>NC_056692.1:60755683-61062089 GCF_018350215.1 Panthera leo | reverse complement strand
TTTGCTATGTACTATTTTGAAACTTTTGCAATAAATTTATTAAAGAAAATATTTGAGGGGCGCCTGGGTGAGCATCCGACTGCGGCTCAGGTCATGATCTCACAGTTTGTGAATTCTAGCCTTGTAACAGGCTCTGTGCTATCAGTGCAGAATCTGCTTCAGATCCTCTCTCCCCCTCTCTCTGTCCCTCCCCTACTCGTGTGGGCATTCATTCATTCTCTCTCTCTCAAAAATACATAAACATTAAAAAAAATTAAAAAAAAGAAAATAAGAAATAAAAATGAAATCAACAAAAAAAAAAAAAAACAAAAAAACAATGGAAGTAAGATATAACATCAATTTACATAACATGCAGAATTTAGGAACACATTTACCATTCTGATGACTTCATCAAAAAGGTAAAAAATCATAGAAGATTTGCGTGGAAAAGCACAGCCCTGGAACAGGTAAAGCAGTCTTGAACAAGAGTGGTGAGGAACCTGAGGGTTGAGTGAGCACGTGGACACAGACAGACACACAGAAGGGTGCAACAGAACAGAAAAACAGAGAACACCTTTAGGACCGGGGCCAGGCCATGAATTCTGAGACTGGACACCAAAAACACATTCCATACAGAAAAAAAGTGACAAATTAATCGCATCAAACTTTAAAACTCCTGGTCTATGCCCTGCGTGGTCAGGAGGACAGAAGCCACCAGCTGGAGGAAGGCCCACGAGCCACAAGCCAACGAGGGCAGCCCTTGCATCTGGAGCTTAACAAAGTCCACACAACAAGACACACACCAGCCAATGAGGAAACAATCTGAAAGATGCCCAGATGGTTTCACCACAGAAGAGACACAGGGGCAAAAACAACGGGGGCGGGGGGCACATAAAACCACAGTGCGGCATCACCACACACGCCATGGGACCAGCCATCGGACGGCAACCCCGAAGGCCGGCGAGGCTGTGGGAGAACTGGATCCCCGACAGATCGCCAGCGGGAAAGTGAGACGGCCCGTCCCCTGGGGGACACAGGGCTAAACATGCAACTACCATCAACCTGCCGTGGTGCTCCTGGTGTTTATCCAGGAGAAAGAGAAGTCACGTTCACACAAAAAGCTGAACACTGCTCACAGCAGCTTAGTTCTGGAAACAATGTAAAACCAGATGCAACCCAGAGTCCTACGACATGCAAATGATTCGCACAGCTGTGGCTCTGCTGGCACCAGGGCCGACCAGCAAGGAGCAGGAGGGGGCTGTCGGCCCAGCCGGAGCCCAGAGGGACCTGCAGGGGTCACACTCTGGGTGACTCCATCCATGCGACATGGAAGCAAAAAGTTGGAGAGTCACAACACAGGGACTTAAGAGGCCAAACACCAGATACAGTGTTGAACCCAAGACTGCAGAACTTTTAGCTACATGTGGACTTTCAGGACAGTCAGTGTAACTATGGATGAAGCAAGGCTCCCAGGCCCCCTCTCTCTCCTCACCTGAACCTCCTAGGGGCAAACACCGGGCCGCCCGTCTGCACTGCTCCCTCCTTCCTGGCAGAGGGACAAGTTCTCTCAAAACACTGACGTGTTTGGGGGCTGTTGAGCACCTTCCAACGTGCAAAGCAACTAACACTGAACAGAACCGCTATGTGACTGTAAGTGTTTCACAGATTCACAAATGTGTTTGCCCTAATTAACCAGGCTGGTCTCCATTCTGCCACCCTACCCAGATCCTCACGGGCCCGGCGTGAAGGCTGAAAACAACAGGCATCGAGGCCCCACAGCGCCTGGCACAATGGCCCTTCTACCATCACCATCACTGACCAGGAGGCATGTCGCTGGAGCACAGGTGGGAAGCGATGGTACATGAACCACAGGGGGAGAGAGAAAGGGTCCAAAGAGACACAGCACTCAAACCTTCCATGCGCCCATGCCCTGTGGTCCCTGGGTGGGCAGGGTGAACTTGTCCTCAGGCCAGCGCACAGGCCCAAGCCCCTGTAACCGCGGTAAACATTGCCCAGGAGCAGGAGGGACCCAGCACAGAAAGCATGAAGCGTGAGCACAGACAGGCCAGGAAGGGGAAGACACGCCTTCACCTGAGGAAGCAGCTCTGCAGTGGGAGAACTCTTACTCCCAGTTACCAAGTATCAACCCTGTTGCAAAAGCTTCACACAAATGCGTCTTTTACCCCTACCACTCTAACTTTGCATCTGCTAGGTAGGCAGGTGTACACAGGTGATGTCCAATGCAAAGAATGTCCTGCTCACTTTAAAGGATTGTAATTCAGGGACGCCTGGTGGCTCAGTCGGTCGGGCGTCTGACTTCAGCCCAGGTCATGATCTCACGGTTCGTGGGTTCAAGCCCCGCGACGGGCTCTGTGCTGACAGCTCAGAGCCTGGAGCCTGCTTTGAATTCAGTGTCTCCTTCTCTCTCTGCCCCTTCCCTACTCATGCTTTGTCTCTCTCTGTCTCTCAAAAATAAATAAACATTAAAGGATTTTAATTCTAACTTGAAAAACAAACCAAAAAAGAAAAAAAAAAAAAGATTTCTGGTTTGTTTCACCTCTTCCTCGGGTTTATAAAGGTATCAGTGCTATGATTTTACTACTGCTCCCCATTAAAATGTTTGACTTCACAGTAAACAGAAAATGTAAAGGCTACTTTCATTTAACGAAGAGTCATCACTGTGTCTAAAAGAGTGTCAGGATTACTGCCTGTGGGTGAACATCAGGGCAGAATGTGAAGGCTTCTCAGGGAATCACAGGCTTCCTGATGCTCAGACAGAAGAAACAGAACTGTGTGAACACAGAAGAGACCAGCTTTGCTGGCGAACTTTCTCTTGAAACAAAGTTTTAAGGGCTGGAAGCCAATTGCCTCTTCTACCAGGCCTATTTCGGGGTACGCAGGCAGGCACTGTCAGGGGTCATGGGAGACCCACCAGCCAAGCTCCCACATGAGAAGGAGGCCCATGCTCTGCCTCCATCACCCAACCAAAGGGAGCGGTGCCACGGGCCATGCTCACCTATTCATGAGACACAGGTCTGTGGAGCACCCACCACACATTGCCAGCAGGTGGGCATGTGCGAGCCAGGGCCAGGCACCAACCGTCCTCCTGGTGACACGAGACAGAGAGCACAGTGACAGTGGCATGACAAGTGCCATGACAAGTGGCAGACGGGCTGTCCCCAATGCTATGTCGCTGTACCTGACAGATGGACAGACAAGTTCCTTCACTAGGAAAAACAGACATGCTAAACAAACTGAATTAATGACTTAAAATACTTGCAAAGAAACCAAAGACCAAACAGACTCAGATGGGTTCACTGGTGATTTCTACCAAACACTGAGAATAGAAACAAACAGAGCGACATCAATCTTTTCCAATTTCTTCTACAAAACACAAGAGGAAGAAATGCTCCCCACTCCTTTCACGGGGCCAGATCATCTTAATTCCAAAGCCAGACAAAAATACCCAACAACTGGGAACTACAGACCAATACCCCTTACTAATACCGACTCAAAAATCTCAGCAGTTCACTGATTCAGCAAATAAAAAAGGATTATACCAAGAGAAGTAGAAATACAAGGTTGGTTTAATACCTGCAAATCAATTCAGAGGGCCCATCACA
Source organism: Panthera leo (assembly GCF_018350215.1). Taxonomy (NCBI): domain Eukaryota; kingdom Metazoa; phylum Chordata; class Mammalia; order Carnivora; family Felidae; genus Panthera; species Panthera leo. The sequence goes on along the minus strand of NC_056692.1, from coordinate 61,058,487 downwards.
TTAAGAGAACTAAGGACAGAAACCACACAACCATCTCACCATCCAACATCCTTTCATGATTTAAAAAAAAAAAAAAAAAAAAAAACCCCACAACAAACTAGCAGGACTTCCTCACCCTGTTGACGTGCATTCACAAGAGCCTGAGAGCAAACAGCACACTCAACAGTGAGAGCTGGCGCGTCCCCAAGACTGAGAGTGAGGCGGTTGTCCCCTCTGGCCCCCACTGCTCAGCAGGGTAACCGCAGCCCCTCCTACCAGCCTCTTAGACAAAAGAAAGAAAGAAAAGGCATCAAAACCAGAAAGGAAACAGTAAGGTTTTCTCTTCCTCACAGAGGAGGAGATCTTGTGTGCAGAGCCGTGGGGAGCACGTGCTCCCCAGACCCAACAAGTGAGCTCACACACAGAGTGAGGGGAAGGTCCAACCACATCCACGCCTTCCGCCCACAGAGCCAGCCGTGGGTGCAGGCCCCGCGGACCATCCCCACCTTGGAGCTGCCGGCCCTACAGGAACCCCGAGAAAAGACCCAGGAACTGGGTCCACACCCCAGGGGCAGCACGTGGTGTCAGGGACCCAGGAAAGCAGGCCCTGGGGAATGGCAGAGCAGAAAGAGAGATGTGGCCGAGGGCTGCCCGGCCTGGGCTTTCCTCTCGTGGGAAAGAAGCAGCAGGCCCCGCCCCTCTCAGGAACCGTGCACGTGGGCACCTCACCCGAGTGGCCATGCCACGCCACTGCCCACCTCCGTCCTCTCCCACGTAAGCCCGGTACTTCCCCGGGTCCCAGCCACTCTAGCCTGCATGATGCCAGCTTGAGTGTAATACACTAACAATCCCAAAACGTGTCCCCAGAGCACATGAGAGCGAGCCCAGCAGGTGCTGATCTCCCAAACCCCACGTTTACAGCAGTGCCTCGCCTGCTGAAGGTGGCCTGAGCGCACCTGTGTGTTCTGCCATCGAACAAACCTGCCTGCTAACCTGTGTCTTCTGTCACTAGTCAGAGGCTCCTCCACAGTATCTTTCTCCATCAATGTGTAATAACCTTGCTGAAGTGAGTGCTCAAATCACAAACGTGCATTTTGACAAGCGGCCACACGGTGACGATCTCTCAGTTTCTTCTAGCAGACGCTGCATCCTCCTCGTTCTCATAAGCCTGTGTGGCCTCCATCTGGACCGGGCCACAGGGCACAGATGCTCCATCCATCCTCTCTCTACCACCCACCCCCAAAAGCACGCATTCACTCCACTCAGGACACCTGAAGTCAGCTTCAGCCTCCGCGTCTGGAGGCAGAGCGCTCCCGAGCAAGGCCCTCCCAACTCGCCTACCTGTCCCACTGGCGCATGCCCATTTCTGAGCCAGGAAGACCTATCTTCCCATGATGCAGCGGGGGCCCCAGGGTAAGGTGGGCAGCTCTCTCCTCTCCCCAGCACGGGGCCCTCAATCCAACCCCTCAGCCCAACCATCCACAAAACACATTCATGTCCCCACAGCGGAGAACCCCCATTTCTGACAACACCCAGGGCCCACAGAAAACCCTCCCAACTCCCAGCGCCTCGCAGCTCGGCCACTCCTCCTGCAGGTCTCCCTCTAACCCCAACCACACGGAGACCAACCCTCGGCCAGCACCAGGGCCCTCCTGGCTTCACCCCCACCCAGCCATCTGCACCCCACATCTTTCTCAAAGCACTGCCTTTATGTCCATTCTTCGCCTCTAAAAGCTTGGGCAGCTGCTGGTCTGTAACTGAAGCTAAGGCTCTCATCTCCAGAAAGTCTGTCGCCTCAGCTACCAGGTACTCTCGGCCCTGCTTCTGGTCCCTCAGCACCTCCACCAGCCCATGTCTGAGCCTGACCTAAGGGACTTGCCACCAGTTAGATACCCCTGTATAAAGCCAGGACACAGCCACTGACACTGCCAGCGAGAGTTCCCGGGACCAGGCCTGGCAGTCATCACCTCTACTAGCATCCATGGAAACCCCAAAGCAGAGCTCAAGGCCACAGCCCGGCTGTCGGGGGGAGCACGAGATGTCTGTGCAGAGGCTCCTGGTCAGTGCCCTTCAGAAGCAACCGTGTAGCCTGCCCAAAGTTCCTGCACACAAAACCCACCCAAAGGTGAGGTGGCTCTGGGGGGCCCGGGCCCAGCACCCAAACCCATGAAGCCCTGCTGGGGCCGCCAGGCACGGCCAGCGAGGCCCCAGGCCCAGCGTGACCATGTGAAGCTGAGCTGACCCCTGCTTGAAGGAGCTCCTGGTGAGGCTCAAAGCCACCTGCTCTGCCATCAAACCCAGGTCACAGCCACAGAGCCCACCTTCTCCTCCTTCTCCAGAGCACAGGCCGTCCTGAGCCGTGTCCGGTCGTCAGGCACCATCCCATCCACCCAACGAGGGTCGACATGGCTGGGAGTGGCCACTTAATCCCGGCCCCCCTTCCCAGGATAAAGGCCTCCCGAAACCGGGAGGAAATGCCAACTGCTCTCCACCGCCTGGCTTCCCGGACACCACGCTCAGGCAGCGTCCAGGAGCACTCGGCCTGCATAGCAGAGCCCGCCCACACCACCGGGACAAGGAACGAGACGAGACCACTCACAGAGGCTGCTCTCCTGCAGTTGATGTTTCGGTCAAACACCGTGGCAATCACCAGAGCGCTGTGAAAGAGAGTGAAGAGGACTAATTAGAAGGAAGTCTGCGAAAGGACACAGACCCTGTGGCAGGACTCAGGAGCCTCTTTCATTTGCTCAGTGTGTGCCGCATGCAGCGAGTTCCCAGCACCACAGGTGGCCGACCCCGGGTCCCTGAGAGCCACATGAGGGGCACACATCCGAGTGCCAGCAAACTCCCAGGGAGAGGAGCTGCCATGCACAGGGGCCCAGGGGCAGAATGCGCTCGGCCCGCTCCGGGGGTACCCAGAGGATGAGAACCAGGAGCGCCTGGAGCACCCGGCCAGAGCTCCCCACGATGGACGGCGAGCACGTGCCATGGGGACGTGCACGGGCAGCCAGGGGAGCCTAGGGGCCCTGCCCCTCGTCAGAAACGTGACCTAGTGCCAAGAACAGCTATTGGGAGCACTCAGCACCCTCCAGATGGCCCTGCCACCCCCAACCACACTTGGACAGACTCCATTTAAACCCCTCTTTCTCAGGCCACCACACTCAACTGTTACTGATGAGGCAGAAAGCACCTGTCTGACTTTGTGTGGCTTTAGTAACAGAAAACAAAGGATCTGGGGCAGGACTGGAAACAGTGCCGTTTCTAAGGGTGACTCGAGAATTTCCATCTCACGTCAGTCTGGAGAAAACGCCTTTAAAAAGGGGTATCTCGGACACACGGAGGCCTCCTCAATGCCACACCACCTGTCTGCCCCAACCCCGCTCCTACTGCCGTATCTCAATCCTCCTCCTTCATTGGCACATCCGCATCGTCCAGCAAGCCCAGCCTAAACAGCCACCCCCTGAATCCAGCCAGCCCCTCCAGCTACACCACGTCTGTCAATACTGCATGACAGCAGATTAACGCCCCCTTGCACAAATGTCCAGGCACTGGCCCCGGCACCTGTAAGCATGTGACGCTGGCCGGCAGGGGGCATTTACGGCTGCAGGTGCAGTCACAGAAGCTAGTGAGGGAGGCCACGCTGACAGACCCATGCAGTCACAAAGCCCTCGGGGATGGAAGCAGGAGGCAGAGAGCCCGAGAAGGACGTGGCCCAAAGCTACCAACAGTGAAGGTAGAGGAAGGGCCACAAGCCAAGGAACACGGCAGCCTCTGGAAGCCGGGAGAGGAATGGATTCTCCCCCAGAACCCCCAGAGGGAACCCGCCCCAAGACACCTTGCTTCCAAGCCCAATGAGACCCGAGTCAGACTAGTTGCCTCCACGCCCAAACTATGAAATCCTCCCGCATAGTAAGAATGAATGAGGCATCAACTCATGAAGCTACATCATTTTGCTAAGCAGAAAGTCCACGTGGCGTATGTGTCTAGACAGAACACATTCTAGAAATGGCAATATTAAAAGGCCCAAAGCCCAGTCTGGTGGTGGCCAGGGGTCGGATGGCTGAGTGCGGAGGGCAGAGTGGGGGACCTGGGAAAAACAGAACTACCGTTTGGGACTATAGTTGTGGTACCCAACTCTGAATCTGTCAAAAGCCACCAAACGTAAAAGAAACCATCAGGAAGTGGGGGACACCAATAGCCAAGGGAATGCGCCTGCATCATACAGGCCAGCTGTGTGACCCTGGACAGGGCAGGTGAGGAGACGTGCTTCTCACAGGCTGTGGGAGACTCTGGAGCCACCACACGCAGACGAGAAAACACAAGGCCGAGGAGAGCCAGGAGGAGGAAGCGAAAGGGCACAGGAGAAAGCTACGACGGCAGGGTGATGGCCTGGCTTTGCAGGGTCCACAGGGACAGACGGAGGGGACTCCGGGCGGAGGCGCACTTGGTTGGTACTCATGTATCAGGGAGTGTGAGCAGAGTCCAGGTCTTGGATCTAAACACAACCCCCGGGACACAGCTGATTCCAGGGCTGGGGCAAGGGAACAAAAGTTTGCCCAGACTGTAATGCTAGAAAGCGAGAAAGTATTCCAAAACATGAGAAAAGTCTGAGTCCTACTGAAAGGACACAGCAGCCAACATGGAACCACTTCCAACGGCCAAAAGTGGAGCCATGTGAGCGGCCCCTTCGACAAGGGTCAACCATAGGTCTGAGGGTAAATGACATGGTGGGTAAAAAGGGGACAGGGGATGCCTTTCTTTATAAGAGTCACTGTGCACCTGCCACAGGCAAGACCCACAGACGGGCGCAGACACTAGTGGCCAGAGCGGGGAGAAATGGGGTAGGACGCGATCTCCAGGAGCCCCGACAACATGCATCACACACGAAGGAAGACGATCCCAGTAGCTTGACAGACCGCACCTCAACCAGGAGACCAACCAGCATCTCGCACACTGAGTCTGGGGTGGGCCCAGCCATGACGTCAGCACCACGCACTGGCTGCAGATGAGAAACGGCATGACACTCATTTCCCTGTGTGGGCGCAAGCGGGGTTAACATGGGGGGAGGTGGTGCAGGGCCTATGGGAGCCCTTCCTACTCTTCTGGGAACTCTCCTCTAAGTCTCAAGTTGGTTTAAAATTAAAATTCTGAAAAGCAATTAAGCATCTGAAGATTTGTGTCTGAGGTCCTTTCACAGGTGAAGCTGAAAGTCACTTCAGCAAAATCCTATCACCAGAGCTCACTCCCTCTCTCCTCTAAACTCTCTTCACCATAAACTATCGCCAAAATGAGTTTTAAATAATAACTGGGCTTACAACTAAGGAGAAGTCACCTGATTTAGTAGGAACATTAATTAATTCTACGTCAACATAATGGGTTTTGTTAATAAAATCGTAGAAATCGTTAAACCGATTGAGACACGTTAGTGTGATCTTTCAATAACTAAAAATTACATTAACTACGGTTCTCAACAAAAACACATGTGGTATATCATCCCACAAATATTCTAAGAATTAGTGGAAATTTTAGTACTACATTTACATTTAATAAGAGCCGCTGCTTCATAATCCGTAAGATGGCACGCCTTCTAGGAAGAGAATCACCAAGAACTTCTGCTTTCCTCCAACATCTGACACAAGAAAAAGGCAGACTTATAACTTCCTGACTCTGGGTCCAGTCAATACTGCCAAAAGTTCATACTTCAATATTAATATTTTACACTGAGTTCTTAAACGTCCTACAATCTATTTGTCCTACATTATAACTTTTAAATGATCACCGAGGAGAGAGGAGCGAGTGCAGAGAGGCAGCCGCCACAGGCCAGCCATGACCCAGGGACTGCTAAGTGACCACGCATTTACACAGCACCGGGCCCTGCCTGCCCGTCCGTGGACGCGCTGGCCCCACTCGGGGCGGACTGAGCCCACTTCCTACCAAGCTCTTCTTGACGCGACCAAGGCCGCTAAGAGCTGACAGGCTTCACTGCAGGCCTGCCTTCAGGCTCGTTCTGCGACGGAGGCACAGTATTCCGGATGACCGTGGAAGCAGCTTCCGGTTCTTGTGTGTTAGCCACCCTTCCTTCCAGCTCCCCTGCCAACTACGGCCACTCGGCAGGGTGGGGTGCCACGCAGTTACCTGAGGGAGCCTTGTGGAACAAGATGTGTGCTCACACTCGTCCGTGCTTGGCTTCAGGTGACTCGCTGGGACCCCAGCAGCTCTAGCTGGGAGTCGAGCTACACAGGGCCCAGCGCACACCACTCAGCTCCTGCACTTACTTGCCACAGAGCTACGGCTCGTCAAGACCACACACCTCGGGAGCCCCAGAAGGTTCTATGTCTACGTAACCCCGAGCAGAATGAACCAAGTGCAGCATGCAGTGTCACAGGAAGCGGGCCTCCCACACAGGGGCCTCTGAGGGGCCACATTAGCTGCAGCCGGGGAACCTGACCGAGGGTCTTGGGCCGCCTCACCCTCAGACAGGTTAGCTCCTGTACTCACATGTTAGTGGCTGAAAATGTTCCCTGCTTTATTGACGTTCAACCAAACTTCACAAAACAGAGTAGGACAAATATAGCAATGCCCCTTAAAAACACAGTTTTTAGCGTTTAGCCAAACACCGTTTTACTTTTTAAACACAGACTCTGAGGTTAGTTCAAGAAATCAACTGTGCATGTACCTGTATATGGTTTTTAATACTGTTCTGACTGAATATTTTGTTTTTTTTATTATTTTTTTAATTTACATCCAAATTAGTTAGCATATAGTGCAACAATGATTTCAGGAGTAGATTCCTTAGTGCCCCTTACTCATTTATCCCATCCCCCCTCCCACAACCCCTCCCATAACCCTCAGTTTATTCTCCATATTTATGAGTCTCTTCTGTTTTGTCCCCCTCCCTGTTTTTATATTCTTGTTGTTTCCCTTCCCTTATGTTCATCTGTTTTGTCTCTTAAAGTCCTATGAGTGAAGTCATATGATTTTTGTCTTTCTCTAATTTCACTTAGCATAATACCCTCCAGTTCCATCCACACAGCTCCAAATGGCAAGATTTCATTCTTTTTGATTGCCGAGTAATACTCCATTGTATGTATATACATCTTCTTTATCCATTCATCCATCGATGGACATTTGGGCTCCTTCCATACTTTGGCTATTTTGATAGTGCTGCTATAAACACTGGGGTGCATGTGTCCCTTTGAAACAGCACACCTGTATCCAGTGGACAAATGCCTACTAGTGCAATTGCTGGGTGTTTTTTTTTTTTTTTTTTTTTAATGTTTACTTATTTATTTTTGAGAGAGACAGAACATGAGTGGGGGAGGGGCAGAGAGAGAGGGAGACAGACTCCCAAACAGGCTCCAGACTCTAAGCTGTCAGCACAGAACCGACGCAGGGCTCAAACTCCAGTGATTTCCTCGTGAACTGAGCCACCCAGAAGCCCCAAATATTTTTTGATCTGATTAAATCTTTTAAACTACTCTAATTTCACACTTTCAGAACAAAACTGACTTATCTAGAAATACTAGCATGTTTCAAACAAACACAGGTCCAGGAATATTATAAATGTGGAAGCTCCCACAGGCCCGGGGTCCTTGTGCTCTCCTGAGGGCCCCTCTCCGCAGCGGGCCGGAGCCCAGTGCGTGAGTCACCAGCTCTCGGTCCACACTCAGCAAGGGGACATGAAGCATGGCCCCAGGCTAGCCCCGCACACTGCCTGCCAGGCCTCAGTCGGGCTGGAACGCGTCTCTGGTGTCTTCCCGTTTGCTTTCGCTGCAGAAGCCTGAGTGATACTTTACCAGGATTTCCCAACATGCAGAAATGGTCTATGTTAAACAGAAAGGGACTTTCTTTCTTGTCCGCGCCAGGGGGAAGCTGCACGCCTCCACCTGCCCCAAGCTCCAGGCACCTGGTTTTCAGGAGGAACAGCAAAGAGCAGATCTCACCCCAAACTCAATTTCTGTTAGCCTGTACAATATTTTATAGCAAAACAGAAGTAAAGGAACTTTTCAAGTAGCTACCAGGCTAATAACTCATTATCCATCCACACTGTCTGAAAAGCGCAAATCACATCACTTTCTGAGTAAAACACAGGACCTGCCCATGGCCGAACCTTCCTTCTCTAAGTCGTGAGAACCAAAGCTCACACCAGTTAATACTATGGTAAAACACAAGAAACTTTTAAAGCACTTTTGTGTCCCAGCAGAGCCAGAGCGAGGCAGAGTGTTTACCGCGTGGACAGGTAAGGGCACCCTGGTCACTAACCGCCATTTAACTTTTCTTGAAAAACAAAAGGTTTATCTTCCCTCTGGAAGTCTGCCATTAAGAAACGCTGAGTGAGAACAAGACATAGCTTTGAGCAATGCTTGCCATTTCCTGATTTTTCAGGACAATCTTGCCCTCGAGGAAGAGATCTGGGACTCTCGATCCCCAGGCACTGCCCACGCTGCACGCTGCTGGCCGGGCTTGCTCCACAGGCTGAGTGGGCTGCGCTGGTGAGGGAGGGCCCTACGGCGCTGATGTCAACAGGGGCTTGGCTTACCAAAGAGTTTCAGGTGAGGAAATCACTGGAAGGTGACAACCAACGCATATGCTGGCAACAGCCGGCTCCTTTTTTCTTCTTCTTGCAAATTAGCTTCTGATTACTGGTGTGGAGCACGCACAACCATTTGGGACGATTTTAACTTTGTGTTTCATTGTTCCTAAATTATGTGTGGCTTTTCAGGAAGGCCTACTTACTTTTCCACAAAATAATTATTATATATAATGCTTAAGATTTACAGGTTTTTAGGGGCACCCGGGTGGCTCAGTCAGTTGAGCATCTAACTCTTGATTTAGGCTCAGGTCAATGTCCCAGGGTCATAGGATTGAGCCCCAAGTCAGGCTCTACACTCACACTGTGGAGCCTGCTTGGGATTCTCTCTCCCTCTCTCTCTGTCCCTCCATCGCTTGTGCTTGCACGCTCTCTCCCAAAATAGAGGAAGGAGGGAGGGAAGAAGATGAGTTTTTAAAACAGACCGACACGATTTCAAAATGTGATTGAATCTACCTAAAAACCTCCTTTCTCTGACATTTCTAAGACAAAGAAGGTCCATGTATACTCACCAGGAGGGAGAGAACCATGTTCCTGCAGGAAGGTGAGCAGCTAACCCCGGAGCTGAGCCCCACCTCTCGTGGCCAACTGAGGAGGTGAGGCCACAGAGTGACACCCCCCTGGGCACCTGCACCGAGCCCAGGCCTGCCTCCTTGCTGTTACTCCCACCCCGGTTCCTTTCATCAGATATTTCTATTTCATTTCCAGAATTTCGTTCTGATCTCAACTACCTACTTTTGCAGGATCCACTGGAGAGTTTGTGAAAGTACAATTAAAGATATCATGGTTTTATCATGAGCCAGGATGAATGGGTTTAAAGGCTGACAATTAAAATGTGGTCACTTATTACAAACCAACGGAGGCAGATCTCGAAGGCCACACCCCAACCGATACTCCTGGGGCAGGGAGGCGCGCGCGGGCAGCGTCCGCCAGGCTCCCCGGCACCATGAGTCACCTCCCACCCGCCCTCCCGCCCCCGGATGCCCACAGTCCAGATGGACGGGAAGAGCTGGGGCACAGGCTCCCTCAGAACCTGCTAAACTGGCCCGAGAGCCTGCCGGGCGTGGCTCCAAAGGGCACTGGCTGATACAATCCTGGGATGGGCACAGGGAGAGGGGACAAGACGGGCCTTTTTCACAGAAACTCCTGGGTAAGTTAGGTGAAATTAGGAAGGCAATGAACCAGGAGTCTCCAGACTCCCCTGCCGACTACTGGTCTCCGTGCTGTGATCCCAGCAATCACTCGGGCATGCCCAGGAGTCTGGAAAGCCAATCTCCCTGAGATCGAAGGACCCACTGGAACCCAGGGGATCTCCGTGGAAGGACGCTGGCGTCCCCCATAGTCAATGCTCTCTGCTCCCTCATGCTCAGCGAGTTGCTCAAAATGAGTCCTGGCTCAGAAAGGTCAGTGTTCTGAACGCCCACCTCCACACCCTCCCTATGCATTCCAGAAACACGGTAGGGCCCTGAAAGACTCCCTGAGACCCCCAAGGAGCGGGCTCAGCCCCACCCTCTCTGCCATAAGCAGTCTGCAAAGGCATGCTCACTCCGAGGGCAGACCAACCCGGGCGGACTAACCCGGTGGTCGCCGGTCCCTTGGAAGACCTCTTGCCAAGTGCCACACACCAAGAAGTGAGTCAAGAAGTCAGGATCCTCTCAAAGTACAGAGCCAGCTCCCTGGGCCCCAAGTCTGTCTTTGCTTCTCTGGATAATGGTGGTGACCCTGCAGTAAGATGTGCTGGTGCCCCTCGGCCTCCAAAAACTCAGCCCCACGTTGTGCAGGAAGCACGCTCCAGAGAAGGGAGCTTACCGGTTATTGTGCAGGCTGGTCCAAAGGTCCAAGGGTCTATGACCTGCTTATGCCTGGGACCCACACACTCAAGCCAACCCCCAACTTCCACACCCATGTCATGCTAAGGCCAGGCTTAACATTTACCAGCAAGTCTCTCCATTCATTGATACTTCACTTTGATAGTCACCACTGAGATCGGGGTATGACAGTAAGCTCTGAAAATGCAGGAAGCCCAGAGCCTCCCTCCCTAAAACCCTCCCTCCTGAAAGCCCAGAGGTCTGGGGAGGAACCCTGGGCCCGCACACATCAGTGGGGACATTAGGGTTGCGACCCTGAGGTGCCGAAAGAAGCTGTCCTCAAAGTACAGAACAGTGTGAATGCTGGCCGCTCTCCCTTCTGTGAGGCTCTGCACATGCAGGGCTCCTGCTGTCCAGGTGAGCGAAGTCTCACTCCGATCCCATTTCCTCTGGCGACCTTTCATCCTCGGGCCCCACTTCTCCTATCAGGCTGGACCAAAGAGGGTCCCTGGAGAAAGGAGGGGCACAGATTCCTGTGAAGCTTGAGGCTCTCAGACAAATGTCAAACTGAAAAGCAAGTGTGTTGGGGTCATTTGCACTGTGCAATGGGAATGACCGTGTGAGAGCCGGATTCCCCTGAACCGCCGCGTGTCGCGTCTGCTGCACAGCAGGCTGTCCGGGCTTCTCGGCACAGAGGCAGGCCGTGCCTTCATGCAGAGCTGGGCCTGCCCCAGCACCCGTCTGCTGGGAGACTCTGGCTGAGTGTCCTGAGCACTGTCCCTTGCTCATCCTCAATGGAACGGGAAGAACCATAGCCCCTACCCACACCTCACGGCATCGTCCTGTGACTGACGTCAACAGTAAGCACATTTTCTGCCTTCATTCTCTAGCTACAGAAGCAACTTCCAAAGAGTTGAGAGGCAGGACAAGAAAGCAGGCAGGGACTTCCCTCAAGCCGGTTTACAGCACAGTGGAGGGCAAGTGCAGAGGCAGCGAGAGGGGGAAAGGGCCGCAGGTAGGGCCCAGGATCTGGCAGTCTCCCTGGGGCAGCCTGGCCCTCGTTGCTCCCGAGGGTAACCAGCAGCCACAGCCATGGACGAGTATGGGACGTGGCACACGCTGCCTTCTGCCCCCTGGGCCAGCTCCTCTGCAGGACAGCATCTCGCCAGACCACTGCCCTCTGGCTCCGCCCCACACCTCCCCAAGTGGACACGGCTAGGGAGAGCCAGGCCTCTTTATGACTTCCTCGGAAACACTTTATCTCCTTGAGCCAGGATCACAATCCTCAGGTTCCTCTGGAGGCTTTGCTTTGATGTGAGAGTCAAGATCGAGTGATAGAGGCCTCAGCCACGCGTCTCCGGTGGTAAACAGGCCTGAGGTCCCTCTCTCAGCCCTCAAGTCCTGGGGACATGGGACACCAGTAAGATGGGAGGGACACTCCAGTCCCCAAGCCCTCTGCTCCCACACAGAGGAGTCACAGGAGCCGAGGCCCTGGCTGCCCTCTGAGCATGCTGCGGGCCAAGTGGACTGGCAGCTCCCACGGGCGCCCAGGGACACCTGAGGAGGAGGACCTGGCCTCCAGGACCCTGAAGGGTCTCGCGCACAGACCTTGGGGGTAGCACGCCCCCCACCCCCACCTCCCCAGGTCGAGGCAGCTGCCACGACCTGTGACCTGAGCACCATCCTGAAATCTGTTTGCTAGTAAAAGCTGTCAGGTAAGGATTTTGTGCATGACTAACACTGAGGCTGCCACCGAGCTCAGAGGCCCTCCCTGGCCACTTAAGCCACAAGAAGTAGAGACCAGACATTCTTCAAATGAAAGGAACTGATTTCAGTCCAAAACACAGAGTAACAAATCAGAGTACAAAAATTAAATTAAAAACTCACTCTACTGGGAACAACACTTGTTTTGCACTTTTCCCAAGCAACAAAATATCAGAGCCTAAAAGTGGGGCATGACGTCACAGGTGTCCAGATGGCCTGGTTGGGGGGCGGAGGGGGTGGGGGTGGGGGCAGGGTGGGCTCGGCTGGGCTCTCACGGCCAAGTCAGAGGGCCAATAGCCCGGAAGTGCCACAGTCCAGGGAGCGTTCTGGTGGGGCCACGAGCCTGCTGGCCTCCATTCTTTCACTAGGAAACCAGAGAAATCTATTTTTCTACCTCACAAACCTGTCCTGAAGAGTGTTGATTTTCGTTTCAAAGGTACTGAGGATGCTGGTAAGTGTTGCCTCAGGTGAATTTCAAGCGCAAGTCCATAAAAACTAGAAACTTGAGGCGGTACAAAACACAGCCTCCTCAACAAAAGCAGCTTCCTTCTCCAGCTCTCCTGAGCATTTCCAGGAACTCTGGCCAAGGTGACAGAATTTCTCACAGCACAGACGCTCAGACAGACAAACCGCCTGACCGACTCACGTGCTCCCCACCTGCACTTCTTTCACACCGATCCCCTTCATCTAAGGATCTGCTAGCCAGAGGCCAAAGCCTCTAGAACATTCCTCCTAAACACTTCCGGCTTGAACTGTTTACCCACAAAAAAGGAATTCCACTCTAGCTGTTTCTTTTCTACAGACCACCCTTAAAGTCATATTATCTGCTCATTAATACCTATTTCTTGTGGGAAAGGGGCCATGTCAGCTGCTTCCCACGCACACTGCTGTCGGGAGGACGTGATCCCGGGGACAACCTCAGGGCGCATCCGACCCCGCTGCGGACTTTACCTGGAGATGGCGGCCACGAAGGGCTGCAGCTCCCGGGGCTCATAGGCACGTGCGAAGGCCCAGCACACGTAGCAGGCGGCGTCCCTGACGTTGGTACCTACACTGCAGGAGCCCCGCTTCTCCTCATAGGTCAGCGCCTTCAGGATCACGGGAACAACTGGGCACAGGAAACAAAGACTGTGAGCACGGGGCCAGGGGGCGGCACGCGCGGCTTTTCGGCAGCAGCACGCCTGCCGGCTCCCCAGCCCAACCTAAAGCCACCTGGTCAGAAAGCACGTGTTTAGAAGGAAGATAGAAGTCGGTGGACACGTTTTTTAAAAAGCTGCCCCCAAATGACAGGAAGAGATGAAAGTGGGTACCGGAAGGCATGGAGATGCCTGGGGTCTGCTGGCCACAGGGACCACAGACATGAGACCGCCTCACCTTCGGGCCAGAAGGTAGCGCCCGACATCCCACCCTGGGGAGGAGAACCTGGGGCGCAGGGAGCCTTAAGTCGCTCAGTTTCAGAATCAAGAACCAGGATGACAAAGGAAACCAAGCCCAGGGTCACTTCTGTGTTAATTTTAGGGATAACCAAGATACGTTTAATTATCTAAAATATCTGCACTGTACAAAGTAATCTGAAGTACATAACAGATTATCCTTCTGGTTCCATTTGAAAATGAGTAATTTAATAATACCGCTCATGTGATTTTTGATGTAAAATATGAGAGAATTTTAAGATACATGGTAAGAGTATTAGAATGTTTAAAGGAGCTAAAATTTTAGCATCTTTATCTGTTAAATTTACCAGATTCATGTATTTCAAGTACTTGGGGAAGAGTTCACTTATTAAGACACGTAAACTATTTAAACAGAAAATAAAGTACTATATGTTATAGTCACGTACAGGGCTTTAAAAAATATGAGAATCTGATTGTTATAAATGAACTAATTTTTTATAAGCCTCTTAGGGGCACCTAGGTGGCTCAGTGGGTTAAGCATCTGATTCTTGATTTCAGCTCAGGTCATGATCCCGGGGTTGTGGGATGGAGCCCCACGTCAGGCTGTACGCTGAACGTGGAGCCTGCCTAGGATTCTCTTCTCTCTCCCTCCCTCTGCCCCCTCCCTACTCTCGTGCCCCCTACTAAAAAAACAAAAACAAAAACAAAACTCTTAAACAGGAAAATATGATAGAAAAAAACTAAAAAAATGTTTAATTTGCAATTCAGACGATATAAGTTTTTTTTAGAAGTCGCTATAAATGCGATTTTCGAAAGATACTCTGAAAGTCCCAATTTACTAATCTAAAACCAACAACGATGCTGCCATAAAGCACGCGGACAGCTCACCCTGGTGTTTAGAAAGTATGAAAAGTGGAAACAAGTGAACATCTGTTCTCAGAGAAGACGGAGTGATCATGTGTCCCCGCCCCCAGCACTGGTGGCGCTCGGGCAGAACCGCTTCCCAGCGCCTGACGCCGTAGGACGGGCAGGGGAAGGCCAGAGGCCACGGCCCACACCCTCGAGGGACACATCAGCTGCAGGTTGCCGTGGGGAGCGCGCCTGCGGCCAGGGCCTCCCGCGCTCCAGCAGCCTGACACCCCTGGCCGCACGGCGCGGACACGGCAGCTTCCCACACCGGGCAGGTGTCTGCCGCAGACAAGCACCACGCGTTTGCCCAACACAGGAACGGCCGACCAGGACGACGACGACGATCAACCACTGACACAGCAAAGAACAAAGCTAAAAGCCAGCACACCAAGTGACCGGAAGGCAGGACAAGAGGGGCCAGCCTCAGCCCCCCGTGCATGTGTGTGCCAGGGCCGCCCCAGGACGCGAGCGCCCGTCACGAGCACCTCACCGTGCACTTCACACCCTCTGGTCTGTTTAGCCAGACGAGCACCGTTACATGCACGCGGTCTGAGAAGACATTCCAGGTAGGATTCAAGAAAAATGAAGCAGCAATTACCCAAATGTGCAACTATCATCCTAGAAATTATCTTCCAGGAAAACATACCTAGAAATAGCCTTGGGCAAAAAAAAAAAAAAAAATCAAAAGAAACAACAGAAGGACTGTGAATATCAAACACAAATCTCCCCTCTGCCTTTTTGCATCTAAGGACTTTGATTCCATATAAATAGCAACAAAAAGTAGATTTGATTGTGTACAATTTTTTAAAAAAATTTTGTTTAACTTTTTATTTATTTTTGAGACAGAGAGACAGAGCATGAACGGGGGAGGGTCAGAGAGAGAGGGAGACACAGAACCCATAGCAGGCTCCAGGCTCTGATCTGACAGCCCAGAGCCCGACGCAGGGCTCGAACTCACGGACCACGAGATCATGACCTGAGCCGAAGTCGGACGCTTAACCGACTGAGCCACCCAGGTGCCCCTTTGTACAATTTTTATATACATATGATTATTTTTAATCAGATTGTAAAATGTTAAGATAAATTTACTTAAAGTTACGTAAGCAGACTCCAAAATAAGTTATCAAAACATAGAAAGCTCAAAGACACGGTGCTCTAGGTCACACATTTCCTCCCAGGATGGGACCAAGCCAGGCGCCTCCACCCACCGTCCCATGGAGCACAGGGTGTTCCGGGGCACCCACGCCCAGCACACGGAGGAAACCGCAGCTGGGACGGGCCTCCCCTCCTCTGTGCATGCCGAGGACCCCAAACCTTGGAGCCCACCCTCTTGCCAAGTTCTCGTTTCCTCAACTGAGCAGCAGCAGGACACCCTTCCTGGGACATGCCCCACATGCCACAGCGTCTGAAACTGGGCCAGAGGCCACACACACCATTTTCTGGGGCACAGTTTACAGCACGGTGGTCACCCCAGGGTCACCCACCCTTGCCTCCCCATCGAGCTAAGGCCTGCTCTCCCCACCACTGCCACCCCTCACCCCAGCTTCTTCTCGCCCAGCCCCTCCGTCACTGCCGCACCGCCCCTGGCTCTCAGGGCGGGTCTGTCCGACGACTCCCACCCAAGTGGCTCCTGGGGTTCCCTCTCGAGAGGCCCCAGCACCCCCACACGTTGCATCTCTCCAGGCCACACCACAGTGCTGCAGCGGCCCTGGAGCCTTCTCCATGCCAGGCACACTTCGCTGGGCGGGAGCCTCTGAAGGTGACAACGGTCTGCCTTCGTCATCCAGCACACCAGAAACTAAGCTCCATTTTCCGGAAGAACACCTATCAGTCCTCGTGAATGTCTAATGAGACCTCCAGTAAGACTCACAGGGCAGATACAAATGCCACAGCAAGCGAGAAGGCGCCATCATAGCTGCTGTACATGAAGGGGTTAAATCTAAGTGGTGATTTTTTACTTTTTGTCTGAACTTGAACTAAACCAACTCTGCAATGCTTCAGACTGGTCATCAGCAGTTCTACTGGAAATTCCACACCACCTGGAACTACTCCTCATCTTCCAGTGTCGTTCATATTCACTTTCCACACTCACAGGACAGCCCATTCGCAGCCCAATGGATGTCACAACTAATAGGCTATGGCACCTTTAGGAAGAAAGCATCATATAAACACAGTATCACTGCTACGCCAGGGCCCCTAAGACCGTTACTGTAACTCAGCTGCCCAGACAGCTCTGGGTAAGATCGTTCAGCAATTCTATAGCCTGAGGGGAATCTGGATGCTAACTGCTGAGTCCCAATTTATCGGTCCACTGGACAAAATCAATTTCAAGACAGACAACCATGAGTGACAGCGGCCAGTGCTGCGGATGTCGACTTCAGGCAGGCATCACACCCACCACCAACCATACTGAGAATGCTCAGTGCAACCGGTGAGAGGCCTGCTTCCATATGTACACAGCCCCCACCCCAGGCCTACTCGCCCTTGAGGTCACTCCCATCATACCCGCAGAACCGGACTCCGGGTCAGGGAACCCAGTGGTCTGTTCCCAAGAGGGAGACGGTTTTCCAAAGTGTTGCTTTGTTGGCCAGTGAAGTCAGTCAGCCATGAGGAAAAGGACACACAAATTGCTGGTTTGTATTCCACTAACGGACCTCCACCACCACTCACACACAGACCTTGCCACAGTCTGACCAACATTTATTGTTGGGCAAATTGACAGCCTAGTGGGTCCAACCTTTGTCCATGTGGCCCACTGTCTCCAGGAGTGGAAAAAAGGTCAGCCTCTGAGCACTAGCCTGCAGGCTGAGCCCTTCAGGACAAGGACACCAGACCAGTGGGGAACACGGGCCATGGTGACCCCCGGACACACACCCTGACTTTATCCCCAGCACCCACGCATGCCCATGTGCTGGGTCTGACAACGGGCAGGCGCTAGTCTTCGTCCTCCCACAGAAACAGGTCAGAGAAGGAGAGGCCCACGCCGCCCACCAGCCACACCCACCCACATGGCCGCCTGGCCAAGCTCCACCCAAGTCCTTGGCACAAATGCCCTCGATGTCTTAAACCTGTCATTTTCCTCGGAGGCCTCTGATGACCCCTCCGCTGACACCGGCAACAGACATCAGCAGCTGACCCTCCAGGGCAGGTGAAGAAGTGGCTGCCTGGACCGACACAGGCCTCACTACTGGACAGGGTCCCAGAGAAGACAGTGGGGATGCTCCCCTCACGGGCGCCACAAGGGAATCCGACTTACAGAAAGTAAAGCAGCTCAGAGGAGGAAAAGGGACACGGTGGATTTAACAAGAAAACTGAAACCTGGGCCTGTCAGCTCTGATTCACGCCATGTCGACAGCAACCTGAGGGGGAAAGGGGCTGGCGGGACCACCGCGGCCACCAGGCCTGGCCCTCTCCAGCCTCTGCTGTAGGAGGGCCTGGAGGACGAGACACAGCAGCCGTGCAGGCCACCGGGAACGACCACAAAGCCTGGGGTGGGGGGTAGTACCTATGGAGTAGAAACAGCTGTTAACCCCAAACCTGTATAAGAAGTCATTATCAGAGAAACAGTTCAAAAACTAACGACTCTTTCCAGATTCAACAGGTTTAAAATAAGGAAACTCTTCACTAGCTTTGAACAAAAACCTTTCTCATGGTTCCAATTACACACTGCAAATGCATGTCAAATATATAAGATTCCCCAGAGGGCTTCCTTTTGGCAACCCAGAGTCCAGAAATGTAATTTAAATACCCTTCTCTCTAGACAGCATGTCATTTGTCTAACGCCAAGTGCCTAAGGACAAAGCAGCCTCCAGGTGAGAGAAATGACTTAACCCCCAGAGTGCCACAGCTCCGCCACCCAGCTTGCGAGGTGCGCACCCAGGGGCGGGAGGGACCCGGGCATTCTTTGCAGAGGTAGAAACAGTTAGTCCATAAAAGAAACCATGATACAGCCAGCATAGAAGCTATGTCTTTTGGTAAGTCACCAATTATTCTAATTTAAAGAACAAAGTTGTCACTGAAGGCATTCACGGTATGGATGGAGTCTCCAGGAGGCACTGGGACAACACACCCCCCTCCCCGCCCCCGCCCGGTGGTGTGGGGCTGCACCTCCAGGGACGCAGGGGCGGAGTCACCCAGGATGCCCCAGAGCACACAACAGGGCTGCACGTGGAGCCACACTCAGACCCAGGGACAGCACTGGCTTCCCAGGAGCGGGTGTGGCCACCACCACAGAACCGCCATTTCAGTCACCAGTACAAATAGCCATCATACCTCCCTCAAAAATGTGGCCCAACTTGCTCAGGGAAAAAAAAAAAAGAAAAAACAGTGTTGAATTTGCTAGGGGGCAAGAGGAAATGATGGACAGAATATCTAGTTCTATAGACATTTTCATTTCCAGTTCCCATAGGACATTTTGAAAAGTGTCCCAAAGCTGGCCTGCAGGCAGCAGTGGCCACTCCAGACAGAGGAGAAGTACAGGCTTCTGTGCTGGCCTTCCCTTAGAGGGTGAGGGACCCCACCAACACTGGGAGACCTGTATCATCCCGAGCTGCTGGGGTGGGCCTCTGGCCCGTGCAGCACCTGGACCCACTGTCCCCTGCCCCAGGGGACTCCCTTTCCACGGAGAAGTCGCACAGCCATGAAGGCCCTTAAAACCCTCCCAAGCGCCTTCCCTATGGACAAGACCCCGCCTACCACTGCCCTCGGTGCTGTGGCCGAGAGCCAAGGTGCGTGTGAGTTCCCACCATACGTGTTTTTTAAATCAGAATAATTCGTGACTACCAAAAGAGGTAGCTTCTGCACTGGTTGTATCATGGTTTATTTTTGGACTAATGTTTCTACCTCTGCAGGTTCACAGTCCAGGCTGGGTGGACACCACTACTACAACACACATCAGCCACAAGAGAAATGGATCGCAGGAGAGAGGGAAGGAGCCACGGTCATACCTGGGGGCAAGGACTCCTGAAACGCCTAATGTGACTACAAAGCAAGACTGAGGCAAAGGACAAGTGGCATCTACCCTTCCACTGGACATGGCCCCTTGGTGTCGAGGGCAGCTCCCGCCACACCACCTGCCCGACTCGCAGAGCTAGGCTCACCCTCCACATCATTCAGCGGCTTCCCCTGAGAACAGGGACAGTAAGTCAGTGAAAACCACTTACCATATCAAACAGCCAGAGATTCAGATTAAATCTAGGTGGCAGGTAATAAAGAATCTGGGGGGGGGGGGGGGGGGGGCGGTACCGGGGCTGCTCTCCAGGACACTGACAGCCCAGGTCTGTACTGTCCCCAAACCATCCAAACCACCTGCAGAATCGTTCCTCAGAAAGTGGGGGTAATGACTTGTCTCAAAATCTGAAAACATTAAAACAAAATACTCTCTCAACTCCCTGAATGCCTCTTTATCTGCTCCATCAGAATCAAGTTGCATAATGTAACACCATATGTCAACTATATTCCAATAATCACAAAAATAAATAAACTGCAAGAGGTGGATGTACCCCATGACCCAGCGAGTGCACTCTTCAGCATTTATCCGAGATGTGAAGACTTCCCTGCACACAGACGCGCACGGCACCTTGCTCACGATACCAGCCCGGGAAACCATGCTCGTGTCCTTCAGCAGGTGAATGTTTCACCACCGGGCACAGCCTGCCGAGGACTACCACGCACCAGGGGACAGGAACAGACCGGCGATACTCGCCACACCTGATGCACCTCAGGAAATCCTGCCTAAGAAAGCCAACCTCACACGAGGCAGACGGCGGGCTCCCTGTGGGCGACACCGCCGAGCCGACACGCTATGGAAGTGCGGCATCTGGCGGCTCCGGGGGTGGCGGCGGGCACGGCAGTTCTGCCCGTGACGCCGCAGCCGGGCTCAGGGAGGCACCGGGACACCAAACATGCCTGGGGAACGTATGAAATGCCCACACACGGCGACGCCAGAATTTCACGCACAGAATTGAGGGGACTTGAGAGCAGCACGGCGCCTTCCAGCAGAAAGGCCTCGGTGCCCATCCCCCACAAATCACGAGAGCCCCGACAAGGCAGCAGCAAGGGGGCAGGCCCAGGCATGTGTTTTAGCCTAAGTTCAAGCTGGAAGGGAACCATGGGGTGAGAGGGCGGAGGCAAGAATGGGGAGCCACGAAAGGGAGCCACGCTCTTCACGTGTGGACCTGTGTTCCTCAAGACACGCACACGACACACAGGACCCACCAACCAATACAAGTCACCAAAGAAACCCAAAGGGTGAGAGAGCTCAAAATGTTTCTAAGATGAAACCGTAAAACGGCTGAAAGAAAAGGCCAGCAAATGTGGCCTACTCCCAGGCCGGGGAACCAATTTCCAACGGTGCAAGAAATCCGAAGGGAGTGACGGAGGATGTCGTGAAGTGTCGTGATCTCAGCACACCAACACACCAAAGCAAGTAGCAAACGTGAGTGAGTGTGCTGCGACGGCACTTACACGTGGAGAGCCCACACACACCCAAAACTAGGAACACCCCAACTCAGCAGAAAACACGGTGAGCACACCCGATGACCAACAGGAATCCCAACACGCGTACTGACACAGCGGGTGGGGGTCGCAGGCAGAGCGTCTACAGGCTGACCCTTGAACTGGCAAGTCGGCTGCGGGGCCTTTGTCCCTGAGGACATGATGCAGGCACCACTCTGTGTGCAAAGCCCTTCATGTGGACTCAGGATGTGACCAAGTAGTGGGGGCCGCCCCCCACTTGGTGCCTCCTGGCAGGTGTCCCCAAGGTATCCTGAGCACCTGCACTGGCGCAACCACTGCTTGTAACAACAGAAATAAACCCCTGGTGATGGGAATGGAGGGTTGAACCACAACGGAGACAACACGCTGCCATCCAAAACATGCCGTCGCCACAGGAGAACACTTGGAAGCCCAGCCAAACACCGTACTGTGACTCCAATCCTGATGACGATCGGGACTCTCTGCGCCAGGCCCTTCTCCACCTAATGGGAGGTCAGGACACTGCATCCGCCACAAGACACAGAGTGACAGCCCCTAGTGAGTCCGTGACTGGACTGCAAGCATCACACTGAGGGACCACAGCTTGCTCAGGGCCCCTATGAGCCCAAATACCAACAGTGCTGACTTCTAGCCCTTGGGGTAGAGGCAGGCACTAGGGAGGTATGGCCATGACCGAGAAAACACCATGAAGACTGGATCCCTGACATCCTTTAGGGCCATGGGCCTCTCATCACCTGTGCACCTCTTTCTTCCCCCTGTGGTCCCCTGGTTGCCAGGAGGCTTGACAAAGTGGCTGCAGAGTAAATGCCACCTGGATCACTGCGGTGGTTCCCATGAGGCAGGGCAAGAGGGTGCACCTTCCATGGGAACACCTACCTAGACTGTCATGAACATCTGCTTGCTTCCAAAGAACTCCTCAAGTAACCCCGGGCTCAACATGGCCTAGATTCTACCATCGTGACGTTGAAAATACAAACTTTCTAGACTTAACTGAAGACATCAGAAGAGTAGTTTTGTTTTGTTAATTTTTTTAGTGTTTATTTTTTTTTGAAAGCACGAGTAGGGGAGGGGCTGAGAGAGAGGGAGACACAGAATCCAAAACAGGCTCCAGGCTCCGGGCTGTCAGTACAGAGCCCGACACAGGGCTCGAACCCACGAACCGTGAGACCATGACCTGAGCTGAAGTTGGATGCTTAACTGACTGAGCCCCCCAGGCGCCCCAGAAGGGTGCTTTTTTGTTTGTTTGTTTAAAGAATTTTCAGGGGCGCCTGGGTGGCTCAGTCGGTTGAGCGTCCGACTTCAGCTAAGGTCACGATCTCGCGGTCCATGAGTTCGAGCCCCGCGTCGGGCTCTGGGCTGATGGCTCAGAGCCTGGAGCCTGCTTCCGATTCTGTGTCTCCCTCTCTCTCTCTGCTCCTCCCCCGTTCATGCTCTGTCTCTCTCTCTATCTCAAAAATAAATAAACGTTAAAAAAAAAAAAAATTTTTTTTTAAAAAAAGAATTTTCAAATGTCACTTTTTAAGGACTGTACTGTAAAATAACCTAAATGTCTTTTTCCTATTTTAATAAATAATCCCTTGTTTTTCTTTTTAAAAACTTCAACTGAAATACACCAAGACATTCAGACAGAACATAAGCAAAAACCCCTCTTTGCTTCTGCACACTGACCCTGAGAGTTCCCACCAGTCGGGCCCCACCAGTGGCACAGCCTGGCCACTTCCCCCGGCAGGGAGTTGTGAGAGAGGGGACCAGGGCTGCCCGCCAACACACACAGAGGCTTCAGTGCCCAGGGCCCAGAGTACGCAGAACTGTGCCCAGTGGCCTTCTGGTGCCAGGCTGCGCCTCCCACACATCCTCCCCACCCTCCACCACAGCCACCTCCCACTTGCCCTCTGAGGTTCACACTAGAAGGACGTGTCACGTGCTGAGGGGGTCCCCAGTTGCAGGCTGGGTGAGTCTGTGCCATCCAAGCCCGGTAGGGTCCGGAGGTCTCGCACGGGCGGGCCCAGCCTTCTCCCCAGATTGGGTGCGATTTCAGAGCAGGGCGCTGCGCACCCTATGACCTCAGGGTCAGAAAACATCACCTTTAGGAGCACAGCTTTCTATGCTGACTGGGCTGCCTGCACTCCTCTCTCCCTACAAAGACCACGTGTCATTCTTCAACTTCACACCACCAGCAGGTTCTCAGGCAGCAGTCCTGGCTCTGGCGACGAGAACCACCTCTGATGCTCCAGAATGTAGAGCACGGCTGCTCAGGCCCCTCCTGGAGACACTGGTCTAGGAGGACAGATCGCACTATGGCAAGAAGTCTGGCTCACCAGGTAGCCCTCCACCTCCTAACATCAGTCTGGGATGTTAGTGGCTCACATCCACCACTGGCAGAACCTTCCAGAGCCTTAATACCCATAACTTTGAGTTAAACCACCTAAAGTCAAAAACACATATATGGAATCTGCACTCAGATTATTAACAGTAAAATAAATAAGAACCAGAAACGAGCCTTATTCTTTATAATGCAGAGATCCTTTAAGACACACCAAAGAGGGGTGCCTGGGTGGCTCAGTCGGTTGAGCGGCCGACTTCGGCTCAGGTCACGATCTCGCGGTCCGTGAGTTCGAGCCCCGCGTCAGGCTCTGTGCTGACAGCTCGGAGCCCGGAGCCTGTTTCGGATTCTGTGTCTCCCTCTCTCTCCGACCCTCCCCCATTCATGCTCTGTCTCCCTGCCTAAAAAATAAACGTTAAAAAAATTTTAAGAAAAAAAGATACATCAAAGACTAACCTGGCAGTTGGGAAGGTGTTAGTACCAATTGCAGTGTTCACACCTGCACACATCCACGTACAAACGTGAATACAGGTGATACCATCTCTGAGTCACGATGTCACTCTGGGCCCAGTGTGCATACAAGCAACAAGACCCTCCAGTCCAACAGAACCGTGGCTGGGACCCCGACACCGGTGCGGGCACCCTGGGTTTTCTAGCTCCCCACCAAGAGAGGTCCCTCTTTGCTCAGGGCCCACTTGTAGCCATCTTTTTAAGGCTTCACGTCTCTGGTTAGCATTTAGACCCAGCACCTGCCCAAGAGCCCAATCCTCGGGTGTCTCAAGAACGACAGGTGACCATCCCACAGCTGTCTGCAGCCCTGGGGCCCCGTTCTCTGATCCCAGGCCCCTGCATGTGCACACGCCCGGCCTCTCCCCACACACTCTGCTGTCAGTGCGCCATCATATCCGTCCTGGAGGGACCACACCCAGCTCCACAAGTTCCAAATTAGGGAACTGTGAGCTCTACCAAGGAAGCATTTCTCACAAAGCAACTGGATGACCTGAGGATTTCGATTTCTAAATGCCAAGAATACGTGAGACAGCACAACACCTGAGAGCAAAAGTAAGGGTGCCCAAGACCACCACGGCCACATCCACAACCATGAGAAGAGCGTCCACAACTGCCCTGTTGATGGGGCTGCGGCCGTCATGAGGAGGAGATGTCCGTGCATCATTTAGAGCTTAGAGTCTAAACACTGAAGGCCCACATGTCCAAAGGCCATGGGCAGAAAAAGGGTTCAGTGTAAAGGCTGGAAATCCAAAGAAGAGGACGCCACGTCCTACTGGCCTGAGGCGCCGTGTTCTACTTCAGAGAAGCTGAGAGCGCCCTGCTGAGAGGCGCTAACATCCCCAATTTGCCATAACTGAGGACTCCGGCTCCCGTTCTGACCACCCCCTGGGGCCTAGCAGTGGCCTTCCTCCCAGCCCAGGCTGTGCGCCAGCCCCCCAGGGCTCCGCAGGAGCTCCCACCTCCCACACCGAGCCTCACCCCCTTGACAGCCGGCTGTGGTCATCGCCAAAGCACAGCACGACAGACTTGCACGCCGTGCAGATGAACAGGGTAACCTACGGGCTGGCCCTCTTGGCCAAGTGGTGAGGCCGGCTCAGAATAAAGAAACTACTTCCACAGTACTGGCTGTCCGGCCGCAGGGAACACGAGCACTACAGGGACGAGTCCGGTGACGGGAGGGCCTCCCGGAAGAGCAGGGAAATACTCTTCCACCAGGCCCTGCTCCCCCTGCACCAGCCCAACCGCCCCAGAAACGGGAGGACTTGAACCCCACACCACCACCAGCTGAGGAATAAGCAAAGAACGGTCGAAACTTCCCAGTAGCGACCAGCCAGGACCAGTGGGTTCCGGAGCCGAAGACCCGCCACACGGCCTGCAGTCCTGCTTAAGGGGACTTCAGTCAGGCCAGAACAGGAACCACTAACTGGACCCCCTCAGGAAGAGTCAAGAGGGCCATGGGCCACATCACACACACAGCGGGGAGGCCAATGCGGAAGCACAGGGCCGGGCTGCCCCGCTCACCGTACTTGGGCGTTTGCACAATTCTTAAAAGAGAGTGTGAAGTGTACCTGCTGTAAGAGCACGAGGCCTGCTGAGTGCCAGGCCGGGTGACAGACGCCAGCAGAGGTGTCAGCATCTCACGCGGGTGCTCGAGGGATGAGCCTCCCCTGTAGGGAACCCACGACGTCAGATGGCTTCCAGAACCCTGGAAGGGTGGGGGAGGGGCAGCGGCAGTGGAAGGCCCCTCGCCCAGGTAAGAGGCGCTGGCCTCATGTTCAAGAACAGATTCATGGGAAACCGTCAGCGTGAGGAACTGTGAAAACCCTGCGTGAGGAACACGTCTGTAGGTTGAATCCTGACAGTGTGACAGTGAACTCACCTGGGAGTCGTCACCGAATGCGCACCGCACGCGGCACTTTGTCAAGCAGTAAAAGGCTTGAGAGCCGCACCTCTGAAAGAGCAGTGGCGTGAAAAGGTGGATGGGGGACCCTAGTGACCTACTGCCCCTCCTCCACCCTGCATCCCCCACCTCGGGCATCAGGAAGCACCTCTCCCCCGGATCCTTGCCAACCGTCTCTCCAGACAGGACCTGGAGTTGGCTGTGCTCAGGCAGCCGTGCGTTGTTTCCTGGAGCAGAGACGAGCCACAGGCAGCGTCCCGACCACGTGACAGGCAGTGACGGGCGAGGGCTCCCTTCTGCTGGCTCACGGATGCACCACACCATCAAAGCACACCACCTTGCACACAGTAGGTACAAAACTGCTTTGAGTGTCTCTCTCATTCTTCCCCCAAAATTCTCCTCTGCAATTTTCTAAACCTGCTTAAGCCATTCCTCTTGGAAAGATTTCCCCAATGCTTCGCTCAAGCCTAACTGCCTTGCACATTTCCGTGTAACTGAGGACGACAGAGAGGCACCTCTTTACCTCCCTTTAAAACACACCTAACGTCTGCAATGCCTCAGCTCCCCAAATTTATCCTTACAGATAACACAGAGTCTACAGCAGTGAAGACAAACCTTCTTCCTCCCTTGCCTACAGGTCATCCAGCCGAAGGAAAATGTGACCTAGGACTTGGTCTGGACCAAGGCCAGTGCCCTGAATACTTACTTGGGGGATGCCACAAGAAGGAAAGGGATGGACACGACCTCAGTCTGGCTCTCACCACTAGACCCTGGGCTACTGGAAATTAAGAAGATCTGGGGCGCCTGGGTGGCTCAGTTGGTTGGGTGTCCGACTTCGGCTCAGGTCACAATCTCACAGCTCGTGGGTTCGAGCCCCGCGTGGGGCTCTGTGCTGACAGCTCAGAGCCTGGAGCCTGCTTCGGATCCTGTGTCTCCCTCTCTCTCTGCCCCTCTCAAAAGTAAAGAAACATTAAAAAAAAAAATTCTTTTTAAGAAATTAAGATCTAGTCCCCAAATCTTTAAGTCGCCACGTTAACAAGTGTCCCAAGGAGGGATGGACATAAAGTGGGCAGCTATTTTCCGTCCGGGTAACCCTCCCCTCCCCCAGCCACACTGAGAAGCAGAAAGAGCCTCACCAGACACTCCCAGCTGCCTGTCCCTCCACAAGCGGCCGGGCCACCCCAGCCCTCCCACCGAATAAGGGTCCCAGGTCTGGAGCAGCCACCTGGACGTTCAGAAAGCTCCACAGGTGACTGGTTCCTCTGCCACAGTGCGAACCAGCTGGTTTTAGATGGCACTTGTAGAAGTTAATCTAACTCTCGGCTCACCTTGCCGCATTGAAAGTAAAACTGAAATGTCTGCTTAGAAACAATCCTCAAATAGAAAATACAACCTTCTAGTTGCATACTCCTTTTAACGTGTTCAGCCCTGAACACCCATACTTGCAGATGTCTTCTGTAAGATCAAATGCCCCGCTCCTCGAGAGTGTCCTCGAAGGCCTCATGCAGGCCGCCAGGGGGATGTGACAGCTGCACCCGCGGCCAGCCTCCCAGAAGGAAAGAGCAGGAGCCCCGACGGACCAGAGGTGGCCCTGCTCCACAGAGCAGCCAGGGGCCCGCGGCACACATTTCCGCTGAGTCAGGGCTGTCCGTGAGTAGCTGTCACCTTGTCAGCAGCAGGTGATGAGCTGAGCCGCAGCGCCTGGAGCGACACCACCGAACAGCCACACTGTCCCCACACAGCCCTGGTTTATTAAATTCACACAGCAGAACGCCAACAGTACCCAGGGGAAGCTGTCACACAGAAGAAGTCACGGGTACGAAGCCCCTAGGTGGGAGATGCTCCCCCACCGAGGTCACCGACACCGCATCCTGGCACCCAGGTTCAGGGGCACACCCACCTCTCGTGTCAGAGCCCAGGGACTCAGCGACCACACAGACCCCACGAAACGGACAAAGGGATGTGCTTATCACAGCACCACCCAAGTGTGTGAAGGCCACAGCAGAAGGAGGTCCCTGAGGTGGACAGACTGCACCCTCAGGAGGGAGCCTAGGCACCTGTCAGGGCCTTCAAAGCCAGTGGCATCTCCCAGCTCTGGGCTGCCACACTGGGGTGTTAGCTTCCCAATGAGACCGGCCCAGCCTGAACCCAGACTCTGTGTTAAAACTATTTCTTTTCAGGGCACGTGGGTGGCTTAGTCGGTTGAACGTCGGACTTTTGATTTCAGCTCAGGTCATGACCTCATGGTTCACGAATTCGAGCCCCACATTGGGCTCTGTGCTGACATCGCGGAGCCTGTTTGGGATTCTCTCTCTTTCTCTCCCTCTGCCCCTCCCCCACTCACTCTCTCTCTCTCTCAAAATAAATGAAACTTTTTTTTTTAATTTTTTTTTTAACGTTTATTTATTTTTGAGACAGAGAGAGACAGAGCATGAACAGGGGAGGGTCAGAGAGAGGGAGACACAGAATCTGAAACAGGCTCCAGGCTCTGAGCTGTCAGCACAGAGCCCGACGCGGGGCTCGAACTCATGGACCGCGAGATAATGACCCGAGCCAAAGTCGGCCACTTAACCGACTGAGCCACCCAGGCACCCCGAAACATTTTTTTAAAAAGCTGTTTCTTTTCAAGCAATCTAAGTAATTGTTCTCTGCAAATTAAACACTGTCATGACCAAAAACAACAATACTGTCATGACCGACAAACAATCCTCCTTCTCAATGAGAGGTAAAAAAGGCTCCTCCTCCCTCTGCTGCCTGGCTATCAGCACAGGGACAACCGCCCATCTGTCCACCTGTCCCTTTGCCAAAGGCCGCAGGGGGCACGGGGGAGGGGACATGAGCACTGCACTGGCAGATGAAACGCCCACAGCTGATGACACAGTGGCCCTAGTACATCAACTTGAAAGAAGCAAAAACAAGCATTCAGGAGAATTAAAGGCTTAACCCGGAAGTCAGAGACCAGTTCTGCCGCTGAGTCACAGACCGAGGTTCCCAGCCACAGAGCCCAGACCTCCAAGGGCCCCAAGATGCCTACGGCACAGCATTTCTGAGCTGGTGGACCTACAGGGCCAAGAGCCCTCTGCCCTGACACACAGATGTACACAGCCAGAAAGAAGGCACAGTGCCCAAGGTCACATGGCCAGCACTGGGGAGAAGGACGAATGTGAAGGCCATCAGAGTTTTGGTCAACGGCAAGCCTGCCACCGTCTTGAACTGAGCTTCCAGAAGCGTTATCTCTTTCTGTCTCAATCCCCACCGTGGGCAGCAGGGCCAGGTGGACGTGGACAGCACCCTTCCAATGACACTGCCTGGAGGTCAACAGCCACCTCCCCTGTGACCTCCCCTCCCCATGACCCCACCCCACCAGTTCCCCTCCCTGTGACCTGCCCCTGCTCCCGTGACCTCCCCAGGGTAACACAGAGACAGTTAAGTATGGTGAGGAGGGCTGCAAACTCACTTCATCTCCACAAAATACAACACAAAATTAGCCCCAAAGCACTTCCCCACTGCCACTGACAAGACACTAGTTGCTACCGACTCTCTCTCCTCGGATTTGTGTTGTGCCCTCCCACTTCAGGGCTCATACGGACTCCATACCCAGACCAGCTCATAACCCTGAAACAGCAGCCGTGCCTGCAAGAGAAAAACCAAAGCCTTCGCCTTTGCATTTCCTTATGTGGCACGACCACTGGGGCCACTTCTCAAGACGCCACCACAAGATGCACTTCCCAGGAGAGCCAGCGAGCCAGTGCTGGGGGACTGCAGGCCACCCACCTGCTACAAGCAAAAGGTAGCATGGCCACCACCAGTCCCAAGGCCCCAAGAGACCTCCGGCCATCCGCGGCTTCCATAGGACATAAACAGGGATTCCCGCAAGCCCACTGGGAGGCCGAGGCAGGGAAGTGCCTGCAACATGGGGTGGCCACAGGGCAGCTGGGCATCGCACCGCACCGCCCGCCCAGGCCCAAGGAGGCTCCCGAGAGAGCAAGAGCCTCACAATTGCATCACATGCTGGACAATCTCCATCCACAGAGGGGACAGGAAGTGTGAAAATAGGCACAAAGAAAGCACAGTACTCTCAGCCCAGGCACATTAAAGACCACCCTAGGGGCGCCTGGCTGGCTCTGGCTCAGTTGGCTGAGTGTCCGACTTCGGCTCAGGTCATGATCTCATGGTTCTTGAGTTCGAGCCCCGCTTTGGGCTCTGTGCTGACAGCTTGGAGCCCGGAGCCTGCTTCAGATCCTGTGTCCCCCTCTCTCTCTGCCCCTCCCCTGCTCATGTTGTCTGTCTGTCTGTCTGTCTCTCCTTCCCTCCCTCTCTCTCTCAAAAATAAATAAACATTAAAAAAAAAAAACAGCCTAGGTCGTGCCCTGCACCCACGTGGTGCCCTTACTAACCAGTCATTAGGGCAGTGTCACGGGAACAAGGCTGGTGCACTACTCTCACAAGCAAATCTGAAATTCCCGTCAACTGGGACCGTCCAGCCACCTTACCAGTACAGCCTCATATCAAAGCAGGCAGCCTGTGTTGTATTTTAAACATCAAATGGGCCACAACTAGCAGAAATAGACAACAAAATCTGGAAGATGTGGAAATCGATTTAGTAGGTGAGGATTTTTCCTCAGATAGCAAAACTTCTTCTTAGAAGACTCATAAAAATATTTTCCGTTAAAATAGCACAAATGTTATAGAAGTGGCTAATATAAATTACACAGACGTGACTTTCTGAGTACACTGTATATAAATGACACACACCCACACCACTTCGTGTCCATAAAAGTCACGATCTTAGTTCTGACCTATACCACGAATTTCAATGTTTTTAAAATCTTTATTCATTTTTGAAAGAGAGTGAGTAGGGGAGGGGTAGAGAGAGAGAGGAACAGAGAATCCGAAGTGGGCCCTGTGCTGTCAGCACAGAGCCCGATGCAGGGCTTGAACATGAACCGTGAGATCATGACCTGAGCCAAAGTCGGACACTCAACTGACTGAGCCACCCAGACACCCCTGAATTTCAATGCTTATAAGTAACAGGTACAACTAGGTGATACGCAGACTTCATAATCTGCATGGCTCCTGCACCTGTATCACATACAAATTCTAGCACAGTCTATTCTGCTGGGCTTTCTGCTTTCCTTCATTAAACTATAAATTCTCTCATAAAGAATCCCAATTCTAAGTAAAGAAATATTAAGTGCTTAAAAACAAAAAAATTAAAGATACTTTTTAAAAATCTGTATAAATGCACGTGTATGTGTGCATGTACACAGACACACACACACACACCCCAAACACTGTGAACACATAGGAGAGAAAGAGAACTAAAAAGAATGAAAACAATGGTGACATTTTTACAATAAAGAAATGATAGGATACAAAAACACTATCAAGAGAATAAAAAGACAAACCACAGAATGGGAGAAAACACTTGTAAAAATTGTTTATCTTTAAAGGGTCTATAATCTAGAATATACCAAGAACTCTTATAACTCAGCAATAAAAAGACAACCCAATTTTAAAACGGGTGAAAGACTTACATAGACATTCCTCCAACAAAGATACACGAATGGCCAATAAGTACATGAAATGACGCTCCGTTTTGTCCGTCATTAGGGAAATATAAATCAAAGCCATAAAGAGACACCCACTGAGTTGGCTATAAGAACATGGAAAAGAACAGGTGTTGGCGTGGACACCGGCACGGCTGGCGGGAATGTACAATGGGGCAGCTGCCGGGGGAGACAGTTTGGTGGCTCCCTGGTAGGTTATATATAGACTTGTCATATGATCCAACAATTCCACTCCAAGATATATACCCTAAACACAGGAGAATGTGTGTTCAAACAACTACTTGTACACGATTGTTCACAGCAGCTCTGTTCACGACGGCCAGAAGGTGGAAACAAACCATGCCTATGGATGCCTGAATAGCCAGCAAAAAGTGATGGATCCACACCACGGAATATTATTCAGTCATAAAAAGGAAGGACGTTCTGACACATGCGCCATCACGGATGAACCTCAAAGATACGCTCAGTGAAAGCAGCAGACACAAAAGGCCACAAATCGTATGATCCCAAGGATATGAAATTTCCAGAATAGGCAAATCACAAAGAGGAATGCAGATGAGCAGCTGCCAGGGGCTGGGGAGGCACAAGGAGAGAGGAATGGGCAGGATTCTTCACAGGGCGATGAAAACATCTTGGAAAGAGAATGACAGGTGTCCAACACTGTGAATGTCCCAAATGCTACCGAATTGTTCACTTTAAAACGGTTAGTGGTTAATTTTATGAATTGAATTTTACCTCAATTAAAACACACAGGTTTTTTTAAGAGCAAACACCTTTGCCTTCCTCCCCTGATAATTCAGTCCTGAACCATCAGGCAGAATAGGCAAGGGCAACCCCTGCGGGCGGGGACGCTGTCAGAGCCCACATGGGGCGAGGAGGGGTCCATGAGGCAGGCAGGCAGCCTGACAGAGGGGCCAGGACGAAGGGCACCCCTGCAGAGGGGGAGCTGAGTGTGAGAATTAGGAACCTGAGTGGAACTGGGGGAGGGGGGTCCCCGAAGCGGGTGTCACTGCCCACGCAGGCCAGAAGGGCATCCAGTGGAAGGGCACGCAGTAGAAGGCGGCCTGGCAGGGGTGTCAGGGGCCAAGCATGGCAGACGGTGTCCACACATGAGCAGCCCAGCCGGCAGTGTCAGTTAAAAACAAACAAACAAAAAAAATCATCTGATTTAAATCAAAAGGAGCTTAGACATTTGGACCTTTCACATAATAATTTATAAAATTCCACATAAACTTTTAAATAAAAGATGAAACAAGAGGCGCCTGGGTGGTTCAGTCGGTAAGTGTCCAACTTTGGCTCAGGTCATGATCTCACAGTTTGTGGGTTCGAGCCCCGCATCGGGCTCTGTGCTGACAGCTTAGAGCCTGAAGCCTGCTTCGGATCCTGTATCTCCTCTCTCTCTGCCCCTCCCCTGCTCATGCTGTCTCTCTCAAAAATAAACATTAAAAAAATAATAACAAAATAAAAGATGAAATGAGAAGGGAGTTACAAATAAGATATTATCAGAAACGACGAGGCAATTTTAGATAGTTTAAATATACATCATACGCATA
This sequence comes from Panthera leo, assembly GCF_018350215.1. Classification (NCBI taxonomy): domain Eukaryota; kingdom Metazoa; phylum Chordata; class Mammalia; order Carnivora; family Felidae; genus Panthera; species Panthera leo. Next base: position 61,025,692 of record NC_056692.1, on the reverse strand, counting down.
CTGTGCTATCTATAAATCTAACGTACATAATACATGGATGATTGCTGGAATGAAAGACACAAGGTCTGTCTCTGACAGAGATGACTCTGATGATGCAAAAATCTGAAGACATAACCAATAACACAACCCAGAGAAAAAGACATAGAAAATATGTAAGATAAAAGAGAAAGACAGAATGAGGTTGACAAAGGTCTAACTGGAGTCTGGAAGGAAAAAATTGAAAAAGAGAATTCCAAGGAAGAACTGAGAACTTTCCAGAACCACAAAGAGAAAAATCCTAAAAGTAGCCACAGAAAAGAAGAACCTTACCTAAAGGAACCACCACTTGACTGGCCCCAGGCGACTGAGAGCACAGAGGCCAGAGAAGGCAAAGCTACACTCCGTCTGGGATGGCATACAACTACATCATCATCAAGAATGAGGGGTAAAAAGAAATTTCAGGGGCACCTGGGTGACTCAGTCAGTTAAGTGTCCAACTTCAGCTTGGGTCACGGTCTCGCGGTTTGTGAGTTCAAGACCCACATCAGGCTCCTCACTGGGAGTGTGGAGCCATCTTGGCTGGCTCTCTCTCCCTCCCTCTCTCTCTCTGCCCCTCCCCTACTTGTGCTCATTCTCAAAATAAACTTAAAAAATGGTAAATTAAAAAAAAAAAAGAAAGAAAGAAATTTCAGGCAAATAATAACTGAAATATATCACTACTAAGAAACCCTTAGGAAGGAACTTCTAAAAACAAACAAAAACAAAAGAAATAAAATTATCCCAGGGTCACCTGGGTGGCTCAGTAAATTAAGCATCCAACTTTGGCTCAGGTCATGATCTCACAGTTTGTGAGTTTAAGTCCCGCATCTGGCTCTGTGCTGACAGCTCAGAGCCTGGAGCCTGCTTCGGATTCTGTGTCTCCCTCTCTCTCTCTGCCCCTCCCCTGCTCGCATTCTGTATCCCTCCCTCCCTCCCTCCCTCTCTCCAAAATAAACAAACATTTTAAAAATATTAAAAAAAAAAAAAAAGAAGTAAAATTATCCCAAAGGGGAGGGATCTGAGATGTAAAAAGTAATAGTTAGCAATTACTATTAAATTACTATAGAAATTCTATGTACATATAGGAACATCTAAACAAACACTTTTTTTTTTTTTTTTTTTTTTTTTTTTTTTTTTTTTTTTTTTTTTGGGACAGAGAGAGACAGAGCATGAATGGGGGAGGGACAGAGAGAGAGGGAGACACAGAATCGGAAACAGGCTCCAGGCTCCGAGCCATCAGCCCAGAGCCTGACGCGGGGCTCGAACTCACGGACCGCGAGATCGTGACCTGGCTGAAGTCGGACGCTTAACCGACTGCGCCACCCAGGCGCCCCAAAACAAACACTTTTTAAGATAAGAATGTATAGTGGCGCCTGGGTGGCTCAGTTGGTTAAGCATCCAACTCTTGACTTTGGCTCGTGCCTGCACGCGCATGTGCTCTCTCTCAAAATAAATAAACACTTTTTTAAGAAAGATAATAATGTATAATGTTAGTTCAACAAAAAGACAGAATGGATAACCTGACAATTACGACACATCAGGTGAGAAGTGACCAACACTGGGGTATGCTGTGTATTACGGTGGGTTAAGAAACTAATTTTTGATTTTAAATATTCATGATATAAGTCTAAAGATTATTAAAGAATCTTTTAAGAAAGGAAATACAATATATAACTTCTAAATCAACAGAGGAGGAAGATGTGGGATAGGATGGGGGGAAGATGTAAGAGAAACCATATCCTGAAAAAAGCAAAGACACAACCTTTTTAAATATACAACAAGCAATGGAAAAAGTAAGACAGCAGACCCAAATCCCAGCATGTCGATACTGAGATGAAATGTCAGCAGAGTACACTCACCAGTTAAAAATCAATGAGTGGATTTTTGGTCTGACACAGATCTAAAATGTAGGAATATAAAACGATTAAATAAAAGAAAGAAAAAAACGTACCAAGACAATGTTCATCAAAAGAAAGCGGGGGTAGCTATGTTAGCATGAGGCAGAAATAGCCTGGACCCCAATAATCCTTTTCGTCTTAAAGAGGCGCCACACATCATCACCACCGTCATCACTAACAAATAAACAGAATTCATCACATGCCAAACACTGTTCCAACTCTTGATATGAGTTCATTTCTTTAATCTTTAAAATGGCCCTATGTCCCATACCCAGGTCTAGACCCGAGAGAGATGAAAAGTTATGTCCACACAAAAATTTGCACACAAGGGGCACCTGGGTGGCTCAGTCAGTTAAATGTCAGACTCTTGTTTTCACTCAGGTCATGATCTCACAGTTTGTGGGTTCAAGCCCCACGTCAGGCTCTGTGCTGACAGGTCAGAGCCTGGAGCCTGCCTTGGATTCTGTGTCTCCCTCTCTCTCTGCCCCTCCCCTGCTCCCACACTCTCTCTGTCTCTCAAAAATAAACATTTAAAATTAAAAAAAAAAAAAATAGAAGGCCTGGGGGGCTCAGTCGGTTAAGCGTCCAACTTCAGCTTAGGTCATGATTTCCCAGTCTGGAAGTTCGAGCCCTGTGTCGGGCTCTGTGCTGACAGATCAGAGCCCGGAGCCTGTTTCACAGTCTGTGTCTCCCTCTCTCTCTGCCCCTCTCCCACGTGCTCGGTGTCTCTCAAAAATAAATAAATGTTTTAAAAAATTTTTTTTATTTTATTTTTTTTTTAATTAAAGGGGTGCCTGTGTGGCTCAGTTGGTTAAGCGTCCAATATCGGCTCAAGTCATGATTCACGGCTCTTGAGTTCAAGCCTTGTGTTGGGCTCTGTGCTGACAGCTCAGAGCCTGGAGCCTGCTTTGGATTCTTTGTTTCCCTCTCTCTCTGTCCCTCCCCCACTCACACTCTCTATCTCTCAAAAATGAATGAACGTTTAAAAAAAGGTTTTTTTAATTAAAAAAAAAATTTGCACACAAATATTCACGGCAGCACTAGTCACAACAGCCAAACAGTGGAAAAGCCCAAATGTCCATCAGCTGATATGCAGATAAACAAAATGTGGTCCATCCATCTGCTGTGTGAACTGTCCCCTCCAAAATTTGTAAGTTGAAGTCCTCACCCCCAGCATCTTAGGATGGGATCATATTTAGAGACAAAGCCTTTAAAGAGGTAATTAAGGTTAGATTAGGTTGTATGAGCAGAACCTAATCCATTAGGACTGGTGTCCTCAAGAAGAAGAGATGAGGACAGGGACACACAGACTGAAGGGTGGCCATGGAACAACGGGGGGAGAAGGTGGCCGTCTGCCAGCTGAGGAGAGGCCTCAGGAGGAACCAGCCCCACCAGCATCCTGATCCCAGATTTCCAGCCTCCAGGACTTGAGAGATATACCCCAGTCTGGGTATTCTGCCGTGGCCGCCTGAGCAAACAAACACACCAAACGAGGGGACGGTATTCAGCACTAAAAAACATCAGACTGAGTGAAAGGAGCCAGTCTTTCACTAAAAGGGCCACACACAGTACAACTCTACGTACAAGAAAAACCTAGAGCAGGCACGTCCAGAAAGACAGGAAATAGATCAGTGTTGTGTGAGGCTTCTTTCTGAGGCGAAGAAAATTCTAGAATGGATGGTGGCAATGGATGGTGACAGACTAAATGTCACTCATGTGTACGCTGTGAATGGGTGAAGAGTATGGATAAGTTATATCTCAACAAAACTATTTAAAAAGACCCCCTAAAGGCGGGTACCCATCATCCAGATTTTTAAATAAGGGTAGTGAAGCACAGACAAGTTACCTTTCTACCTCCACTGGGGTCAGTTTTGATAAACTGTATTTCTCTAGGACTGTCTACCAAACTTACCAGCAGAGGTATTCTTACCAACCATTCCTAGTCCCCACGGTGCACACAGCATGGCTCTGCCTCACTGTCTCACAGGGTCCGGTCACTCTGCTTCTCACCCCTCAGCAAGCGGCAAGGTCCTGCCTTCTCTCTGCGTCTCCAGCACTGCCCGGCTGCCTGCTCCCGTCCAGTCCTTTGGCCAGAGCACTTTAGGCAGGGTCAGCCAGAGCGTGGCTGTTCCAGCTCTGGGGCCACAGGCCATCTCTGTCTCTTTCTTTCTTTGTTTCTTCTAAAAAGGAAAACCCAGGGGGCGCCTGGGTGGCTCAGTCAGTTGAGTGTCTGACTCCTGATTTCAGCTCAAGTCATGATCTCAGCTCCTTCGTCAGGCTCTGTGCAGAGCATGGAGCCTGCTTGGGATTCTCTCTCTCTCCCTTTCTGCCCCTCTCCCCAACTTGCACTCTCTCGCTCAAAAAACAAACAAAAAGCTTCCCCTTCAAAAAAGAAAGGGGGGGGGGGGGGGGAGACCTTATTCTTGGCTCAAGGCCAAGGCCAGACCAGGCCTCAGGCCACACTTTCACAACTCTGCCCAAGGTTCTAAACTCCCCTTCAAACACACAGCAGCTGCATCTCGAAAGTTTTGATATGTAATAATTTCTTTACTGTCATTTCTCTCTTTAAGTTTCTACTGTAAAATTACTATTGAGATTTCTTCTTTGTGTGTTATTTAGAAATCTAAAAACTAAACATTCACATCTAACCTTAATCTTCTGTACCTGAATTTTAACTTCACTGTTTTGTGGTCAAAGAATGCTGTCTGTGCACTAGAGTTTCTTTGAGATTTCCTGAGACTCGTTTTATGACCCAGGAACTGTGCAACATTGGTAAGTGTTCCTTGTGTGTCTAAGAGCTGTGTACTCCCCGGGGGACATGACTGCAGAGCTCTGTGTAAATCCGGGGAATCAAGCTGGTTATTTGTGTTGTCCAAATCACACAGACATGCTTCCAACTATTGTGGTTCCTAACTGACCTGCCGATAAGTGAGAGAGGATTTTCAGCTCTTAGAAACATACCAGATTTGTCCATTTATTTCTGTAGTCTGAGTTCTGCTTTTCATAGTTTTAAGCACAATTTACTCAGGTCAGCCAAGGATAACACCAAGTTACGTACAAATTCATGCAGCGATCAGAGCTGATGTGGCTACAGGGGCCGAGTGACCAGTCTACACACGCCTGTTCCCTCTGCCTCTGTGTGGGGCCTGTGTGTCAGCAGGACCTGGGCACGGTGAGGGGCAGCAAGGATGGAGGGACGCCTGAACACAAGTGAGGAGCGGTGGAGCCTGGAGGGTGTGGGCAGGCTGCCCACAAACCAGCCTGGGTCCAGAGGACCACGGAGAGGGTCCTGTGGGAGCAGGGCCACCACCTAACCCACGTGGCTATCTGCACCACCCAGGACCGGCCTCACAGGCACACACGTGGTACTGCCTTGCCTCTGCTTTCCAAGTCACGCACATCCTCTCACAGAACCAGCAGGAAGGGGACTCTGGCAGAGGGTCTCAGCTTCATTAAGCCAACACGATGCAAAACCACGGCAGCAGGCGGTGGCGCCCTGCAAGAGGAAGTGCTCACGTCACATCTTGCCCTCCAAACACTGCAGTTCCCCAAGGTGAATGTGGGGTCCTTAACTCAGCTAAGTACTTAGAGCAATGTCTAGTACACAGTCAAGTGCCCAATGAAGACTCATTCTTCCCGTAATTGTTATTATTTTGGTTACTGCTGGCAAGGACACCGTACAGAGTGCCTGGGAATAGTACCAACCCTACTGGTGGATTCGGGACAGGGGGCCTTTGGGCCTACGGAGACCCTGGCAACTCCAGGGCCTCTCACACGGGGACTCCTGGTGGAAGGAAGGACTGGCCGGGCTGCTGACGGGGGGCCTGTTCCTTCCGGGGGGTCTGGAAGAGGCGGGGAGGCCTCCATGAGAAACCAAAGCCCCCAGCCTGGGCCGTCCATGCACACTGCCTGGAGTGGGGGAAGCCCAGGCTGAGGCGCAGGCACAAAGCCCGATCCAGGCCGTCCACCAGGATGCCCTGGAGAAGCAGCACGGAACTGTGCCACACCCCACAGGGTGTGGAGCGGCGCTCGCCTGCTGAAAACGAGCCAATAAGAAGAAACCCTCATGTTCATCCTCTAGCACACAAGGGAAGCCTGCAGATACGACAAAGCACCAGAAGCCCAAGCACCTGAGGCAACAGGTCCTGACAGACACTACCAGGAACACAGGTTTGCTGTACTGGTGACATAAAAGCAGGAGCGTAAGCTGGAGAGAAGGAGCGGGAAGCTCATAAAAAAAAAAAAAAAAAAAAAGAACCCGAACAAATGTCTGGAAATAAAAGAGAAAAAGACTCACTGCCGCGTTTGAAACCGGACCGACTCAGGACTCAGCCCAGAGGAGGCGTGGCCACGAGGGCCGAGCCCAGGCAGAGAAGTCACATGTGACAGGGTCAGGAGTCAGGGCACATGTGGGTGGGACAGAGGCAGAGACCACGAGACCCTGGGAGCACCTCCCTCACTCGTCCGCTGTCGTTCACGGACGCCGTTTGTAGCAGGAGAGAAAAAGAGAAAGGAAACCTGTGCGTTTCTTTCTACTCATCCCTGCTCAGCTGAACTACGAGACTTTGTATGTGGCTGTCAACACACCCAGAGACCAGCACACAAAAAGCAAGCCTGGGAACGCCAGCTGGACAACGGCAGTAAAGAGCCTCACGCCTGCTCCTGGCCACCTGTACGAGCCTCACAGAGAGTGGTGAAACGCTGCTCACTGCCGGGGTGGGGAGAGGGCAGGAGGTGAAGAAAACCGTGTGGATCCTCAAAACTTGGCCCACGTTCACAGTTTCCCAGCCCAAGACACAACAAGCCCACAGCCCACGGTTTCAAGTTTCACTGCAGACACGGAAGCCACAGCACGGGTCACACCAGGGGAGGAAGGAGGAGAGGGCAGAGCCATGCAGTGCTGGCTCCGAGACCCCATCAACCAAAGAAGCACAAGTGTCTCCCACCTCCACCCTGGCTCAGGATCATTCCACATCCGTTTCTATCCCGCTTCCCACACTGCTAGGGGGAAGGCACCGGAAGGGAGGAGCCTGGGGAGCTGTGTGCCCCGCAGCTGAGGCCGGGCAGCCGTCTCTGCTGAGCGTCTCTCTGGGGCAGGCCCTGGCCCTGCCCCAGGCAGAGGGCACTGCCCACCATTTGCCAGGCAGCCCGGCAGGAAAGGGGGCCTGTGTGCTCTCCTCCAAAGCCAAAGTAGCCCCAGATCCATAAAAGTCAACGTGGGGTTACCAGAATAAGCAGCAAATTAAAATTCGAGCAGATTACACATCTCAGACTTACTCATCAAAGGAAAATTGAAGTCTGACAAGAGAACTTTCCCGACACTCCCAGAAGCCCTGGCCTACGTCATGAGATGGCCAAACTAACTTGACTTTCGTTTCCTCTATTAGCCAACCGTCTGACAGAGTAAAACTGCACTGACATTGTCAGTATTTGTTATAGGGAGAAACCAAGTGCCTGCAAAAGACAATCACAGTAGGAGCCCTCGCCTCGGCCAGAGTGCGCTCCGAGCTCCCCAGCACTCAGCTTCGAGGAGCCAAGTCTTCATGCCTGGGGCAGGCAAGGACCCTCAGGGCTGCTGGGCTCCTGGCAAGGTCCCGCACCCACTACCTGCTCAGCTCACAGGGGCGTATCCTGGCACGCACAGGCCTGGGCCAGGGTGCCAGGCCAGGAGCATCCACGAATGGCAACAACGTTCTCCTGGGTTCCTGATCCTAGAAGACAGGGTCCAGGCCTAGCCAGTGGCTTCCGAACAGGACAGCAGGGCCTAGAGTCCTACCCCAGGCTGACAGACTTTCAGAGACCCCCCCCCCCCCCGCCACCCCACGAGAGCTTAGGAAAGATGCCAGACCTGCCCCTCAGTCTACAGACCTAGAAGTGGGGGTGGGATGCTGGCAGCAGAACTCAGCCACGCAGGGGAAGTCTCCCCAGCACCGAGACTCTGGCGGCAAGGGAGGAGACATCAGTCCCATAGAGAGGAGACCTGAAAGGAGGGGCAGAGGGTCCCCCAAGTGTCCCGCAGGTGCCTGTCCACAGGGGTGCCCATGGGCAGCCCCACAGGGCCAGCAGAGCTAAGGCTTCAGGAGCCTGGAGTCTGCCTGGAAGGCCCCCACGGCCTCACCACCAGGTCCCCCAGAGGGGCCGCATCCCGCCCTGCCAGCCTGAGGCCCTGAGACGCAGCCCCCACGGTGAGGCGCTCCGGCCCAGGAACCATCCCCAGTCCCCAGAGGTCATAGGACCTCCCCAGAGATGGGCCACGAGGACAGGACATTAGGAAGCATTTGCTAAGCTCGAGATCTAACAAATGTCATCTTGGCAGCAGGTCAGGACTTACTTCCTCCAACAACAACCCAAATTAAAGAAACGGACTCACACCTTCACAGAGCTCGTGTTTTCCCTTTCCCTTTCCCCCAGACACAGCACCCCGAGAGAAGTGCAAAAATCAAAACTATCTCCTACTTCTCACAAGGTCAAAAACAGACGTGATGTGTTTCCTCCAGCAGAGAGGTTTTACCTGTGGCACGTGCCATTCCCGCAGGACACATGCAGTGGCAGTGGGCTGCCCTGTCTACCTCGTGGGATCCCCCAGCAGCCCACGAACAGCAGCCTCCCGCACGCCTTCCTACAGAAGGGAGGACTGAGGCCCAGGTCACATAACTGCCCGCAGACAGAGTGTAGACGTGCAGAGAGCGCTGCTGGACGGGGAGTGGAAGGGACACGGGACAGGGACAGGGACGTTGCCCGGTTAAAACGTGCTGCCTGAAGCCGAGAGGCGGGGGAGCAAGCAGGAGCCGAGCCATAGCGGCTGCGTCCTCACCACGCCTCACCCTCCAAGCAGGACAGTGAGACCCACACCCACAAGGGTGAAGTCCTGATGCTGTGGCTGAGCAGAGGCCCAGCAGCACCTGTCTGAGCCCAGCCGTGATGCCCACTCCCCATAAGAGCAGCCGCAGCCATGGCACCCGTCCCTCCCCACGCTCAGACCCATCAAGGCCCGGCAAGGCCGGGAGCCTGGCCGCCAGCCACCCCACTGAAGTTCCAAGCACTTCTGTGCTGAGTGGGTCCCCGAGCCGGCTCCCAGCCACAGCACCTCACAGGGAGGCATTTCCTCCCCTGCCTGTACAGCCCTTCCACTGTCCACTAGGACTCTGCTCTGTCGCGCTTCAGGCTGGGTGACCTCAGCCGGATAACTTACCCTCTCTGTGCTGACTGCTTGCACAGAGTTGTCGGTGCGATTAAAGGCGTTAACGCAGGCAGAGTGCCCAGTGCAGGGCCTCACACCTAGTGAATGCTCAGTACCTGCCAGCTACCACCCCCATGCTCTTCCCAAAGATTTGACCTCAGTCAGAAACGTAGCCACAAGATTTCTGGGTAACGGAGGAGACTGAACACACACAACAGCTGGAATCCCACTAGCGACTACAGAGACTGCTTTCCCTTTTCAAGGTGTAAGCGACAGGGTCAAGGAAGGCAGGGAAGCCACAATGCAGATGGCACTCAGCAGGCTGGAAACCAAGCCTGAGCACAAGTGGGGAACCCAGAACCTGTCTGGTCTACACGCAGGATCCTTGAAAGGCCCGAGATAACTCTGGGGGCCTAAAACACAGGGCGCTATGAGGGCCACTGAAGACAGTTAATTCTCTGGGCATGGAGAGAGGTGAAGGATGGGCTGGTGTGCAGAGAGGGCGGGAATCGCCCACCGCCCGCCCAAACCGTCATTAAGACCCTCAGAGAAACAAGAGAAGCCACTGCAACTACTCACCAGACACTATGGAAGTTGTGCCAGAGAACACAAGAGGCGCTGGAGACTGAAGAAGCGCTCACCAGAGGGCTGGCAGAGAACATTGAGGGAAATGAGAATAGGAGGGTCAGGAGTGACCGCCTCTGTGAAATTCTACAATAGGATACACTCGGCTGGGACAGAAGAATCCCACCAGTGCTGCCTCAGTCTGGGTGGGGTGATCGTGGCAGAGAAAATGCCTCTCAAAACTCTGAAGACCTGTGCCCTCTGCGGAGTGGCTTTAAAAGAGGAACTGTGGGCAAATAGTTAACGGCATGCTTGCTGACTTGTTTGGGGGTCAAACACAGCGGACTCTGCAGTGCAGCGGGGCTGGTGCTGGGACGTGGGGGGGGGGGGGGGGACGGTGGGAGGGCAGACCTCTGTGACGAAGCAAATATAGTCGAACATCCATCAAGGACCCGGGTGTCAGGTTCTTATGACTCACCTGTTTGTTTGAAATCGTTCATGTTCAAACTCTGGAGGAAAGAATCAGGAAATCAGAATGGGCAGGCACTTCTGCACAGCAGTCCCGAAAGCTACATGCAGAGGAGAGCCCTTTCTAACCTGGGAGTTAACGTCTCTGGCCCGGGGTTCTATCCCCAGCCAGACTATCAACCATGAAGAATAAAGACACTATCAACCATTCAAGGTCTCCACAAGTCCACCTCTCCTGCACTCTTTCTCAGGAGCCTACAGACAGGATGTGCTTCCTATCAACACAAAGGATCAACCCAAGGGAGAAGACACGGGATCCAGGAAGCAGGCTTTCGATACAGGAGAGAGGGAAAGGCGACCTCGGGATGACGGGGAGGCAAGCATGGGGGCAGAGCAGACAGCAAAACTCTCACTTTCCACAAAGGAAAGTCAGCAGACAACACCCAAAACTGGGAGTAAGAGGTAGGTGGAGGGAACACAAGTAGCAACAGAGTAATGTTATTTGGGATCAAGGAGGTAAACACCAAAATACTCAGCTAAGAAAAGGTCCCAGTGCTGCTCCTGGACAGAGATGGGAGGGACAGCCGTCTGACAGTGTCCCACTGAGACATGGGCTTGCTGCCCTCCCCTCAAGTCTGGACAGGTGAAGCAGGACATGGGAGGTGCCTCACCAACCACCCTCCTGGGGAGGCCTCCAAAGTGAGACCACACGGAGAAGACAGCTCGGCCGTGCCCTTGGGGACATGAGGTGGACCCTCCAGTCCAGCTCAATACCACCAGGGCCCCACCAGTGGGGCCTGCCATACCCTCGGAGGCAGGCCCGCACTCCTGAACCACCATCATGAGACGTAATAAAATGGCGGTTCTTTATGCCTCCAAGTTTTGGGGTGCCTCGCCACCCAGCCACAGGTAAGAGGAACAGCAATGAATTACTGTTTCATGATGACATCTATAGAACTATTTTTTATAGAACTTTAAGTTTTATGGATGTCTAATTTGGACAAAAATAACTAAAAACTTTTTTTTTTTTTTTAAAGAACCCAATACAAAGGTAAAGCCAAGTAAAATCTTAAGCCTTAAAATAAAATTAAAACAAAAAACCACAGCATCAGGCCTGGCAAGCCCGACCCCAACCATGGTGCCAGACGTGCCATGCGTGACCCCGGCTGGCACCACCTCCCTTTTCTGTCCCCAAACCAACACCTCGTTCCCGCCTCACTAACAGCCACAGACTGAGCAGCAAGCAACCTAAGCAGGGAGGGAGACACAGACTCTGCGTTAGTTATCAGAACGGGGGCAGCGAGAGGAGCAGAGCCACGTCCCAGCAGCAGCCCTGCAGCGAGCCCGGAGCCCGGTGCCCGTCCCGGCAGCAGCCCTGCAGCGAGCCCAGAGCCTGGTGCCCGTCCAGGGCATGCGGCGACAGGCCCCTGTGGTGAGGCGGCCGAGGTCCCCCCGCCCCCCGCCCAACGGGGAGGGCAGCAGGCTGACTCCCAGGCACAAGGGAGAGAGAACGGCAACAGGGGAAAAAGCTCGCTCAGACCTTTGGGAGCAAGGATCCTGCGAGCATGGCCTCCTCGGGGAGACGTACTTATGACTAACTCTCGGGGTCTGCCTGCTGCTACTACATACACCCGGGCACGGAAGAAGGTTCCCCACACGGTGTCTTTGTTACACCATCACACACTGGTCAGAGCCCCACCGACACGCCACCAGTGTCTATCCTGACTGCGAACACATAGAACCCTGCAGCCCAGGAGCGTCCGGGCAGCACAAAAAGGGCACTCTCAAGACCGAAGCAGGGAGCTTCCAAGAGGCTCAGAAGTGGCGCTCAGAGTGCCAGCCCATTGGTGACGCTGCTCCTAAGCAGCTAGGTGGGTGCAAACACATGAATCGTAGCTGCGGGCGGGAGGAATATCAGGTGCATCTCTACGCCCCGAGGGCTCGACTCCTACACTTAAACCCCTCCCACTGGGACAGCCGGCTCCAGTTTCAGCCAGCGAGCGAGCGTGAGAACAGGTCCTGCTCTCGGGCACCGTCAGCCACGGCTCCTGACCCGACCGCTCCCAGCACTGCCTGGCTCCGGTAAGTACCCATTTCTTCTCAAATTCAACTTTCCTTTCAAAACTACTCTCAGAACGCATCTTGAACTAACCATCTGGCTCAGGGAACCACCTGCCCGGTGCCGGCTCTGCCTTGCTCTATTCTCTGCGGATTACTCAGGACCCAGCAGGTGCATCGCTGGAAAGGAGACCATAATTACAAAACTTTTAATAACGCTTACACTTTATTCTAAGAATACAAACAAGTTTATTTAGAAATTAAGACCTCATTTCTACATAAAATTTAAACTAAAACTCAAATGTATATAGTAAGTGCTTCTTTGTTCCTCACCTTAAAAATAAACTACAATAAATTTCAACATTAAAACATCATATATATACAAATGTAAACATACACATATACATGTTTAGAAAACTGCTGAACTTACAGTTTAACTTTAAGACCTTTTCAAGTTTAAAATAAGTACTGTTTTGACATATGCTTACCAAAGCTGAAAGAACAAAAGTTAACCAAAGAGGATCCCTAAATATACAAAAAGGAGTTTTTTCCCCCTTATAAAGTTTCTCATAAACCAGCTATGAGAACAATTACTGACCAAATGGCCAGGTCTGACCAAAGTCAGACTTCATGTAAGCAAAGTCTGTCTACATTTATGATCTTTATTTTGCATTAACAAACTCCTTCCAAAGCTTTAACCTGGTATTTTTAAGGATAAAGAAGGCGGGCACGTTGAGGGGACCGGCTCTGGTGACAGGTTGTCCAGCGTTAAAGCTGTGTACGTTACTGGTAAGGGCAGACGTCTGTGAAGTCAGGATCTCTGGCTGAAACTCAAAACAGCCCTGGTTGGTTTTCCAGATCATTCTTCCTGACTACATTCTAGAAAACTGTCTCTCTCCCAGGTCATGGTTAACCTGAAGTTTATCCTTCATTTTAAAGAACCAAGAGACTGGGAGGGAGTGGCGGTTAATCACTGGAAAAGCTCAATTGGAGTAAAACTCACAAATCTCGTTCTTGCGACACCCCAGTGGGTAGGCGACAATGGCGTGTCCTTGGGTTATGCAATAACGCCACATCACAATATTGTAATTATAGCATGCCCTTCAAAACGCTCTACCTAACGAGGCTCCCTGCCAGACAGCCGGACAGCACCCAAGGGACCATTACAGCATTATTTCAGTTCATAGGTTAACATGCGCGACAAGCATAGTTACCCAGCCCATCACAGCAATGTCCTATAAAGCTGAGCTATAATTACCTCTCTTGTGTCCTATCAAAGTTCAAAAAAAAATCTTTTTCTCTTGTCTTTTTTGGATTTCTAACTCCTTAGAAACTTCTCAAACATGCCAGCCACTCACCATCATCCTAACAACTGGCAAGGACATTAACTGTCCACACTTAGGAACCTATGGAGAGACGGGGCACTGGCAATTTAGTACTTCAAAAACAAGCAAACAAAACCCTGTGGCCAACCGAAACCACAGGCTGCTCAAAGTGCTGTGTGGGCAGCTCGGCCCAGACGCCCAGCAGGCCTGCGAGCAGGGGCCCTGCGGGAGGAGAGATGCGGAGGCCAGAGCCAGCTTGCGGCACCTTCCAGGCTAAGAAGTACATCAGCTAGACACAAGCAGATGTTTAAAATACTTGAGGTTACAAAAGGGACATTTTTAAATGGGAAAACCTCTCAATGTTCACGCCGGGCCCCTTGTGTGGCTTTATGTCACCACCCCCATGGTCTCTCCCCCTCAGTGTGGACACTGTGTGCAGGGGCCGCATGGTCAAGAGGATTCGGAGAGGGAGGTGGCAGAGGACAGACGACATCTAAGTGACAGCCACTCTGACCCTGACCGGAGGCAAGGTGCGTGAGGAGGCAGCTCCCGGCACTTCCTGCTGGTCGAGAGTAAACAGCATTGTGACACATAGACCTTTCAGGACCAGGCTAACATCTGGGCTTCAAAAGGTGCTAACACTGCAGCTAAGGAAAATCAAATCCAAGGGGTCTTGCATTATGAGCAGCTCCCCAGCTATGAGTTAACTGAGAAAGGCACAAGCCATCCCCAGGGAAAGCCTATGGGAAACACCCCTCAGCACATTCAGAAAAACCTCACCTCCCAATGCAAATCCAAACTTACTACTAACAGTTAAAGTTCTGGATTGTGTTGTTTTGGCAACAATACCCTTTTTCGGAATATTTAACAGCAGCAGCTGCTGGCAGCACCAAGCCCAGCGGATAGAAACGGGCCTGGCAGAGACGGTCACAAACGGTGTCCCTACAGAGGGCAAGACCAATGAGGTCCCGGGCAGTGAGGTGGAGTCGCTGCACCTTGGTGCACCTCACCCGGCCAGAACTCTCAGACCGACCTCATTCTACAGGCTGTCCCCTTCGAAAGCTTTCAATAGCCTCAGTTTTAACCCACTTATTTCTCCGACGTTACCGCGTTTTTATGGCCAAGTGAATACGCCCGTCTCCGTCAGCCTAGGAGGCAGCTGTGTGCCCTTGTTTTAATTAGCAAATTGTGCAACACTGAGAGGTCAGTTTACCCAAAGTGAGGGACACAACTGCACCTGTGACATCCCAGGTTTCCGTTCCCACAGGCCAGCCCCGGAACACCCTCACTTCCCGGGGCACCAGCATGATCCCCGGAGAACCTGGTTACTGTCCTTGTACGCTAACTGAACAAAGAACAAAAATTCAGACCAGAACTTTAGACATGACATCACTTGACGGAAAAAAGTACATACTAATTAATATTAACATAAAAGGAATTATTACCTAAATTATTCTTCTGGGTAACACTAGGATAACTGAAATATAACTTGCCTCTTATAAACGTTTGATAACCTTTAACACAGATTTATCTATAGGTTTGCCTGAAAGTATGAGCAGCGTTAAATAACACTGCTTCTGAAACTAACACATCGTTATATAGTGCATCTGAATCATTCTCTTAAATCCTGAGGGAATTTTTCCTTCATATGAGCTCCCGGGTTCTGGATGCCAGGGGGCTGTATGTGTGTCCACTCTGGGCATCACTAGACTCTGGGCTCACACTTGATAAAGTTTTGCAACTGTCATCATTTTGATCATGATGCTTCCAGCTAGTGATGAAATCACTTTTCGGATCTTTGCCATAACACATCCTATACAATCATGGGAACCTGACTTGCAGAGGTTCTCACGCCTTCAGAACCAGGGAGCACGGGGAGACGTGCCGGCACACGCCCGCTGACTTATCTAGCTGGCCCGGGTTGGCTGGAATCGCTTCCTGACGGGCGGCAAGGAAATTGTGCTTTTATAGCCCAGAGCGTACCTTCCCCCCAAGGTATGGACTGAACTCATAAAGAGTTACTTCACGTTTTTCCCTTTAATAAGAGGGAAAGTTAGAAAGACATAAAGCTATGCTTACATGTTTAACAGGCTCGGCTCCTGCAGCCGCACCGTGGAAGGGGAGGTCGGGGGCAGGGTGAGCCAGTGAATGCCCTGGAGGGCCCTGGGACCTCCCTCTCCCCGGTCACGGTCATGGGGCAGCCAAAAATCTCGTTTCTCACCCAAAATACACGTGCCTCGCCACTCTTGCTCTGCAGAAACTCCTCACAAGAGAAGGGCCACAGGCATCGGCAGAAACCACTTCTTAGTAAATACACAGCTTTGAAAGCACTGAATGATGACAAAGCAGGTTAACAGAGGCAGTTTCGGGGCGGGGGGGGGGGGGGAGGGGGGGAGGGGGTGCTTCTTTGTGTTTTTAAGGAATAGGAATAAATGAGTAGCGAAACCAGTTTGCGGAGAATAAAATCAGAGCAAGCTTTCTCAGAAATGTACAGTATCCAAGTGAAAACCCAACTACACCTGCCTCCGCGATCCTGACACTGCCGATTACCTCATCACAGTGTGTGGGACGGCAAGGAAAGGCATTGCAGAGAAACTACATTTTATTTTGTGAAAACAAGTCTCTTCAATTTCCCATATGTATTTCTCTACTTTTAAAAGGCTGCTTTCCAGCTGAATGTTCTCGCCACCCCAATGTCTAGAAAGGGATGCTTTATCCACGAAATCTCACAAGGCTTAGGACCGACCTTAGCTGCTCATTAGCAAAACTGCCCCTGAAAACAGTTTTCTCAAATCATTTCCTTCCTTTTTAACTTTATTTTGAAGCTGTCTGAAAACATTTAGAAGCTGCAGGTCTTATGTGAAACAGCGGGCCCTGACCCCTCCCGCTGCCCTCCAGCCTCCCCACCCACACGCTTGCCCTAGACACAGTCACACCATGGGCTGGTCTGGGGCACCTTGCTGCACCACTGGGGCCATGCAAGATCCCCCCAGACCTCGTGTCTTTGTCCTCAGTTTCGGGTTCTGAGGCCGAGAGGGCCCCAGGGGTGTGGGGAGCAGCCTGTGAAGGAAGGCGGGCTGAGGCCTCTGGGTAAGCCTGGGAGAGCAAGGGTCAGGGAGAGGAGGGCACTCAGGGAAGGTACGGAAAGCCAGGGACACCTGCAGCCCCCGCCAGGGCCTAAGGCAGGTGACGGCCCCCACTGGCCACCGTATCCATGCCCATCACATGCCAAAGACTTTGCCAAGAATGGGCCAAGGCCCACTTCCTAAAGGGTAAAGGCTGGGATGGTGTGCTACCACAATCCTCTCACATAGGCACCGCCATTTGGAGGTAAGGCCAGGAAAGGCAGGCAAGCGCCCTGGGCTGGAAGTATTCTCAGCTGTCCACACAGCAGGCAGGGACGGGGCAAGAACTTACTCCACGCTGCTCACAAGGTGGGCGGTGATAACAGGGCAGTGAAGGAGAACATTCGGTCACTCACACAGCTCAGAAACTCACCTTGATGGCATCTTAGAACCATGTGAGTCAGCATAAAGACAGCATTTACATTTGTATGTGAGACAGCATAAATGCTACTCACCAATAAAGCAGACTTGTTCATTTGATTTTGGAAGCAGTAGAGTGGGACTGCATATTTAAATATTCTTCTTTCCTTCCTTCCTAAGTTCCACACATAGAACACTACATGATTAAACAGGACAGAACAGCCAAGGAGCCACACACAGGCCAGGCCCCTGTGGTCTCGGTCAGCGCACCACAGATGCCACGAATGTGGATGGGGGAGGGGGTCCCAATGGTCACTTGGCCTCGGTCTACAACCTCCTTGGCATCCAAGGCCTCAGGTCACAGGACAAAGATTCCCAAAACTCACAGAATTACAGGTGTTCTCAGAGCCGACACTAACACACCGCACTCTTGGCCCCAGGCCAGCTCTTTCAGGTTAGACTTGAGCAAACAGGAACAGCGTGGGGGGCTGGCGGCCAGGTTACAAGTAGCGGGCAGCTGGTGCTCATCTCGTCCTCACACTGACGAGGGTGGTGACCCCTCCATACCTTCAGGTAACCTACTGTGAGGCTAAGGCTCTGCTCCTCCGTTGCAGCCCCCACCCCAATGAGCGAGACCTCCCCCATCAGACCCACAGCACATGGAGGAGGCTGCAAATAGAAGCACCTGGAAAGAAAGCCAAGGAGAAACAGCAGCAGCCGCCAGATCATAATCGCACAGGAGCCGGCAGCGACCGGACCAGCGAGGGGACCAGCACCCACACCACAAGAAGGAACATGAGTCTTCTCAAAGAGCGAAAACCAAAAAAGCCGCATTACATCCCGAGACCTCCAGGAAAACCCTTCAAGTATAAGTGTTTCCAGTGCCCTTTCACTTGCAATGAAAAGTCACACCTTTTCAACCACATGAAGTATGGTCTCTGCAAAAACTCCATCACTTTAGTGTCAGAGCAGGACCGCGTCCCCAAGTGCCCCAAATCCAACTCTCTGGACCCCAAGCAGACAAATCAGCCAGACACGGCAGCAAAACCCACCTCTGCCAAGCCTGTTGTCAATGGGCTCCCACACTTTGACACCAAGCTTCAGCAAAGCCTCGCCAAGGACGATGCCAAGGAAAACGTGGAACTGCACACACGTGGGCCCCACAGGTGCCCAGGACAGAAGTCTGCTCTCCACGAGGAAGCAGCACCCCTGAGTCCAGCTCCAGAAGCCACCAGGGGCACCCAGCCCGTTCTGGAAGGCATTGTGCGGCCTTCAGCCTTTGTCCCAGTGGGAGAGCACAGACTCAAAGGGCCAGAGCACGCTGAGGCTCCTGAACTGCTGGCCCTGCCCGGCCCCACGGCCAAAGCCACCTCCTTCCACACCAAGTCTGCGTTCCATGCTCCTGGCTATCCGTGGAAAGCTGGCACGCCTTTCCTCCCGCCAGAGTTCCCACACAAAATCCCGTCTACAAAGGGGTTTAGTGCCATTTCCCCTTACGTGCACCCCGCAATCCCAGAGTACCAGCCACACTTTTACACAGAGCACGGACTGGCCACCATCTACTCACCCTACCTACTTGCTGGGAACTCACCTGAGTGTGATGCCCCCCTGCTGTCCGTCTACGGGGCCCAAGACCAGAGGCACTTGCTGCCTCCCCCAGGGCCGGTCCCCAAGCACTTGAACCCCCCCTCGGCATATGACCATTACAGGTTCTTCCAGCAGTATCACTCCAACCTGCCAATTCCTTATGGATTTTACAGACCAGAGTCTGCATTCTCCTCCTACGGGCTCAGACTCCCACCTGTCACGGGCATTTCCAGAGATCACAGCTCTCACTTACTGGAAGAAACCGCCCTGCTCTACCCGGCCCTGAGTCCGTCCAAGTCAAGTCCTTCCAACACCCACAGAAAAAACACAGAGTTTGAGAAGGGGAGCCCAACTCCCGAGACTAAAGACCCCTCCCAAGATGGGCAGAGGGACACAGAGGGAACCAAAATGAGCCCTCGCGCGGGCAGCGCAGCCACAGGCTCCCCCGGAAGGCCAAGTCCCACCAACTTCACGCAGACAAGTCAGCCGTGTGCCGGGCTGTGCGGCCTCTCGGACAAGCCAGCTGCCAGCACCCTGGGAAGGCTCCATCAGCCTGAACACAGTCTCACAGCCTTCAAGCCTGTCAAGAAAAGCACAGAGCACCCAAATTCCCAGGCTCTGGAAAACAGAGAAGAGTCCCCAAAAAGGTAAGAAAATTTCATTTCGAGATCTCCAAAACATATCTCTGATTGTGCTCCATTAGCCAAGCTCACGCTTGCTCAAAATGCTTTTTAGACAGTAGCTTTTTTAAGCAAGGGTCCTATTAAGGCCTCTCTTTACCTCTTTCAGCCTTGATGCCATGAACGGCGATGCTCCAGGCGAGACCAGAAGCGCATCTCACGACCCAGAGGCCACACCTTCCAGCCCAGAAGATGGCTCCAGGACAGCCCCGCTGAACCTCTCCAAGAAACCAGAGGCCAGACCAGCCACTCACAGCCCCGTGTACAAGGACTTTGCAGAGGTGCAGGACATGCCTCTCAACCTCTCGGTGAAGGACCCCTGTAACGCCCTGACGCCGAGACCTCCCTTCCACAGCCCACCGCAAGAGGCAGAACCTGCCAGCACCGCTGCTCAAAACACTGACACGGAAACTTCCAAAGATGGGCCAGAACACGCCCAGACGAACCAAAGCAGCCCTGATGCCGTGGAGGCGCCACCAACAACGCCCGCTGTGAAGGCCCAGGACGCGAGAGCGCTGGACAGCAGTGATGAGCAGAAGCAGACAGCGGCCGTGGCCCTCTGCCAGCTGGCGGCCTACAGCCCAGGGAACGTCCGGATGGGCGATGGGGAGCCCACGGCCCCGGAGTCCGCCTGCCCACAAGACGCACCCACCCTCAGCGCCACGGAAAACCCGGAGGCTCAGTGTGACCTCAGACCCAGAGGGCAAAAGAGGACAAGCCCCAGGGATGCAGGGAAGTCCCAGCAAGGAACAAAGAAGACGAAGCCGAGTGACACAGCCAGAGTATTCACCCTCCGTAAGAGAACACGGGTGTCTTAGTGCCGCTCTCGCCGGATGCAGACACACCTTCCAAAGTAGGTTATGACAGCAGCAACTCTTGACTGGCACCGCAGCTTTCCCTGGTCAGTTTTTACAATACAGCTTCCTGCTTCTCAGGAAGGAAGGGGGAGTGGGGAGGGGGAGACAGAGAGGAAGGAAGGAAGGAAGGAAGGAAGGAAGGAAGGACGGACAGACGGACGGGGAGAGGGGGAGAGAGAAAGGAAGAAGGGAGGGAGGGAGGGGGGAGAGAGAGGGGGAGAGAGAGAGAAGGAAGGAAGAAAGGAGAAAAGAAAGAAGCTGCAATTCAGGTTTTGAAAATATCGAGCAAGAATATTCAAAGGTGCTTCTACTTTTGGTTGTAAAAATATTTAAATGACTCATACTCAAGACTGATGAGTTCAACATTGACTTTCATTTTTGTAAAATGTCAAATGGAATGCACAAATGAAAAGACAGCTTTTAAGTGTAATCCATCTTACAGGAAAACTATTAAAAATACTCTTCTTATAAATATCTTAGCACTAGAATAAACTGCTTTTAACTGTTTTGCTATCAAATCTACTGTGTGTTTTGAAGTAAATACCAATTACTGGGAAAAAATGCCATGAAAAAAACATTTCCGGTTCTGTCATTAAAGTGCTGTATGTAAAAATTATGTGATTTGTTATGAGTGAAGATACACAAACATCAAGACGCTATTTATACAAATAATTTATTTCCAGTAGGAAAATGTATTGCTGGTGAAGCTATTGCTAACGTACTCTACTTCTGTATGACGTTACAGTGAACTTCCTGACTCGTTCAGCCTCCTTTTCCATTTTCCAAAATGATGTACATATTGCTAATTTTCCAATAAACTCATAGGTGACTTTAAGAATACATACTCTGTGTTATGCTTCAATCTGCCATAATAAACTCAATGCAAAAGGGAATGAGCTGAGGCGGCTGTTAAACGGAAAAAAGAGCGCCTGCCTGCGTGAGCGTGTGAGCGCACCTGTGCGTGCTGTGAGACTGGTGGCCACTGAGTCCGGGCACGCACACCCCCCTGGGGCTCCCCAGACCTCGGGCTCCCTGAGCCTCGGCTCCTCTGACTGCCGCCTGAGGAAAGGCCGTCTGCCCCCGCGGGCCCCACCCCACGGGCCTTCACAGGACCCCCTCCTCCCGCTTTTCAAGAGGGCCCCTGTCCTCCGACACACCTCCTGGGGTATCAAGAAAGGGCCGCCGCACATGGCAGTGCGGTGCTGACGTGTGCCCTCAGACGACCACATGCCGTGAACCCAAAACGCACGCTGTTGGGACTCGAGGCCGAGCACACATGCACTCCGCTCACCAGCGTGCCAGGGCTCTCTCGCCTCCAGATACCAGAACGTTTTGGCAAAGAGCAAAACAGGGTGCCCCTGCTTTCCAGCAAGTCAACAGCCTGCAGGAAGCAAAACCATACGTCAGAAGCTGTGTTCCAGACTCAGGACCCAGAGCCCAGCACCCTACAGACAAGCTCTCGCCTCTCGCTTTATACACAGAACGCAGACCTCGCATATCAAGGGCCCAAAGATTCTGAGAACACCATGTTTTACAGCTCACCCAAAAGTGTCAGGCTTCACCTTAAGTGATAAGAGGAACCAGGGACAGTTAAGACTGTCCAGTCCTCCTGGGACAGTGCGGGGTGGGCACAGATGCAGGCCTCAGGGCTCTCAGGGAGGGCAGAGGCCCTCACCACCTGCAGATTTTGCCGTGGAACTGCGTGCATCTGCAGCATGACGACTGACCCCTCCTACTGCAATCCCCCCCTAAGGTCACATGCGACAGACACGGCGACCCCAGCAGGCCCTTCGTATCTGTCTCTAAAAGCACAATGCGGTCCTAGATCTTTCTAACAAGAAAATGGTCTTCCTGATGTTTTGACTATGCCACCTGCCTATAGTCACCTGTGACCCAGCCTCAGAGCTGTAAGGGTTTAACCTTTATATATAAAAAGCAATAAACCCCAAAAAAGTTAAATATAAAATTATTTCCCTGTGGCCCATCAATTTTACTCCTAGGTACACCTAAAAGAAGTAAAAACAAGGACTCAAACGGGTTAAGTGTGCACCAATGTTCATAGAAACTTTGTTCACAACACTCAAAAAATGAAAGCAAGGGGCGCCTGAGTGGCTCGTGGGTTAAGTGTTTGACTGTTGATTTCGGCTCAGGTCATCATACCACAATCCGCGACATCAAGGTGGGCTCTGCGTTGACAGCACAGAGCCTGCTTGGGATTCTCTCTCCCGCTCTCTCTCTGCCCACCACCACCCCTCCCCCCGCATGCACTCTATCTCAAAACACAAAAACATTTTTTAAAAAAAAGATGAAAGGACACAAGCCTGCACTGACAGGGGAGCAGGTAAATAAGATGTGGAAAACCACACAGCAGAGTGTCATTCAGCCATAAAAAGGGATGAAACTCTGCCACCTGCTACCACATGGACTAACCTTGAAGACATTATGCTCAGTGAAATGAGCCTGACAGAAAAGCACAAATCTTACACGAATGCACATAGATGAAACACTGACAACAGGCAGGTTCACAGAGGCAGAAAGAGGAGTGGTTACCAGGGGCTGCAGGGGATAGGAGAGGGGAGTCTAGCGGGGAAACAGTCTCAGTTCAGGCTGGTGAAAAGTTTTCAGCAATAGTGACAATGGTTGTACAAACTGTAAATACCACCAAATTACACACTTAAAAACAGCATAGCAAATGTTTATATTACGTATATTCTATAATTTTTTTTTAAATAATATACCAAAACCATTGAATCAGGTATTTGATAGGAAAACTGTATGGTTAGGTGAACTATATCTCAACAAAGCTGAAAAAAGATTCTAAACGGGTCCTTGAACTCACAGCAAAGAGGGAACAAAATGCTGACCACAACCTTCCTGAAGTCTTATCGGGGGCCCGTGCAGTCTGCCCCCATCACCAGCTCCAGTCTTCAGCACGACACAACACTCCATGGGGCAGGAAGACACGGTAGGCGTGAAATGAAGCACACACACACTCATCAAGGAGAAAAGCATTTTAATTCAGTAGCACAGAACAATTACTTCACATGCGAAGTCAAAGATATCTCGTCACGGTATTCACTTTTCTCACAAAACTGGAACATCCAACAGTGCAAAATGTACAAAAGGTTAAAAATCAGTAAGGACTTGGGGCGCCTGGGTGACTCAGTCAGGTGAGTGTCGACTTTGGCTCAGGTCCTGATCTCCCTGTTTGTGGGTTCAAGCCCCAAATCAGACTTGCTGCTGTCAGCAAAGAGCTTGGAGCCTGCTTCAGACCTTCTGTCCCCCTCTCTCCTTGTCCCTCCCCCACTCCTGCTCGTGCTCTCTCTCAAAAATAAATAAAACTTTAAAAAAAAAAAAATCAGTAAGGACTTGGTCCTCCAAACAGGAAGGTGCCAGGACTGTGTCAGGAGCACCAGAGAGTGTAACTCCACCCAGGGCCCAGCCGCTCCCCTGGGAACTGAGGTACACACCACAGGCCTGTGGGGAGCAGGACCTCAGGAGAGGTCAGCACTCTGCAACGGAAGAGCTGCGGTAACAGCCAGGCCCCATCCGCCACGAGCTGCACCCCAGGCCCCAAGGTGCCTCTGCCAGGGAGAGAGTGTGGCAGCGATACCAGCATGGCCCCTTCTGGGGACACGGGACCGCCTGCCTCTACGGCTGACTTTGGCTCGAGGACCCCAGCCCCACCCCACCCCCACAGCCCTCGGGGTCAGACAGGAGTTCCGCCAGCCTTCTTGCTTTCTCTCATGGGGCATCTCCCCAATAGAATCTCTACACGTTTTATACTGTCTTGACATCTGTTTCCACTCAGAAGACCCAGTCAAATGCTAGTTTTCGGATGACATCACAAATCAGTCCCTCCACCACAACAACAACCATTAAGCCAGCAAAAACTGACAGACTCAACTTGTTCAGAACTCAAACATCTCATCAGAAATTTGCAGAAATCAGGAGGGTATGTTGTGAAGAAAGAGTCTACAAAATTTCAGCATTTAAGGAAATCTGTTAGGTCACTGGCTATCTGCAGACATTACAGAACCAAGACTTCAGTGACCAGACACAACAAGGAACACAGTTGTTGCAAACAGACGGGGGGGGGGGGGGGGGGGGGGGGGGGGGGGGGGGGGGGTCAACAAATGGACAACAATCACCTTCAACAAGCAACAGCTGCAAACCCCTGGGGATGGGGGAGAACCTGATTTCCAGAGTTACCATATTACAGTATTATAGTTTTCAAAATGTCCAGTTTCAAAGAAAAAAAAAAAAAAAAGCACAAAGCATACAAAGAAACAGAAATGAATAGCCTGTTCAAAGGAAAAAAGAAAAGCAGAGAAATCGTCATCCCTGAGGAAGCCCAGACACTGTACTAAAACCAGACAAAGACGTTAAACAGATTCCTCAGATATGCTCAAAGAGCTAAAGGAAACCAAGAGAACAATATCGAAAAAAATATGGAATGTCAAAAAAGAGATAGAAACTGTAAAAAGAGACCATATAAAAATTCTGAAACTGAAAAAACACCATCACTGAAATGAAAACTTCAGTCGAGCTGTACAATAACAGATCTGAACACGTGCAAGCAAGAATCCATGAACTTGAAGACAGGGCAGGCAACTGGCATCATCCAGTCTGAGGAGCAAGAGAAAAAGAAGAAAAATGAACAAGTGTTGGGCCTGGTGCCTGTGGAGCCTACGCCTCGACAAGACCTCTGTCTGCCAGGCCTGGCACCATCCTTCCCAGGCAGGAGACAGCACAGCTCCCTCAGGCCCCGCCAGGCACGGCAAGGGCCCACAGGAGGGTGCAGCACACGTTGTGGGGGGCCGCCAGGCTAGAGGCGACCGGCCAGTCAAGTAAAGACCACACGGGACATCTTCTCTATTTTAAGCAACAGCGAGACACTCCTCACTCGTAACGCCAACGCTCATAGTCTCTCACTCCAGCGGCTAGTGACCAGTGGGCACCACAACATTGTAAAATATGATGGGCACGCACACGCCAGCCACTCTCGGGCACGAAAAGCAGAGAAAAGGCTCTACTGGAGTCGAAACTACCCAGGGAGGGATTTCACCTTGTCTGTGGCACACTCGCACACAGAAGACTGGTGAGCTGAAATCAACCAAAATGCAGGGCTTTGGCGCAAATGACACCAACCAGAAAGTGAAAACAACCATGGGATGGGGGAAAATACCACAGGTCCTCTATCTGGTGAGAGGCTCCCAGAATACATAAAGAACTCATGGTAACAACAAAAAGCCTGATTTTTCAAATGAGCAAAGGATTTGAACAGACATTTCTCCAACAAAGATATCCACAGTCGGCATTAATTAAGCCGGCTCAGCGTCATTAATGAGTCACGGAAACACAAATGTGAGCCACAATGAGATACCACTCCACATCCACTAAGACAAAACCAAGCGTTTGGGAGGGTGTGGAGAAACTGGAACCTTCATGCTGGTGGAAATATAAAATGGTACTACCATTTTAGAAAAAAACTTTTCCTCAAAAAGTTAAAAATGGAGTTACCAGAAGACCCAGCAATCCCACTCCTATATGCATACCCAAGAGAACTAGAATCTTATGTCCACACAAAAACTTGTACACGGGGCGCCTGGGTGCCTCAGTCAGTTAAGCGTCCGACTCTTGATTCCGGCTCAGGTCATGATCTCAGTCATGAGAGGAAGCCCCAGGTCAGGTCCTGCACTGAACATGCAGCCTGCTTGCAATTCTCTCTCTCTACCCCTCTCCCCACCTCATTCGTTCATTCTCTCTCTCTCTCTCTCTCTCTCTCAAATAAAATTTAAAAGGGGGTGCCTGGGTGGCTCAGTTGGTTAAATTGGCTCAGGTCATGATCTCCTGGTTCGTGAGTTTGAGCCCCACATGGGGCTCTGTGCTGACAGCTCAGAGCCTGGAGCCTGCTTCAGATTCTATGTCTCCCTCTCTCTCTGCCCCTCCCCTCCTCACGCTCTATCTCTCTCTCACAAATAAACATAAAAAAAATTAACTGGGGCGCCTGGGTGGCGCAGTCGGTTAAGCGTCCGACTTCAGCCAGGTCACGATCTTGCGGTCCGTGAGTTCGAGCCCCGCGTCAGGCTCTGGGCTGATGGCTCGGAGCCTGGAGCCTGTTTCCGATTCTGTGCCTCCCTCTCTCTCTGCCCCTCCCCCGTTCATGCTCTGTCTCTCTCTGTCCCAAAAAATAAATTAAAAAAAAATAAAAAACGTTAAAAAAAATTAACTTAAGGGGCGCCTGGGTGGCTCAGTCGGTTGGGCAATCGACTTCGGCTCAGGTCACGATCTCGCAGTTTGTGAGTTCAAGCCCCGTGTCCGGCTCTGTGCTGACAGCTCAGAGCCTGGAGCCTGCTTCAGATTCTGTGTCTCTCCCCTCTGTCTAACCCTCCCCTGCTCACGCTCTGTGTCTGTCTTTCAATAATAAATAAACATAAAAAAAAAATTTTTTTTAAATTAACTTAAAAAAAAAAACCTGCACACAAATGTTCACAGCAGCATTATTCATACTAGCCAAGAGGTAAAAAATCCAAATGTCCATCAGCTGATGACTGGATAAACAGTGTGGTGTATCCACAATGGAATATTATTCATCCATAAAAAAAGAACAAAGATGGGGCGCCTGGGTGGCTCAGTCGGTTGGTCGTCTGACTTCGGCTCAGGTCATGATCTCACAGCTCGTGAGTTCGAGCCCCGCATCGGGCTCTGTGCTGACAGCTCAGAGCCTGGAACCTGCTTCGGATTCTGTGTCTCCCTCTCTCTCTGCCCCTAACCCACTCACGTTCTGTCTCTGTCTCTCTCAAGAGTAAACATTTAAAAAAAAAAAAAAAAAGTTTTTTAAAAACAGAAAAAAAAAAAGAACAGAGACTACATGCTACACGTAACAACACGGTTGATCTCACGGTCGTGAGAGTGAGCCCCACGTCAGACTCTATGCTGAATGTGGGCCTGCTTGGGATTCTCTCTCTCTCTCTCTCTCTCTCTCTCTCTCTCTCTCTGTCTCTCTCTCCCTCTGCCCCTCTCCCCCACTCATGCTCTTGCTCTGTCTCAAAATAAAATTTAAAAAACGTTTTTGCACACAAATGTTCACAGCAGCATTTTCCGTAATAGCCAAAATGTGACAAACCCAAATGTCCATCAACTGATGAATGTGGTATATCCACACAACGGAATATTATTCGGCCATAAAAAGGAACAGAGTTACATGCTACAACATGGATGAACCTTGAAAACATCACTCTAAGTGAAAGAAGTCAGGCACAAGACCGCGATCATAGGTTCCATTTATGAAAAATGACCAGAAAAGGCAAATTTAAAGAAACAGAAAGCAGATTACTGGTTGCCTGGGGTGGGTGTGTTGAGGGGAAATGGGGAGTGACTGCCCCTGAGTACAGGGGTTTCCTTTGGGGGCAGCATAAATGTTCTGAAATTAGATGATGATGACGGTTGCACAGCTCTGTAAAATATACTATAAACCACTGAACTGTACCCTCTACATGGGTGAACTTCATGGTACATAAATTATATCTCAATAAAGCTCCCAAAAATAAATAGTAAGAGTAAATAGAATTCTGAGGGTCTAAGAGCCCTCCTCCCGCTTCACGATGCCAAACGCAAAGCCATCACTTCTGACATCCCACAGCTCAGGTGCCGCGGAGTAAGATGCAGGGTCCCAGCCATCTGTGCACAGACATCTTTATTCTGGACGGAAGTCAACCCCCCAGTGCACAGAGCACCTATGGTGAACACCCCAGGATGTGACCTTCTCCCTCCTTTGCAGGCATCCTTCCCTTCTGCCCAGAGGCACCACCAGCCACACCCAGAGATGATTCCCACCAACCAGACAGGGCCGCACTTGCACGCGTCCAGACCCGACAGCTGGGACACACTCGCTTAGAGTTCGGCGGTCCTCTCTGCGTCTGCTGCACTGTGCCCCTGTCCCCCTGCACAGGCTCACTGCCAAGTTTCCTCCAGCCCTCCGCCCCCACCCCTTGCTGGTGTGAGCCTGATTCCTAGGGGACCATGATGCACTCCAGGTGATAAACAGAGGCAGTACACAACTTCTCAACAGGGAACAGCACCCCCACAGGGGTGAAAACCAGTTCTGAGGGACAAGAAGATCTCAGACATCACAATGGTTCCTGGCCCTCCAAATCCAGACACCAACATTGTATCTGTGGTACCAACATTTTGCAGCAGGGAGAAGGGGAGTCAGAAAATCAGAACGGTCGATACAAGAAGGCAGGCTGAGAGAAACAGGCCTAGTCCGCTCTGTCCTGCAAACAATGTTGTCAGCGAGGGCAGAGGCCCGGTGTGCTCGCGCTCACAGCCGGAGACGCAGAGTGACACGAAGCACCCAACGAGCTACACGCAGCACTGAGAGCGCGGAGCAAGCGAGCGCGGAACTCACCGTCTTCCAGCCGTGAAGGGAGCAACAGGCCTCTTCTGCCCAGTTCTGCCAACGCCAGACAGCCACCGTGCCAGGCACCGTCCGTCTCCTGAAAGCTGACACACACACAAGACCTGAGACCGGACTGCCCGCGTCCGCTCATCCCCCGACGTGCACACACTGCAGGTGTCCACGCTGTGCCTGGGAGCCTCGCTGAGACCCACCAGTGAGTTGTAACTTTTTATTTTTTTAACAGTTACTATTTTTGAGAACAGAGTGCATGCAAGCAGGTAAAAGGCAGAGACAGAGGGGGAGAGGGGAAGGGAGGGAGGGAGGGAGGGGGAGGGGGGAGAGACAGAGAGACAGAGAGAGAACACCCCAAGCAGGCTCCACACTGTCAGCACACAGCCCGACATGCTGCTCAATCCCACAAACCGCGAGATCATGACCTAAGCCGAAGTCAAGAGTCAGACACTTAACCGACTGAGCCACCAGGCGCCCTCCACCCCTCACACCGTTAGTGAGTTTTTAAAGCATCTGCTGGCTAAAGAAATAAAATTGTGAAACACCTGGGTGGCCCAGTTGGTTAAGCATCTGACTTCCGCTCAGATCACAATTTCAGGGCTCATGAGTTTGAGCCCCGCGTCAGGGTCTCTGCTGTTAACTCAGAACCTGGAACCTGCTTTGGGTTCTGTGTCTCCCTCTCTCTCTGCCCCTTCCCCATTTGTGCTTTATCTCTCTTCCTGCCTCAAAAATAGATAAACATTAAAAATAAAAAAGAAACTCCTGCAACTTAATGGTAGGTAAGTGCTGTGCTCAGTACTTTTCTTCAGATCTCCCGATGACAAGGAGAGGTCCTGAGGGCCCCACATGGGACCACAGAGAAAGCAGTCTGCAGATATGCGTCAGCAGGACGCCCAGGCTCTACACACCATTCCTGCCACGGCCGCGTGTGCCAGCTGACTACACAGCCAAGGACTCAGCCTGTTCAAGTCACCAAAACCCCGGTAACTTGAAGCGTTCACAGAAAGAGGTGGGGAGATCTCCCTTCCTGGCTCAGAGTAGAGATTAAAAAATTAGAATGGAAAGTCTTCTAGAGAATTGTTTCACACTATTTGAAACACAGGCTTTTAATACATGATTATGCCAATGAACCAACAGGTAAAATTTTATATCTAATAAAATTGTCCCTGAAGTGGTCTGGAAGCCCTCTTGTTTAAGGTACACCTCTGACATTAGGACCAGTGAGAGGGGTTTCTTAGACTCACAAGGGCTGTCCTGAGAGCTTCTACATTTGGCTGCCAACATAAACAGTGAAATACGCTTCCCCAAAAAGCAAGAGACTTTGCAGGGCTCTTTCCTACCCTAAACGCAACAGTTTGATGTTGGAATGTTCAGGAAAACCAACTAGATTGCATGCCTCACAAGCAACAAGCACAAGAACATTCAGACAGGAGAGAGCGAGTCTCATGCGTTCACTCAGCAGGTCCCTCCCTCATGTCAGGGCCTGTGGAGGCAGACTCACCAAGTCCCCTTGAACCTCACCATCAACCAGCACCAACTTACAATTCCAATTACAAATTTTTAAGTTCCAAATGTTTTTAAAAATTTCTTTAATGTTTCATTTTATTTTTGAGAGAGACAGAGACAGAGCGTGAGTGGAGGAGGGGCAGAAAGAGAGGGAGACACAGAATCTGAAGCAGGCTCCAGGCTCCGAGCTATCATCACAGAGTCTGACGCAGGGCAGGGCTCGAACTCACCAACTGTGAGATCATGACCTGAGCTGAAGTCAGATGCTCAACTGACTGAGCCACCCAGGTGCCCCAAGTTCCAGATGTTTTATTAAATACCTGTCCCAAAGATTTTACGACCATTTCAAATTTTAATATTGGCACTTTTGTGTACTTCAGAATTTTAACTAGAAAGAGATGCTTTGGGGCAGTGGGTGGCGCCTGTCTGTGGAGTCCTGCCCCGAGGTAACGCCGCCAGGGCCAGGGAGGGGAGGTGCACAGGTACCAAAGGACACCTGCACATCCAGGGGACAAGACACGGAGAAGGGGACGATGGCCATGTTGCTCACACTGGTCCTATGGGGCTCAATGTAAAGCCACCTGGGGACGTGTGTGGCTTCGTGCTACATAACCTGGCCTCGAAACAGAGCAGGGAGAGGAGAGGCGTATGCTCACAGTTAATGACATTAATGTCCTGTTCTGGCCCTTTCAGAAAAAGCTGGCAGCTCACCGTATGTCACTGTATGTCCCACAAAACAAGGGACAAGATCCCAGCTATGCCAGGTGACCAGCCAGTCCTGTGGCCCCCACCCCACACACATCTTCCACCCAACAAGCTCCTGCCTCTCAGGGTCTTCAAGCATTCTGGGCTGGGGGGGACCCCTCTGTGAGCCAGGCTCTGCAGTCAGGTAATTTCATGCCTCTGCACACGGGCCCTTTCCCTCAACGGCCTGCTTGCGGCTCCAGGCTGCCAGCTCTGGGAATCAAGAGCAGTGAGACAGTTTCCACCCTGCACGACCTCACTACAGAACTCAGAGGAGCTTACTGCAATGACAAGACAACGGCAAAGAAGTGTCTGGGGATTAAACCAATGAAGATGACTAAAGGAGACCACGGGTCCAGGCCAGAAGGCCAGATGTCTGGCCAAGAGGAAATGTATGCCGGGAGTGTGGTCAAGATGCACTAGGGTGAAGGGCCCCAGGCTTCCAGGCAGAGACACAGTGGCCCGGAGGAGTGAGGGAGGCTCAGGAACACTGGAGCAGCCACCGCCAGGAAAAGCCAGCACCAGGGACGCCACCGGCAGGGGCAGGAGGGGACTGGTGCAAAGGGAAGGAAGGAGGCTGGGCAAGGAAGAGCCCGAGGGAGGGCTGGGTAAAGAGACAGCATTACCCCCAGAGGGCAGGTGCAGAAATGCGCTAAGAAGGAAACAGAGAAAAAGACTTGAGATAGACCTGCTGTGCCCTGGGCAAAGGGGCCAGGGAGGAAAGGCTCCAGAGCTCTGGCTCAAAGTGCTGCCCTCTCCGGAGAGCAGGAGGCTCCCCCGTGGTCACACAAGAGCCACCTCTCAGAGCCGCCCTGGACCAGCGACATCCAGCGTCATCAGCATACCCAACACCACACCCCCAGAAAAGAAACCCAAGAGGACACCCTAAAACAAGCCAGCAGAAGGGTACCTGGGTGGATCAGTCGGTTAAGCGGCCGACTTCAGCTCAGGTCACGATCTCACAGTTGGTGAGTTTGAGCCCCGCGTCGGGCCCTGTGCTGACAGCTCGGAACCTGAAGCCTGCTTCAGACTCTGTCTCCCTCTCTCTCTGACCCTCCCCTGCTCATAAGCGTGTGCGCTGTCTCTCAAGAATAAACATTAACATTTTTTTTAATAAATAAAAAGTAAATAAAAATAAATAAACAAGCCAGCAGAATCATCACATGGACAGGGAGCACTTTCTTTTCCCTAACTCGGGCGTTTCAGAGTGACAGTAAGGAGTGCACGTTTTCCGCTAGGCAGACAACGGTGAAATGTTTCCACTGGAAGACACACTGGCCAGACACACAGCATTGTTCTGCAAAAGGTGACCCACATGTGACATCTTGTTCCCCTGCACTCCTCCAATTGTGGCTGAGCAGGCTCGAGACAAGCTCCAGAAGAAGGCTGCTCCGGGGGGAGGGCACGTCCTGCAGGTGCTCACAGAGCACCCTCGGCAGTTAGTGTGCATAGCTGAGCCCAGGAGGGTAGACAGACCCTCTCCTACACCCACAGCAACAGCCCCAGAAGATCAGCAGCCGGCTAACGAGGGCAGGAGTGAGGCTGGGCCCAACCAACACCCTTCGTAGAAGCACCTGCTTCTGAAACCCCCAGAGAGGTTTCCACGAGCAAAGTTAACAGTCCTCTGGGACTGTGCACCTAACAGTGCACCCTTGGTGCCAGAGTCTCTGCTCTGCCCCCTGGCCTGCAGGCCCCAGGCCCAGACCCCAAGGACCTGCCATTTGTGCATCCCAGCCCACACCTGCACCACGGGCTACCTAGACACAACATGACCATTACCACATGTGGCTATTTAAATTCAAATCCAGTAAAATTAGGGGTGTCTGGGTGCCTCAGTCGGTTGGGTGTCCAATGTCGGCTCAGGTCATGATCTCACAGTTCGTGGGTTCGAGCCCCATTTCGGGCTCTGTGCTGACAGCTCAGAGTCTGGAGCCTGCTTCAGATTCTGTGTCTCCCTCTCTCTCTGCCCCTCCCCTGCTCACACTCTCTCTCTCTCAAAAATAAATAAACGTTAAAAAAAATTCTGTTCTAAAAAGAAAGATAACAGAAATAACTAGAGTTCTCGAATTTAACTTCAAAAAAAAGAAAAAAAGGCTGCGGAGGCTCTGACAAACAGCTCAATTGAAAGAAAATGTAAAAGGATAGAAGAAAAGCCACTGCTTTCAACCAGAAACACGTCTCCCTTTGATCTTCTCACATACCTGAAACAATCCAACACGGACCCAACCACATCATCCGCCAGCTCTTTGGGGAGCCTCGCAGCCATCCTACCAATTCTGAAAGAGAGAAGCAGCACTCTGTCAGCATCACGGGCCCGTCGTGAGGGGGCCCGAGCCACCAGGACCTGTCCCCGGCAATTTGCCCTCCCCCCAGAGAGCAGGAAAGACAGGTAGACCCAGGGCAAGCCTCACACACACTCTGCTCTACACAAGGCCACCTGCCTGGTAGGGAGCCCCATCCTAGTGACATAAACAGACAGACACAGGCATCTCCTGAGGGAGGGAGACAAAGGGGTGGGAGTGCCCACGGGACAGCCCCATGCTACCAATGGTCAATGGCACCCCTGTCGGCCTGACCCCTCCAGGCCACCTCCCCGCATGGCAGGCTGCCACACATCCACACCAGACACCCCCTGACATGGATCAGCATCCCTCCGGGCCCGGCCCACCCCACCCCACCCACACATGACTTGGGGCTCAGAGGCTGCCTGCTGCTGAAGCGAACACCTCCCCCATGAGGGCACCTCTCTGTACGCCGTTCCTCAGGCAAACAGAGGACCAACACCAGTCTCCCTCTCAGGGGCTCTGGGATTAGATAAGGCCGTGCCGGCCTCCGCTCGCTATACAGTGACCGCGCCTGCCTGTGAAAGGGACAGGTACTGTGCTGCTGAGGACACAGAACTGAAAGAAAAGGAACCTCTGAAAGGCAAGAAAGGCAAGCGGATATGCTCATAACTCCGCCCACTCTAGCCAGACAGGCAAGGAAATGAAGCCCCCTCATTCCCCAGTAATTACCTTTAAAATGAGAACATAAAACAATAAATGTAAATGAGAAAAACTGTTCCACCTTATAAAAATCTCGAAGCTGTTCCCAGCTTTCAACTGCACAAGACGCGCTGAATGACAGGATGTCCCCCCTGCGGAGGGACAGCAGGCACCTACCCTTTGGCTGCAGACCACCGCACAATCGTGTCCTGGTCCTTCAGCCCGATCAGCAGCTGCTCTGCAAGAACACGGGAAAGCCAGGTCTGAGCTCTACGCGCTCGCCCGAGTGCTGGGGAAGTTCATTTCCGAGCCTGAACATAACCCACCCTGCAGAGCACTCGAGCACCGTGAAGGGAGTCACATCAAGAATGTTAATTCTAATTATTCTAATTCTTCGTTTTTAAAAACCTACTCCTGCCATCGTTGCTACAAAGTAGATCCGCCCACCAGAGCCGACACTGGGCAGAAAGCACCAAGTGAGGAAGACTTCCCAGAGGCCAGTTCTGCAAGAGGGTGCAGGAAAGGGGCTCTGCTGGGGTCTCGGGCACAGGCCAAATTCCAGAACAGCCACACAGGGGCCCGAAGGAAGTCGGGAGAGCCCAGAGGCTGCTCAGAAAAGAGCCTGGCAATCCTCAGTCAGCAGAAACCTTGACCAAGGGCACCAGGCAGCCTGCGAAAGGCTGACACAGAGGAAAGATGGGAGCCTGTGAATGGGTCGAGTCCACTGTGACCAGGGCAGTATAGGGCCCCTGAGGGCGTGGGGGCAGACAGCTCTGGGAAGGGGAGGAAAACAGGGGAGGCACAGGGCTGTCCTTCATGGACAGGGAGGCTGGCCCTGCCGGGTACACCTGGCGGGAGTCGGGGAGCAGGCAGGGTGTGCGGGGCCAGGAGCTGTCACAGAGTGAGAGCGGGGCAGGGCCCAAGACAGCCACGCCTCCATCCCCTCAGGAGAAGGCCTGAGGCCACCAGCGCAATACACCCAGGCCAGGCTTGGGGGAAGGCTGAAGGCATGGAGCTGTCCTGAGGTGCCTAGGGAGTGAGGTGGAAATAGGAGGGCTCACACAGGGGAGCAAACAGCGAACAGAAAGACAGGGTCCAGGAGCCAAAGGGTCGTGGGCCCCCAGACTACAGACCAGCAGCCACGAACTCCATGAAAGGTGAGGGTGGGGAAGATCACGGAAGGCCACGTGCTGCCAGCACAGAGGTGGCAAAGGTGCGCGGCCAATAAATGTACCTGGGAGGAGCCTCGCCGCCACCCAGAGACCAGAGCCCACAGGGACTGCACCCACCTATCACGCTCTCCACCTCCTCGGGGACATCACAGTCTCCGTCACCAGCGGGAGTCTCGGCATGCACTGTCGGCTCCCGCGGACTCTGGGTGCAGAGCTGCAGGTTAGCGGCCAGCGAGCGGCAGCCGCGCTGGTACCTGCACAAACACACGTGACCTCAGACCAGCGGCCATGCCTGCCGGAGCCTCGAGGACAAATTATCTCGACAGAAATCAAGAATCTGGTGTCCCCTAGAATCTTAAAGGATGTCTGTGACAATTCCATGTGTTTTTCAGAGACAGGACAGAAAACAAATGGAGCGGCTAGCGGCTGGCATCCGCAAGGTCAGCCACAGGATCCTGCACTACTCAGAAGCCCCCGAGCACTGTGCGGCGTCCAGGCAGAAAGGCAGGGGACAGAGCAGGACTGCAGGAGGGCGCCAGGGCACTCACCAGCCCGTGGGCGTTGGCCTTCTTCACAAGGCGCTCTGCCTCTTACCCCTACTGCCCCTCAGGCCCCCAGCCACCCCGGACCTTGCAGCTCACACGGCCAGCCCCTGCGGATGCTGTCTCTGGAGCCTCCCTCTCAGGCCCCACCAGCCACAGCCCTCCTCCCCCCAGCCGAGGCCACTGGCATCATCCGTGTGCTGCGAGGGCATCAGCACGGGCCAGATCCACCGTCCGACTCTGCACAGCTCCTGAGCGTCCGGCTGCCACGGTGTCCCCATCTGTCAGAGGAGGCCCTTACCTAGAGGCCTGTGACAAGTCAGATGCAAGGATGTGCACGAAAGGCCATCGCTGCTGCCCTTCCTCCTGGAAGGCGGGCACCAGCGCGTGGTGCTGAGGTCAGTACACACGGCCAGCCTGGCGGGTGGCCCTGGATCGGCACACAGCCTGGAGCACAAAAGGTGCCTGAGTCAAGGCACAGACTGCATGTGGGGGCGGCAGCCTGAGGCGGACTCCTGAGCGCAGACAGCTAGAGCTTCACAGGCAGAGCCCGAAACCTGAACACCAGCTCGAGCACTGATAACCGTGGCCCTGAGCAGCTGGTTAACTCTCTGGACCGGTTTCCAACCGAGAACGAGGACAGTGGCAGGCGGCCCACCTTCTGACGTTCATGCAATCCTCTCCTCTGGGTACAGCCCAGACCCAGTGACTCCTGCTGGGAGAGCGCAGCGGTGAGGAGACGTCCTTCCCAAGGCGGCTCAGGGAGACTGTGGCTTCCGTCTTGCCGCCCCCCTCTCGCTGACAGAAGCTGGCCACTGCACTGTGCACTGCCTGGCGCCAAGAGCTCTGGAAGGTCGCCAGCAGATAGCCCACGAGGAACAGAGTCTTACCGGCAACGCTAGGAGCCTGCCTGGCTGCAGGGCCCCCGCCAAGTCAAGCCTGGAGATGGCAGCGGGCCTGGCCAACACCTTCGTGAAGCCTCAGACAGACTCTGACCACAGGACCCTGCTAAGTTACACCCAGATTCCCAATCCACAGAAATGGTGACGATAAAGATGCATCATCGCAGGGCGACTGGAGGGCTCAGTTGGTTGAGCATCCAACTCTTGATTTCGGCTCAGGTCATGAACGCAGGGTCATGGGATCCAGCCCCGCACTGGACTCTGTGCTTGGCGTGGAGCCTGCTTAAGATTCTCTCTCTCTCCTTCTCTCTGCCCCTCATCTACTCGCTTGCTCTCTAAGTTTTTTTTTAAAAAATACATTTTAAGCTACTAAACTTTGGAGTATTCTTTCACATAACTGATGTTGTCATTTATAATAAGAGACATATATTTGATCTTTGACCATTTTTGGATGAAGGTGTCTTCTGTTATGTCAATGAAGTGACTTCTAGAAAGCCCCTAGGTCACCTAAGGATGGGGACTGCTAACTGAGGGAACCAACCACGCGACTGGAGGGTTGGAACTCTCAGTCCCACCACCACAAGGAAGGAGGGGAGCCAAAGGCTGAGTCAATCACCCATGGCCAATGATTTAATCAATTGTGCCTCTGTGACAAAGGCTCCATAAAAACCCAAAAGGATGGGGTTTGGAGAGCTTCTGGATTGGTGAGCACATGGAGACCCAGGGAGGGTGGCTGTGCCCCAACACCTCACCCTCTGCACCTCTTCCATCTGGCTGTTCCTGAGTTATATCCTTTTATAATAAACTGGTGAGCGGTAAACAAAACGTTTCTCTGAGCTCTGTGAGCTGCTCTGGCACATTGATCAAGCCTGAGAAGGGAGATGTGGGTCAGTTGAGTCACAGGTGACAACCTGGACCCACTACTGGCATCTGAAGTAATGAAGGAAGTGGGGAGGGGGGCAGACTTTGTAGGACTGACCTCTTAACCTGAGGGATCAGACAAGATTTCCAGGTGGACAGGGTCAGAATGGAGTTTAACTGCGGGACACCCAGCTGGAGTCCAAGAACAGACTAGTGTGGGGAAAAAAAACACCTCAGAGTTGGGGGTCAGAACCAGAGGAGCGGCAGGTAGCTAATCCAGGGAGAGTAGCCAGCAGCCACCACAGAACACGCTCACGGTGACAGATCACACACAGTGGCTGCTGTCCTTGTCCCTGTTCTCCTCAAATGAGTACACATGCCGATTACTCGGTAGGAAAAGTACTCACCTTAACCCTCAGTAACCAGAAACTCTAAAGATGACAGACGCGTCAGGTGCCAATCGGACCTACCCTTCCGCCACAAACAACTACAAAACCTGGACAAAAGTCAGCCACTGGCACCCACGAGAAGTCAACCAAGTACAGGCTACAATTGTGCACAGCAAGCAGGTGCCCAGGTGCACCCCACCTTCACACCCCTGCTTCGTCCCCAGCAGTACTTCTTTGTTTTCTGAGAGAGAGAGAGAGAGAGAGAGAGAGCGAGCACACACATGCACAAGCAGGGGAGAGGGACAGAGGAAGAGACAGAGGATCTAAGCGGGCTCCACACTCAGTTCAGAGCCCAACATGGGGCTCAACCCCTTGACCCTGGTTTCATGACCTGAACCAAAATCAAAAGTCAAATAATGCTCAACAGACTGAGCCACCCAGATGCCCCCATCCCAAAAGTACTTTTTTTTTTCCAACGTTTCTTTATTTTTAAGAGAAGGAGACAGAGTGAGTGGGGGAGGGGCAGAGAGAGAGAGGGAGACACAGAATCTGAAAGCAGGCTCCAGGCTCTGAGCTGTCAGCACAGAGCCTGACAAGAGGCTCGAATTCCTAAACCATGAGATCATGACCTGAGCTGAAGTTGGACGCTGCACTGACTGAGTCACCCAGGCACCCCCAAAGGTACTTTCTAAACCCCAGCACAAGAAAGGAGGGTCCAAGCAGAGAGCAGCAGTTTTGCTGGGTTGAATAAAAAATATTCATGACTACAGAGATGGCTAGTATTTGGGGACAGATGTTGGAGAAAAAGTAGCTACTGAGAAGGAAGACACAATTCTGCACAGAAGTCTCCTTGGATCCCTGGACAACCTCTAAGATGTGCAAGAGCACAGCAAGACCCAGAAGCACCACCTGAGAACAGTCGGGAGGCTGAGAGCCGAGCGGAGTTCGGAGGTCATATAATGCTGGGGAGTCACTGAGATGTGGGCCCAGCAAGGGGGACCAAACAGCCGCGCACTGGAAGTGAGGAGCACACTGTAGGAGCAAGAGCTATGCTCCAGGGAGAAGGAACGGAAAAAAGTCCAACCTAACAAGGACTCAGGAGGAGGGTGCAGGACCAGTGAGTTACCAGCCTGCCAACAGGCTTGCTCCTCATCAAGGGAAGACAGCCAACAGCAGAAGTGTACTGAAGGTTAAAAAAAAAAAAAAAAAAATGAAATGAAAAAAAAAAAAAAGTACAGGGGTGACCGGGTGGCTCAGTCAATTGAGCATCTGACTTCGGCTCGGGTCATGATCTCACGGCTCATGAGTTCGAGCCCTGCGTCGGGCTCTGTGCTGACAGCTCGGAGCCCGGAACCTGCTTCGGATTCTGTGTCTCCCTCTCTCTCTGCCCCTCCCCTGCTCATGCTCTGTCTCTTTCTCTCTCTCTCTCAAAAATAAATAAACGTTTAAAAAATTTGTTTTGGTGCGCCTGGGTGGCTCAGTCTTTGGGCGTCCGACTTTGGCTCAGGTCAT
Source organism: Panthera leo (assembly GCF_018350215.1). NCBI lineage: Eukaryota > Metazoa > Chordata > Mammalia > Carnivora > Felidae > Panthera > Panthera leo. Next base: position 60,986,544 of record NC_056692.1, on the reverse strand, counting down.
GATCTCACAGCCCGTGAGTTCGAGCCCCACGTCAGGTTCTGTGCTGACCACTCAGAGCCTGGAGCCTGTTTCAGATTCTGTGTCTCCCTCGCTCTCTGACCCTCCCCCGTTCATGCTCTGTCTCTCTCTGCCTCAAAAATAAATAAACGTTAAAAAAATTTTTTTTTTAATAAATAAAATAAAAAATAAAAATAAATAAAAAATTTGTTTTCAGAAATAAATAAATAAGGGGCACCTGGGTGGGTCAGTCGGCTAGGTGCAGGCTTCAGCTCAGGTCATGATCTCATGGTTAGTGAATTCAAGCCCCACATTAGGCTCTGTGCTGTCAGGACAGAGCCTGCTGTGGATTCTGGGTTTCCCTTTCTCTCTGCTCCTCTCCCACTTGCACTCCCTCTTTGTCTCTCTTAAAAAATAAATCAATAAATTTGTCGTACCTGTGATGGTCAATTTTATGTGTCAACTCAAGTGGGATACAGAGTTCCCAGCTACTCGGTCAACCATTATTCTGTGTATGCCTGTGACAGTGTGTCTGGATGAGAGTTCACATTTAAACCAGTAAACTGAATAAAACAGACTGCCCTCCCCAGCGTGGGTGGGCCTCACCAAATCAGTTGAAGACCCGAACAGAGCAAAGAGGCCGACCCTCCCCTTAGTCAAAAGGAATTCTTCCTGTCTTTAGACTCAAATGCCATCAGCTCTCCTGGGCCTCCAGCTTTCTGACTCACCCTACAGATCTTGGGACTTCAGCCTCCACAATCACATGAGCCCATTCTTTACAAGTCTATGTGTATGCACACACATACCCTCTCACCCTGTTGGTTCTCTCTCCCTGGAAAACCCTAACGTATTACTGAATGTTTTCTCTACAGTTTCAGAAACTAACCACCAACATTTAGACTCACAAACAACTTCTCACAGAACAAGCTCTATGACCCAAAAGTTAATTTCAGTAAAACATCACTAAGACATACCACAGTTCTCTGGAATTTACTGTAATCTGAGACAAAGGCTGAGCTGAACCTTGCCAAGCAATTCTTCCCAAACCAGTCATATCAATACTTGAAATAAACTGAACACTGTTAGCTCTCTCCAGCCACCGTGGAGTCGCACAGAGGCTCACGTGCACTGGAGACCCCACTCCACCTGTCCCCCACCACCCCGGCCAAGGAAGGCACTGCTGCCAGCCTCCCAGGAGGCTGCGTGACGGGCCCAACAGGTGGACTCATGAAGCCGCCCACCCTGAGCCACACACCTTTGCATGCCTGCATCAGCCGTGAGAGCCTGGGAACGTGGAGTTGGTGGGAGCTCTGTGTGCGGAACACCCAGTCAACCTAATCAGGGCTGACGACCAGAGACGAGGGGAAGGGGTTGGCCTCTGCGAACCCGACAGTGGGGACGGCCCGGATGCAGCGGGCTGCAGCTGCATGGCGGTGGAGGCCTGCAGCCGAGCCTCAGGCAAGGAGGTCACTGACCAATACTTCAAATGCAAAAAACGAACAAAGAGAAAACTTGCTTCTTGTTACTCAAAAACAAAACGAAACAAGGGAACTGAAGACCGTGAAGCACACAGTATGGGGAACACAGAAGGGCCTCCTTCCACGGGAGGCACTGTCACAAGCCATCTGTCCACTGAAGCAGGCCACCTCAGACTGTGAAGTTCCCACCCCCAGGCAGAGGCAGTGTGGTTTTCTGAACCGGCCCTGAGAGAGAGCCTGCTCTCTGTGAAAGAACCTTGTGTTCAGTCTTATCGTTACTGGAGCTTTCCCGACAGTGAGCCCAAACCGGTAGTCATCTTGCACCTGAACGTCACATGAAATGCAGCAGCAAACTTTTCTTGTCACCACTCCACCTTCAGTTATTCTAACCACGAGATGTAGGGACAGAAAAAAAGAAAAGGAGATGTAGGGACAGGAAAAAAAAGGGAAAAACTTTTCTTTTCAAAATCAGCAACACTGTTGTGATGGAAGCAATGAAACGAAAGCAGAAGGGACGCAGTCTTCCTTCCCCGGCCGCCCAAACCCAGGCAGTCACCACACGAGCCTCACCCACAGGCGCTCAGGCCGCTCGGGCCGCTCGGGCTTGGCCTACCAACCTCCACTCTGCCACCCGGGGCTTCAGGAAGGTCAGTCCCAGCCGCTGGACGAGCTTCACTCCAAGTTTCCGGAGCAGGGTCTGGTTGCTGCAGGGGAGCCTGCAACCCGCCAGGCGCTCGAGAACCGTTGCGGCTGCGAACAACAGCACATGTGGCTCAGTTTGGTGGGAAGGGTTCCCCACGGTCTCCCAAACACACTCTGTGTTTGGCATCCACGACGTGAAAACCACAGGTGATCCTCAGGTTCCCCCAGGTTCAGTGTGATGGCCTGGGCTGGACCACACCAGAGTTCCATGAAGAACCCCGACCTGATCGCACGTCATTTATCGAGTGTAGCTCAAGTCAACGCTGCTCAACTTTCTGGCTGTGAGCAGTAGCGTGTAGGCTGGCAGAAGAGGATCCCCAGAGAGAGGGGAGACCACGCCGAGCAAACAAGAGCTTATGCAAAACGTGGCGGGCGAAAGAACACGCCATGGATTACAGGAGACGTGCAGGCATGACGGGCCTGATGGGGCAGGGTCCCTACAAACAGGGAAATGGGTGGTCAGGCCCCTACGCTGCCAAGGCTGTTGGGGGGAATGAGGTGGGCGCCGGTGGGGGGTGGGGGGGGGGGGGGGGGTGGAGCAAGGGCCAGGAGAGCACACAAGATGGCATTTCGTGTGAGAAACAAGGAGGGCAGGGTTTCAGGACAAGTTGTTACAGCATCTGAAAAATTTCCCCAAAGACCCAAATGACGTGCAGTGACTGACCTGGGCATGAATGACGGTAACACAGAGCAAACCCCGGGTCTGTGTGTACAAGTCTGCTGAGGAGGGTGTGTGAAGACATTGGGCAACTACTGCTCATTTTTTCAGATTTGACAGTAACATCAAGGGATGTTTCAAAAATGTCCTATCTTTGGGGGATACACACTGAAACAGGTAAAATAGCAGGGGTCTGGATGGGCTGAGGAGGAGCACGGGAAACAAGGTACCCATGAATTAAAACTGTGAAGCCTTGGGGCGCCTGGGTGGCTCAGTCGGTTGAGCATCCGACTTCGGCTCAGGTCACGATCTCGCGGTCCGTGAGTTCGAGCCCCGCGTCGGGCTCTGTGCTGACAGCTCAGAGCCTGGAGCCTGTTTCAGATTCTGTGTCTCCCTCTCTCTCTGACCCTCCCCCGTTCATGCTCTGTCTCTCTCTGTCTCAAAAATAAATAAACGTTAAAAAAAAAAAAATTTTTTTTTTAAAAAAACTGTGAAGCCTGTGATAGAATGTGGGGGTCGTTACACACTCTCTCTCCCTTCACGCATGTATGAAATTTTCCATACTGAAGATGTTTTTAAAAAATAGGCGTTACTATTCAAAAGTTGTTCACACATCTTCTAAAACCTATAACTCCAAGAAATTTCTCTTGGTCCAAGTAGTAAACCTCTCTGCAGCAAGAATCAGAGAACTTATTATCATAAATTGAGGTTGTCTAAAATTAACAGAAGGGGGCAAAGGGTCAGAGACTGTGACCGTGGCTACAGGGAGAATTCAGCTGTGACCTCAGGCTGTCTCCACATCACCAAGTCTCCCAGAATCAACACCTGGCAGACGGGGCATCAAGAACCCAGATCTCCCACACCAGGCCTAAAAAATCCAATTAAAGCACACATGCACACCTAAAACAAAAAGCCAAAGAACTATGACAGCGTCCAAATACAGCAAGTTACAGACTTTGTAACTATGAATACAGTTTGAAAGAGACACACTTGATCACATACAGAGACTCACATCACAAACACACCTTGTTACAAGTGAACCTTACCATAGGGTAAACAATCCTCACGTTTTCCATGCTTAAATATTTGCGCCTAAAAAAAAAAAAAAAATTATATTAAATGTTGCAAATACAAATTTAGAACATAAATTTTCAGAATAGTTCACTGCATCTTCCATAGTTTTATTTTAAACATCACAAAAGAACAGAACAGTCTCTGTCATGAAAAGGGGTGACGGGAGGCGGGAGAGGCAATCTTCTGAAAGGACATTGCCAAGGAGTGAAACAACGAGAAGGCCTTTCATTTAGGGAGGGCAAGGTGTCACCTCTGACATGTGCCCCAGCTGCCATTAAGGGCATGAGCCTTAACAGGAGAGTGGAGAATCTCACTGGGTATTTTTCTAATTAACTTGTGTATACGAAAAGACATCCGAGGGTAGAAGTTACGGGCCCAAGCAGCCCTCACGAAGGTGAGGAGCCCACACGCTCACTCCTAGAGTGTCTGTCATTCTCAGTCAGCAAGTGAGACAGGTTCCCCATGCTTCTCACATACGTGAGAAGCCTCGTCCTGGGGGGCCCTGGCATGGTGTCCCCCATCCCATCTCCCATAACCAGGGACCACCTCCAAGTGCACAGGCCTCACAACCTCCAGAATGCTCAACCTAGAATTTTACCCTCCACTTTCGGGTCTGAAAGAAAAATGGTAATTCATACAGGCATCCAAGCCCCTTAAACAAAGAATCCTACACTGAGCACGTCTAAGAATTTCTTAGGGTTTCTTCTCCTTCAGAAACAGTATTTAACCAGCAAAACGAGAACTGCTATGTGGACCCAGGAACACTAGACTCCCCGGCCCCCCAACACTAGGTCCTGACATCAAGGAAGTGCTCAGCCCTTCGAGTGCCCCCACTGTGTGGGCTTCCAGCTGAGCACTGCGCCCACCCCGTCAGCACCAAGGGACAGACAAGGTACCCCGTGCCCGGCCTGTCAGAACCCACAGAATCCACACACACAACAGCGGCTGCAGTTTTAAGCCACAGGCTTTGGGGTGGGCTGTTACACGACAGAAAACAAACTCCCTGCTCAGGAAGTTCACCCTGTAGGCAAGGGTGCTCCTGTCTAACCTGGACGGCAGATGCCACACTGGAGGTGGGACGGGGACACACGGCAGGACCATGAAGAGGACCCGTCTGTGCAGAGGGTCTGCTGGGATGCACGGTAAGCAGCCCGGAGCACAGCTGACACACTCAGCAGTTGGTTAAAGTGTCCTTTGGGCTCACCAACTAAACTAATAAGAATTTAAAATATTATGAAATACCAAAAGTATCTCCCATCATTCTTTATTTGCCAAATTCCTTACTCAGTCTCAACGAGAGAACAGAATAAAAGTGGTGACAAGTTCCCAGGAGTGCCGGCACGCGGCCCCACACAGAAGGGGATCGGCACCGAGGCAGGCCACGGCCACTGTCTGGACGAGGAGGAAGCCACGCCCCAGCTGTCATGGGTGCAAGGAGCTCTATTCCTCTGCTCTTCCCAGCCCTGAACCCCACAGGATAACGCGAGCAGTCTGGACATATGAACGGTCATGGAGTCCCGACTCCCTCACGAACAGACTCGAGGGCAGAGGGGTGGAAAGGGAGCACCAGAAAAAAATCTACAAAGGGCTTTGTTTTTGTTCATTGGCCTGTTTTACACATAAAAATGGGGCATCTTCACCACCATTCACTCGGGGGGCGTGCAGCCACGCAAGACACAGGAGACAGTGAGGCTCCACGACGGGAGGGAGCGGCCACGGGAGAACACTCTCGTCCGGAGGGGCTTGAGCACTCGCCAGCCAGGCCACCAAGCAGGAGGTGCGCTCCTGTGCTCATGGAGGCAGGAAACAGGAGCCAGGTGAAAACCCCCGGTGAGAGCACATACTTTGCATTCAAGATTGGAGAGAAGGCAGCCTTGCAGCCCAGGAACAATGACCATCAGGTCTGTTTCTGTTGTTCTAGAAACCACCACAGCGGCAAGGTGCAAACAAAAGGAGTCTCTCAGTAATCTTCTAAACTACCACACCTTTCGATTGCTACCCACCCAGGCCTGCTTTTCCCCAGCTTGCAAACCAGCTTCCCCCCCGCGGGGCATGTTCTCCAAGCCTGTGAATCACAGGCTGTCAGCTGCTTGGGAGCCAGTCCGCCCTGCTGCTAAGCAGGACACACTGGTCTAGGGCTCCCTGCAGCCACCACCGAGTCAAGGCCAAGAAAAGCAGCTCCACCCAGGACCCGGGAGGAAAGTCCCCCACACCACACCGGCTCAGGGGTGCCGCTTACAAGCACCTGGGAGTTCTCCTGTGCACGAGTGGGCGCACTCTCAACAAGCCCGGCACCTGCTGGGAACCTCTATGTGGGGTCCTGTCCCCAGTCCCCCAGAAGGCGTGACAACATAGACACACCAAAAAGCAGTCAGGCCAGAACTCAGGCAGGAGGGGCCCATCCCTCTGTGAGCGCCTGACTCTTGTCCCAGTGCTACGGAGAAGCACCGTGCCCCCTCACAGCTGTCCTGCCTCACACAACTGGGACAAAATGTAAACACGATCAAAACTGGCACAACCAGTTCCAGGAGGGTCACCGGACAGAGCTTAGCCCACGATCCTCACTTGTGCCACAGCAAGCCCACCCAGGGCCACATCTTTCATGGACGGCGGCCACGTCAAAATGGCTCCATATCTTTAGTTAACAGCCACAGGCCCTTCGTAGAGGAACCCTAACACACGCAGTAGTTTGGAGGAAAATACCCTCGTACCACCACCAACTAGAGCCCCCTGCACCTGCTGGCTTACAACAGTACAAGCGAGTGGCACTGGAAGGAGGCCTGCCACCTCGCCCAAAATTAACAGCAAGCTGATGGAACCGGTCGGAGGAGCACTACGAAACACAAAAGCAGAGTGTCCCGAGGGCAGTGCCCACCCGGGCCGACCTCCACGAGCAGGCCCTGGCCAGGGGGAGGCCCACCGGGCAAAGGGGACAAGCCAGCCAGACCAGAGGCACCTCCAGCCTCCGGAAGATGCATGACATCTCTCTCTTAAGTGTGACCACCCCTTGGACCTCCCCTGTGCCCACCTCACAGGAGCCTCGTCAGACTTCATAACCTGAACTGCCACGCAAAGGCCTTCAAGCGCCCTTAACAGAAGTTCAAACACAAAAGCTGAAAGCTCTGAACGCTGTCCATTAAGGGGCTGGAATCCACCCGTAACAGCAGCAGACACCATCCTGCAGCCTCACGAGGCAAGAGACCCACAAGAGGCTCTTAGAGACAGGCCCAGAATCAGGACTCCAGTCCCTCCCAAGCAGGTCTTTGTTATTCCCACTGGCTTCAACAGCTGATAATTTTAGATAAAAATAACTGGTCCTCAATTGACAAGTACCAAGAATACTGATCACACGTCGCCTAACCTGCCTAAGGCAGGACGTATAAACCATGCCAAAGACACAGCTGTCTCAGAGAACTTAGAAACCGGTGGGGCCGGAGCAGTGTGGCCACAGGCTCAGAAGAGGAGCGATGTCCCCAGTCGTGCTGGCATCCAGGCAGGGAGGGGGCCTGGGTCTCTTGCGCTCCAGCCCCGAGCCCAGCAGGAGGAGAGGGCTCCCCGGCCAGGAGGCCCACAGGAGACCCCCACCCCTCCAAGGGGAAGTGAGGAGAGGAGTTCCAAAGAGGAGGATGAAAAGCACAACTAGACGGGCTTCGACAGGGCCAGAGACTTGAGCAACAACGCCCCTGGCAGAAACTACTAAGAAGAGCCTCTGCGTTTCTGGCCCGCACCTCCATGCTCCGCCCCTCTCCTGACCCAGGGTACCCCTGAGGAGGCGCCAGCCCAGAGCCCAAAACCCTGGGGGAACCCACACAACCAGCCTCCTCCTCCTGACTCTACCCAGTGCCCGGCCCTCTGACTGGAGAGACCTGGAGGACAGACCTCCACAGGCTGTCTACTCTCTGGCTTTGGCTCCCCCACCGCAAACCTGGGCCCTTTCGCCACTGGTTCTCCCGAATGGCACCACTGAAGGTTGTGGAGACAAAGCACAGCTATGGCCAAGGACCCGGGAACCGGTGCCTCCACAGACCGGGCCAGCTCCCGTCTAGAGAGCGCACAGGAGCAGAGAGCCGCACGCCAGGCCAAGGACGGACCGTTGGCACAGGACGGAGGATGGGCCACGGAAGGGGCAGCCAGTACACCTGGCAAGCACTGTGCCAGGAAGGCAGGGCCAGGTCAGGGACACTTCTAAGCGCCTCAGCCACATGGCCAGATGAGACTAGACCCAGGCCTGCCCTCGAATTCTTGTTCATTGCTGGGCCTCATGACACAGGCTGGCAGGAAGAAGGAAAAGAGACAGAATAACAGGCACGATCTCGGACTCATGGCTTCTGAAGCACAGCAGGTGCACAGAACTAGGGCTCTGGGACCATGGAAAGGAAGGTCAAGGGTAAATCAGGGAGCAACACCAGCCATCCACAGACGGCAAGGACACAGAATGAGGAACACCTGCTTAGAAGGAAGGGTGAGGGTGGCCAAGTCCCATTCACCTGAGAACCCAACCACCACAGCAGTGGTAGCTGTGAGGCCCTCGGACAGCCTGCACTGGAGGCCACAGGCCAGGCTGGACAGAGGGCACTGGCCAGGAGACCTGCAGCTCTCGGCCAGCTCCACACCTAAGAGGCAGGGAGACCCTATGACAGACAAGGCCCCTCCCCTCCAAGCGTGGGCTCTGCTGGGCTGCCTCGGAGCGTGCACCTGTCCAGCAGGACACGTCGCCTCCTCACACAACAGGTGTACAAACCAGGCCCGCCACACACCATGCATGTTGCAACAAGACTCATGCCACCATACTGGCTGCCCCACGTGAAATGCTGAGTTATGTGAAATTAAAACAGTATCAGAGTTGGCTGCTCCATGGATTTAAACCCACAAGGAAAGTGCAGGTACCCGTTTCACTCAGATTCACAGGGGCACGTGAACAGGACATAAATGCGTGCGCAGGCACACACACACACAACACAGGAAAACATACAGTCAGATGGTTCTTCCCATATCTTCCTCCACCCAAAGCCCTGCCCCAGCAAGGGCCAGGACTAAAAAGCCCAATCTGGATCATTTGTCCTCCGGCCAAACTAAACCCTAAATGAAACCACGGGGCACTACTCTCCAAAGAAGCCTACAAGAAATCAAAGCCTACGTGAGAAGTGTCTTGGATAATCAAGTGGCTTCTCTTCCTCTTCAAAGAGCGTGACACGCACTAATTAGCCTCCACGCCACCCTCTGAGGTAGAGGGTTGTTATTTCCCTTCTGCAGGTGGGGAGCAAGGAGCAAGGCACTTTGCCTCTGCCGCGGGTCAGGGCTGTTGCTGCAGGGAGTCCCGAGGCTCAGGACCAGCCCACAGCAGATCAGCCTCCCTCAGGGCAGAAAAGCACCCAAGGGCAGAGCCAACACACCCTGGAGCCCGGGACGTACATTTCTGGTACATCCTGCCCTGGCTGGATCGACAGTCACTCTACTCTGGGCTAGACACTCCTCTTGTTTACTCAAACTATATGCAAAACCAGAGCGGCTTCGGTATCTCTCCTCACACACTCTGGTGCTGCAGATGGGATTACCTGGTTTGTAAGGCTGTTAGCAATGAAACCTTTTATCCTTTAAGGAGAGGTATGCTTTCATCAATGATAAACTAAGTAAAACAACCCTCATTGTGAAGGAAGGATGCAATCGTAACAAATGGCAGAGGAGAGTGTTTTGTTACGACTCATCACACCAGCCATATTTTTATGTAAGAACTCTGTCTTCAGCGCTAAAAGTCCACACCCACGTCCCAGCCATCACAGGGACTGCATGAAGAGAAACCCCACATCATGAGTCAGTCCTTACACTCTTCAGTCTGAGCAGTGAAAGCCAGCAGGGCACAACCACCAATAAGGAAGCAGAGGTACAGCATATACAAATGATGACCATTTTCAATTGTTAACACTGCGTTTTCCTTCTCTGAATTTCCTCAATTTGCAATAATCCTAATGCTTATTAAAGCTGGACTCGGGGCACCTGGATGGCGCAGCTGGTTAAGCGTCTGACTTCGGCTCAGGGCATGATCTCACAGTTTGTGAGTTCGAGCCCCGTATCGGGCTCTGCACGGACAGCTCAGAGCCTGGAGCCTGCTTCAGACTGTGTCTCCCACTCTCTCTGCCCCTCCTCAGCTAGCACTCTGCCTCTTTCTCGCTCGCTCTCTCTCAAAAATAAACATTAAAAAAAAATTTATAAAGCAGGACTAAACAAGAGGGGCCTTCCAGTGATGTGAAGAAGCTGCCAGCCTCCCACTCCCCACCACAGAAGAGTTAGAATTCGTCACTGCAAGAGGAACATGCTTCCAGGAAAATAAAATCAAACCCTAGTTTCGATGGTGCTCGTTACAAGTTCACCTGTCTTGCCTAACTCGCCCTAATGAACAGGTGGATAGAAATGAAGCCAAGTGCATCAAAGGAGACAGACGAAATCCGAAAGCACAATACACCTGCAAGTTTCATCATGCACCGCGGACGCCCGGCCTCTGCTGTTCAGGTCTGACGAGCTCATGGCGAAACCCGCTCCCCGCTTGGGAGAGCCCAGCACCCCACACCACTTCCTCCTGCCCAGGAGGCAGCAGCAGCAATTAGACCTAATCACTGCTTTGAAAAGGAAAAAGAGAAAGGAAACGAGACATGAGATTCCAAAAAGACCCTAGGTTTTCCAGAAGAAACACAGGGGCTTCAGAAGGCTCCTAAAAGGGTGTGCTGGGCCCTGCAGGCCATTGTTTCCCAGCAGCTCCATTTACTCACTTGCCAGGGACTTGGGCTGCCCCTGCAGGCAGCTGCCCACCTCGCCGAGGGCGCCTCTCCAGACAGCAGACGTGCCACTGCCACAGAGCCCAGCTAGGAGACGGGGCAGGAAAAGCCTTTGAGAAAATCTCCTCGTTCCTCAGGAAGAAGAGAGAAAGAGAACTTCCAGTGTGGCCTAGAGAATCCACAGCACCACCCTTCTCCCGGCTGGCCCTCTCCACCGAGAGGGACGCTGACCCACAGCGAGGACACACCAACAGCCTCTCCCACCCAGCACCAGGTTTTGCTGTTAAAGGCGTATGAGTCCCACTTAGGAAGAAGAAACAGAAAACCTGGGGACAGCCTAGAGACAAGCAACAAAATGATCAAAAACATTTTAAAAAATAAATAAAAGGTCTTATGGGCAAAGCAGCTGCAGAACTGGACGTAAAGGGGTCCCCATGCCCTTCTCAAGCCTCCAGGAAGAGCAACAGAGCCCCAAGAACTTTAGTCTGGGGACAAGGGAGCCAGCAGGAACTCTCGAGGGTGGCATGAAAGCACAGACCCACCGTGGTCTCGTAAGGGGGACCTGCCTCCCGGCTGCCAGCCCAGACAGGGGCCACTTGGGCCTCACCCGCCTGCAGGTCCCTAGGGAGGTCACAGCAGGCTCCAGCCCACAGCCTAGGTATCCTGATGGTCCAGCTGCCCCCATGCATGTGAACATAGCTGTGGCTCCTGGGGGGGGGGGGGGGGGGGGGGGGTGGGCAGCTGCTGGGCAAGGGCTACAGGAGACCCTGGGAGCCCAGCCCAAATGCAAATTCCTTTCTGGGCTAAGAAGATCTAACAGAGGACGGTAACCACAAAAGCAAGCTAAGTCGAATGTGCCTGCCCCTCCAGCGCCCACACGCAGGCGGGTCTAGCATTTTGCCCTGCAGGCCACAGTGGACTGACAGGTTCCAGCTACATTCTGTCAGACCTTCCAATTGTTTCTCGTGGCCTAAGACTTCTCAACATGACTCACGGCAAAAAATTAAGGAACCCACTTACACCTAAACCTTCAAATAAACCATCTCTGCCCCATCACTCCTCCTCCACCAAAATTACCTAAAACATAAATGCACACTGCCCCCACCCCAGGATTCAGGCAACAAAAGCCTCACAGACACACAAGTGAGCCCTGCACCTCCCCCTCCGATCCCCTTCCCCGCCCGGGACCCTGCAGGCCAGCTTCTCCCTGCACAGACTCCCTTCATAGCAATTACACCGAAAATCCCAATAAAACCCTTTTTAAGTACCACCTCCACACACAGCTGGAGTGAGTGCCACCTGAGGGCACAGGCTGATACCCCATGTCTCAGCAACATGATAAGTATACGGCCATGAGAAAAAGTAAGACTTCAAAAACACAGAAAAATACTAAAATTGTTAAACTAGAAAAAAAAAAAAAAAAAAAAAACTATGTACCCAAGGGAACTGAAAACACATGCTTAAACAAAAACTTTTACAAAAGTTCAGGTTAGCGTTATCCATAATAACTAAGAACACCCATACGATGGAGTATTATCTGGCCATAAAGAGAATGAATTAGTGACACCAGGTACAACGTGGGTAAACCTTGAAAACATGATGCTAAATCAAAGAAGCCAGTGACAGAAGGTCACATGTACAACTCCACTTATATAAAATATCCAGAATGAGCAAATCCAGGAATAGAAACTAGATTAATGGTTGCAGAGATGAATGGGGAGTGACTGCTAATGGGTGTGAGTTTTCCTTTAAGGGTGATGAGAATATTCTGGAATTGGGTAGTTGTGATGGGTGTCCGACCTTGTGCATACACAAAATAATCACTGAATATACACTTTAAAAAAGCAAAGTACTTATGTGCTTTATATCTCAATATTTTTTTTAAAAAGTATCATACAACATATCACATTCATTTATAGACTGAAAGAAAACTTAAAAAACAACACGTCACTCAAAAAAAAAAAAAAAAAACGTAGGGGCGCTTGGGTGGCTCACTTGATTGAGCGTCCAACTCTTGGTTTCAGCTCAGGTCATGATCTCACAGTTCGTGGGTTCGAGCCCCACATCCCGCTCTGCACTGACAGCATGGAACCTGCTTGGGATTCTCTCTCTCCCTCTCTCTCTCTGCCCTTCTCACATTTCTCTCTCTCTCTCTCTCAAAATAAATAAACTTTTAATGTTTATTTTTGAGAGAGAGAGAGAGAGAAAACGAGTGGGGGGGGGAGGGAAGGGGGACCAGATGTGGGCGTGTCCAATGTAGAGCTCAAACTCACAAACTGTGAGATCATGACCTGAGCCAAAGTGGGACACTTAACTGACTCACCCAGGGGTCCCAATAAACATTAAAAAAAAAAAAAAAAAAAAGCACCTCAACAGACTACAGGAATTTGGAAAATGTTTTCTTTTTCCAGGTTTCTTTATAAAATGTCTTGAAATAGTCTCATCATTTGAAAGGCTGTCCTTCGTGAAGACAACAGCAATGTGGACAGAAACAGATGCCAACGAAATTCCTGAGAGAGGCCAGGCAGTCCATGCCCTGTGTGCCCAGGGCAGGGTGTGCAGTGAGAAAAGGGCTTTCCCTGGGCCCCCGAGGCAGACCCCACTGTTATCTCCTCTCCTCCCACATCCTGTGCCCACGCCCTTGGGTGATAACACCATCAGCCCCACTTTCCACCGGCCCTCATGGCTCCCTACACCTTGTCCCAACCTGAGACAGCCAAGGAAAGCACACAGGACAACACCCAAGAAAATGACATCACACTGAGTCATGGGTCCAAACACCTCCATTTAAACACAATCCAAAATGCCCTGCTCTCGGGAAAGTGGGCCACAGGATTCTACAGCTTCAGAAACGAGGCCAAGAACCAAGTCTCACCCGCGGCGGGTAAAGAGCAGAGAGCGGGCACGGGCCCAGCAACGCCCAAGGACCATGAGGACAGGAGGATAGCTCCAGGGCCTGGGCGGCCTCCCCTTTTCTGGGGACTGTCCTCCTCACTAGCACTAGAAAAGGCAACGTTATAGACAGGTGAAGCAGGAAGTGGAGAAGGGTGGCAGGGAGGGCACCAACCAGGGCACTGGGGGTGGGGGCCAGGTTTTGTATATAACACGCTTGTCACAAACACCCTGAGTATCTGAACAAAACCAAACGTGAAATCACCTGCCTTATTTCATCAGAGCTGATTCGATAATTATACTCCACAACACAATTACACAGCAGGAAACCCAAGGAGGGCACGCCCTGCCCACCTCCCTGCCCACCTCCCTGCCCCAGCTCTGTGGACACTGCTGCCCCCTGGTGGTGATGCAGCAGGCTGGCTCAGGCCATTTCCTTCACTGGAACAGAAAGCCCTTTGCTGACAATGCAAGGACAACCCCAGGTTATAAAGGGCAGTACTGTCCATGGGGGTTCACTATCTCTTACTATGTTCAAGCTACTTCAGAACAGAATCAAAAGTGAAGAGAACTTGTCCCCTCCCCTGGGGCAGTGTTTACCAGGGCCTGCAGCGTGCCATCCATGGCAATGACCCCTCGATGGTCTGGAAGGAGGAGCGAGTCAAAGTGTGCAGGCTCCAGTCCAGGAAACCTGCCATCTTCTTCTGCTTGACATCAGGCCGTGTAACGAACCTGCCAGAAAGAAACAGACAGTTCAACCAAGGCCCCAACTGAAGAGAGCTCACCTCTTTCTGGCCCACCACATCCTCTCACTGAGATGGCCCTCCAAGCCAGGACATGTGTCATCTGTAATGTGCATTATGTCCTCCTTTCAAGACACACACTCTAGGACACTCTCGAATCTAAAACACCAAGACACCTCCCAGACCATGGCCCTTAGGACGTCATTCCCCAACATGACCTCTCTGAGGTCAGACACAGGCCCTACCACCCCCATCTCGTCCCTCCTGGGTCCCCACTCATCCTGAGGCCCCATACACTACAGGACCACCTTGACCTGTCACCATCACTGCCCAGGAACCCCCCCAACACCTACTACTCAGCCCTTCCCTTTCCTTGGCCCAACTCCATCCCTTCACCTCGGGACACAGTACTCCCATACGGCGAGGTCTGGCCCAGCAGCAGGCCCAAGGCCCTCTCTCCCTGCATCTGCCACGGGTCTTCCTTCCCCACCCCTCCACCCAATACCGCACAGCCCCATGCAGAGCCCACATCTGCTCAGACAGCACATACTGGACCTGCCGCTAACACACCTGGTCTGAGCTGGCAGCCAGCCCCAAGCCCCACACCAAAGCCTGGGCCCCCTTTACTCCTCTCTAGCCAGTCCACATGCCAGGCCCTCAGCTATCTGAAAAGGGGCTCAGGCTGAGCCCACACTCTGCGAGGGCAGCTTCCACTCTGGGGGCAGAACACAGGAAACAAGCAGAAAACATGAAGAGACAGCTGGAGATGAGCAGCCTCTCAAGGAGACAAGGGACCAGAAAGCATCAGGAGGTAGGACTTCACAGTCCCTCCAGATGCCCCCCGCAGAACACACTAGGGGGGCTCTGCACTTATGCTGTGCAAACCTGCTTTGCGACGTTCTGGCCCATTTCTTCCTCATGTCACACCGGGTCACGGCTCACCTCAGAGCAGCGCTCAGTGTGGTCCCAGCACCTACCTCAGCATCCCTGCAGGAAGCTCCTGTCCCAACTAGAAGCCCTCCCGCCTCAGAGCCCTCTCTTCCCTCAGAAGAGCCACTGCCGGGTGTATGAGAAGATGCTCAGCCATGCAGTGACAGCACCGCCCATTCTAGAACACTCTTGAGAAGCTGGCTACACAGCACCAGGATGTAGCCACCACCTGGCAAAATGGCCAGAGCATTTTTAATGTGCTGAAAACCAGCCTCCACTAGGTGAAACATGTACTCATCCTAACCACTAGATGGTGCAGCAGAGTCCCACCAAGTGGTTGGATCTGTCCCCAGGTCACCTTTTCTGGAGGACATCAGGGAGGGAACAAAGGTTGAGGGTTTCACCTCCCCAGCCCCTACAAACACAATGCTCCACAGAGTCAAGGGCAACATAACTCTACCAGACCCTCAGGGCACCTGGGCAGCTCAGCTGGTTGAGCACCTGACTTTTGATTTTGGCTGGAGTTATAATCTCATGGTTCGTGGGTTCGGGCCCCGCGTTGGGCTCTGTGCGGACAGTGCAGAGCCTGCGTGGGATCCTCTCTCTCTGCTCTCCCCACCTCCCTCACACTGATGCTCCTGTGCGCTCTCTCTCTCTCTCTCTCTCTCAAAATAAATAAACTTTAAAAAAAAATCTCTACCAGGGCGCCTGGGTGGCTTGGTCGGTTAAGTGTCTGACTTCAGCTCAGGTCATGATCTCACACTCCGTGGGTTCGAGCCCCGCATCGGGCTCTGTGCTGACAGCTCAGAGCCTGGAGCCTGTTTCAGATTCTGTGTCTCCCTCTCTCTCTGACCCTCCCCTGTTCATGCTCTGTCTCTCTCCATCTCAAAAATAAATAAACGTTAAAAAAAAATTTAAAAAAAAAAAAAAAAAAAAAAAATCTCTACCAAACCCTCAGTATTGCTGGTAATAAAAAATAGTAAGTCTACGTGTCCAACCGGGGACTGCAGAAACAGCAATGTGTTCACATCATAATTGCGTTTTGGAAGAAGACGGGATGAAGCTCCAGGCCCAGCTGCTGGCACCCGGTACAACAAGCGTGGGCGCCCACATGCCCCTGGACAGGACACACAGACAGACAACAGGACAACAGGCAAAAGCAGTCACATCTCTGGGAGATGAAGGTACATGTGGATTTTATGCCTTATACTTTTATTTTCCAAGACACAGGATTATTCTTACAATTAAAAAGAAACTGTTTTTTAACGAGAAACCGCTGTCCAGTGAGCATCACCCTCCCCCAGGTGAAGCGACACCGGGGGCTCACATGTTTGCCCCTCACTCCTGCAGTCAGCTGTTCTCTTCAAGCCCTGCCCTACAGTGCGCCAGGCACCTGCACAAATCCCTCATCCCACATCCCACTGCCCTAAAGACTAAGGGTTTCTCCTCCCACTTTGGGGAAGAAGGTCATGGCATACACCTAAGCGTAAGGGGACCCTGAGTGAGGTGTTGCCCGTTTTCCAATCAAAACAGCCAGAAGGTTTTAGACCCATTTTCAACTTTCACAAATGTAGAAAGGGGAAAGCCAAATTTTCTAATTTATTTACTCCATGCACTTATTTTAGGCCACAAAAGATTAATTTAGAAAAACTGCTTCCTTCGGTTCTCACATCTCGTGACACAAGTTTACACAGCCCTCATGCACATCGCTGGGGATCTTCAGAGCAGCAGGCCTGTTGCTAGGGTCATCTCACCAGCTCATCACAACTCATCTTTACCTGCCTCAGGCACAGCCTGATTTTTTTAGTCAACAGAGAACATTTGGGGATTTTTACCCTAAGACACAATGATCCAATCAATATCACGATCTCCATAAACCACAGCGTTGTAAACTGCCGGGTGACCTTTAAAGACTCACCTAACGGCCACCACCCCAAAGGTGAGCCCTGCCCCACCTGTTGTGAATCTGCGCTCTGTGGACGGGCCCATCAGCTGACCTCCGTGAGCCCCTAGCCAGCACCATCAGGTTCAGAGGTCTCCTCCGCCCAAACAGTGTCAATGCTCCCTCAAAGAAAGAGACAAGTATTGGGCAGTAGGAAAGACTTCCCCAGGCCCATC
The DNA here is from genome assembly GCF_018350215.1 of Panthera leo. Taxonomy (NCBI): domain Eukaryota; kingdom Metazoa; phylum Chordata; class Mammalia; order Carnivora; family Felidae; genus Panthera; species Panthera leo. The sequence goes on along the minus strand of NC_056692.1, from coordinate 60,969,182 downwards.
AGCCCAGTGACCTCCTCCCAGGTAACACAGACACACAGGGAACACAGAAGAGTACGTAAGACAAAACCTCTCTGAACACACCAGCCACACATCAACAACACAGCTGGGAGGGGCCAACAGGTACTTACTTGGACACGAGGACAGCAGCCGCATCTCGGGCCTTGTCGCTGACAACCAAGTAGGTCTAAAGAAAGGATCAAGGACGGGCACCGTTACACACAAAATACAAATCTCCGGGACCCGCTCACCAGCCAGTCCCACACGCAGCAGCCTCCAGAGAACCCAGGCTGGCGAAGCTTCTAGGCAGAGGCCAAATTCCGAAGCTGCACAAGCCCCCCTAAACTCAAACCACAGTTGCCAGCAGCTGCCAGGAGCCCAACAGGCAGGCACCCCACTGCACACGGCGTGTGGCCACGCTCCTTCAAACACACACGTGCAAAAACAGCACAAAAATGAAACCCATACGTGTCACCCGACTGTAACAAAGAATCACAGAGTCCAGGAAGCACACTCGGGACCTGCAGGTGTGTTACATGCAGAACCAGGAGGCCCCGCTCAGACAGAAGAGCACCCAGGGTTAAAACAAGCGACGACCTGTTCTTTGGAGGCCTGCCTTAAAAAGTTTCCAGTTCTCATCTCAACTAACTTTGTCCCAAATGATACACAAAAGACCTTTTTTCTGGGGGACAATCGCATACCCAGGGCCAAACCTCTAGAAGTGGACTGCTGCTCACCCGGCAGCGCCACATACGAGACGGGTACACGGAGGTGTGTGAAGTGGCTCCTCATCACCCCACCTCTCACAGAACACAGCGGGAGACCACCTAAATGTCCGTCTGTACGAGAACAGGCTAAAAGCCAGGGCATGGCAGAGCACCTTTCCCCTTAGAGGTTACGAGAAAACGTCTGCTCACTGATGGGACACTGAGCACACACTCCAGGGAAGCAGCGGCTCGCTAAGCACAGACAGCAAGGGCACTCTGCAGAGTGGGGGCGTGGAGCACGGGGAGGAGCCAAACTGCCTGACTTCCCATTTGGACCCACCGTTTATGAGAAATTGAACCAGCTAAGTTACTTATTTTTCTCGACTGATGCCCACTCAGTAAAACGAGGATAAAACGAGGATAAAACGAGTTAACTGCTGGGGCGCCTGGCTGGCTCAGTCAGTGTAGCGTGTGACTCTGGATCTCAAGGTTGTGGGTTCAAGCCCACGCTGGGTGTAAAGATTACTTAAAAATAAAAAAAAAATTTTAAATCTTTTAAAACAGAATTAAAAAAAAGAGTCAACTATCTCATCAACTAGGATTACATGGATCAGTATACTAAAGATGATTAGAACAGTGTCTGGCACACAGCAGGTGCTCAACAAGCTCGCCCGCTGGTGCTCACACCCAGTATAATCCTTCCTGTATGAACTGTAACACACTGACATGTCTCCAACAAGAGAAGTTGGAAAGGGGTGGGACGTCACTTTTGTGACTTGGTGACACGTTATCGTGACTTCCGTCTCGCTAGCAGACCCTGCCCTTGCCAGCTTGGAGAACATGCTGCCATTTTTGCCATTTTGGGGGGCGGGGGGGGGGGGGGGGGGGTGATGTCACATGGCAAGAAACAGCCAACAAAGCACTAAAGCCCTTGGTCCAACACCCTCGATGGTCTGGCTTCTGCCAACAGTCCCGAGAGCACGGACGCAGACCCTGCTCAGGTGAGCCTTGCTGAACCCTGACGCAGATTGCCCTGCATAGTCACGTCCATATTCCTGACCCACACAAACTGTGAGATGATAAATGTGTGTTGTGCTAAACCACTCAAATTCAGGGTAATGCAATAATTTGTCTATAACCACTCAAATTCAGGGTAATGCGATAATTTATCTATACGCATAACATTTGTTTCAGAAAAAGTCTGAAAACATATACAAGCGTCATTATCTGTTGGTACCAGAATTTGAGGGATTCTGCTTTAACACCTTTCTTGCTTTGCTTTATTTTCTAGTTTTTCTAGATTGATCATGTATTATTTATATAATGTTAAAAATTAAAAATTATATCTAAAATTGACCTTCATTTTCTTACAACTGCCCTCTGAAATCTCTTGTACGTCATTACTACGCTTAACGGAGTAGTATTTGCACTACCTACAAAACAATGAAATTCGCTCTAATTCATCCTTACTCCTATGTGAATTATACTTTCTAAATAAATTACGAAATGGAATTTTACCTCACTGCAAGAGTAACAGCACTTGAAGAAATATTAATGTCAAAAGTGTACCTAGTTAAACTCTAATATCAAGACAGCATGAGAATGGAAAAGAATGCTAATTAGCAGCTAGCTATTTGCAGGATCACGCTTACCTCTGCTACTTCGAGAATACGGTCCATTGTGGACATTCGAATCTGCCCAGGTGGAGCGACGAGGTTCCCATCGAGGCGAGAAAAATCAAAAGGGATCAGGCAGGTCACGGAGAGCCACAGTAAAAGCATGTAGCGAGTCTCCCAAGTCTAAGAAGTTAAATCAAAGTAAAATGACTCCTGTTTCAAGCACAGAGGTAACCCGCATGCCCCACTCACAGTCCTACTGCCCTCCCTGCCCACACAATGCAACCACAGTCCCTTCAGATGCTGTCACCCCAGAGCCTGGAGCACACCCCATCGTGAGCCCCTCCCATACCCCACCCCACCACACACACCCTCTGTCATACAAACTTAGCTGGCTACTTCAGCAGACAAAAGAAATAGCAAAATGAACAAAGAAAAATCATGATACATCAGTACGATGGCTTCTCATCACTGGCACCCTTCAGCACACATTCAGCCTTTTGAGAAAGTGTAAACAGATAAAAAAACAAAACACTTAAGAATAAAGAAAACTATTCTCAAATTCCAGTTTAAAGAGGAGTGCCCCTGAAAAAAATGCTCAACATCACTCATCATCAGGAAAATACAAATCAAAACCACAATGAGATACCACCTTACACCTGTCAGAATGGCTAACATTAACTCAGACAACAACAGACGTTGGCGAGGATGCAGAGAAAAAGGATCTCTTTTGCATTGTTGGTGGAAATGCAAGCTGGTGCAGCCAGTCTGGAAAACAGTATGGAGGTTCCTCAAAAATCTAAAAATAGAACTACCCTACGACCCAGCAATTGCACTACTAGGCATTTATCCACGGGATACAGGTGTGCTGTTTCGAAGGGGCACATGCACCCCCATGTTTATAGCAGCACTATCGACAATAGCCAAAGTATGGAAAGAGCCCAAATGTCCATCCACGGATGAATGGATAAAGAAGATGTGGTATATACATACAATGGAATATTACTCAGCAATCAAAAACAATGAAATCTTGCCATTTGCAACTACGTGGATGGAACTGGAGGGTATTATGCTAAGTGAAATTAGTCAGTCAGAGAAAGACAAAAATCATATGACTTCACTCATATGAGGACTTTAAGAGACAAAACAGACGAACATAAGGGAAGGGAAACAAAAATAATATAAAAACAGGGAAGGGGACAAAACAGAAGAGACTCATAAATATGGAGAACAAACTGAGGGTTACAGGAGGGGTTGTGGGAGGGGGGATGGGATAAATGGGTCAGGGGCACTAAGGAATCTACTCCTGAAATCATTGTTGCACTATGTGCTAACTAATTTGGATGTAAATTTAAAAAAATAAAAAATTAAATTAAAATAAATAAATAAATAGGAGTGCCCTTATTTTCGGTAGTCAATAAAACAAGATTCCACTTTGGTCCTGGAACAATCCCTTCGGGGAGCTGGGGAAATGCTCTCCTACATCTAAGCTGAGATTGGGCACGTTCAGAAACAGCTCCCTGGGTGATGCAGTTGTGAACGTGTGCTCCGTGAGTAAGGACACTCCCACAGCAACCTGATTCCCTGGAGGGACCTGCGAACAAGGCTGGCCATCCTTGGGCAGCTAGGAACCTGAACTTCAGGAGGCTTCCCAGCATTCCCAGAGAAGGGGGACTCTCTGTGCTTGGACTATCTGTACAAACCATGTGGTTTATGGTGAAACCCGCTTTCCTTTTGGGAGTTTGGAATTTCAGTCCATGTTTGGCAGAGTACCCACGTAACCAACCCCAAGAAAATTTCTGCACACTGGTCTCTATGACATTCACATGGGCAACACACAACTCAGTGCTGGGGCAATGACAAGTGCCCTGTGTGACCTGAGAGAAGACTCTAGAAGCTTGCTCCTGGTTTCCTCCAGACTTCACCCCAAATGCCTTTTCCCTTTGCTGGGTTTGCTACGAACCAGTCACAACCATAAGAACAACTACCTGTGGAGTCCTACAGTGGTCTTAGGGAATCATCAAACCTGAGGGTGGTTCTAGGGACCCCCAACATAATTATATTTCAAGTTTAAAAATCTAGATGGTTGACACACTTTTCACCACACTGAATATAAGCATATTTTTTTTTCTTTATAAAGACATATTGTAAAAGGAAATAATTTGGGGTGCCTGAGTGGCTCAGTTGGTTAAGTGTCCGATTCTTGCTATCGGCTCAGGTCATGATCTCACAGTTGTGAGATCGAGCCCCGCATCGGGCTCCATGGTGAGCATGGAGCCTACTTGGGATTCTCTCTTTCCCTCTCTCTCAAAAATAAGTAAAACTTTTTTAAAAATAAATAAATAAATAAAATAGTAAAATAAAAAAATAAAAGGAAATAATTGAGGGCACCTGGGTGGCTCAGTCAGTGAAGCATCTGACTCTTGACGCTGGCTCAGGTCGTGATCGCACAGTCATGGGATTGAGCCCCATGTCTGGCTTCCTGCTGAGCGTGGAACCTGCTTTGGATTCTTTCACCCTCTCTCTCTCTCCCCTCTCCCTTACTCACTCTCTCTCAAAATAAACTTTTTTTTTTTTAAGGAAATAATTTAAAGTAACATATAAAAAAAGAGAAAGCCAAAAGAATAAAGAAAAGAGAGAGAGGGACACAAAACAGCATAACATAAAACTGAAGGAAACAGGAGGATAAAGCTGCCCGTAAGGAGTGGAGCAAACAAGGGAAGAGAGGAGGGAGAGGGGTGGGAATGAAAAGGAGGAGAAAATGACACTCACTTCATGGTCTCTAGGATTTTGATTTGTAAACATATCTAAAACAGGTTGTACATCAGCCACTTCATGAGGAAATAAACGAAGAAATGTTTTATATCCTCGAACCTACCAGATAAAAAGACATTGAATTACTACATGATTAGAAAACACAGAAAGTAACAAAATTATCTTTTTCTTCTATCATCAAAGATCACCACCTACTCCACCCAGTGATCAGAGAATTGTGTCACATCACAGTGATACAACTTGGTAAGTAAACACGGCTATCTTTGCTTCTTACATCATCCATTCACATGTTCTGGCCCCCCTTGACTAACAAATATCAAATGTGCTTCACCAGAAACACAGATAGGCTACAAACTAAAAAGTTTTCCCTCTACATTGTTTATACAATCGCCCTGTGACACTTATGAGGAATAAGTCCTCGAAAACCTCCAAGGTCCCCAAGTTCATTATGGCTTCCATAAATGCACTGGTGCTCCGCGTTCAGGAGAGACCCTGCACTCTACCCATTGGGCCGGCAGACCACAGACGAGTACGCACAGGGCAGCCCCCCCATGGAGCTCTCTCACTGGCCAAGGGCCTCTTTCCACCACACAGCGGGCACTGCTCCACCGAGTGGCCCCCCAAAACCCACCCCCAGATGGCTCTGAGTCACTCCCGTGGTCAAAACTGCAACTGGTTAAGTCTGTAGGCCAGCACCCACACATCACCTGGGAGTCTGCAAGAATACCGATGATCAGGCCCCACCTCAGACCTGCTTACTCAGAATCTGCATTCTTAACAAAATGCCCAGGAAATTCATCTGCACATTAAAGTTTGAGAAGCACTTCCATTTTCACCACGCTTGTCCGCTTTCTCCTTGTAAGAGACTTTCTGAATTAGTTGGCTCTCTCTCCCCTTCCCCCTCCTCTCTGCCCTCCCCCATGTCCTTTCTACCTAGGTAGTGCTTGATCTATTCAACTGCGAGACGCTAAATATCTCAGACGTGGTTTCAGCCAAAGGACCCCAGAACCACTATCACTAACATCTGATTCCCCAGATGTGGTAAAAAAAAAAAAAAAAATGAAACCCAAAATTTATGTGTGAGAACCATCTTTCCTGAAAAATAACATTTGGAAGGTAATTTCTGAACCAAGTACATAAGTATTCTGTCCACTATAAAGTGCTACGTAAATGTTACCTTGGTGATGATGTAAAGAAATTTAAAAGCCAGATGTATGAGGTCAGCTGGAGATGTCTTATCTTGTACTATATCCAACAACAAGTTCATCATCCATTCTAGGAAAAAAATATACGTAAAATATTTACCACAAAATTAAACATTAGTATGATATTGAAATAAAATGCCAGAAGAAAAAACAGATTTACAAATGTAAGAGTGGTTCAGTATTAGTAAACTTGTGTAATCCGAGTATCAACAGAGCAAAAGAAGAAAAACATTTTTTTTTTTAATTTTTTATTTTTTTTTTAGAGAGACAGCACACAGGCAAGCATGGGTGGCGGTAAGGGAGAAAGGGAGTGAGAGGAAGAGAGAGAATCTTAAGGAGACTCCAGGATCAGCACAGAGCCTGCCGTGGGGCTCAATCCCATGACCCTGGGATCATGACCTGAGCCAAAATCAAGAGTCAGATGCTCAACTGAGCCACCCAGGAGCCCTGAAAAACATTTTTATCTTAACAGTTTCTAAAAGGGCACAGAATGAATACAATATTCACAACATTCATCCTTGCTTTTAAAATGTAGAAGGGCTCCACACTGGATGTAAAGTCTACTTAAAATAAGATTAGAGGAGTGCCTGGGTGGTTCAGTTGGTTAAGCATCCAACTTCAGCTCAGGTCATGATCTCACGATTAGTGGGTTTGGGCCCCATGTCAGGCCATGTGCTGACAGCTGAGAGCCTGGAGCCTGATTCAGATTCTATGTCTCCCTCCCTGCCCCTCCCCAACTTGTACGAGTACACACAAGCATGCGCGTAAGCTCTCTTTCAAAAGTAAATTAAGTAAACATTTTTAAAAATTTCTGAATTTTAATGCAAGAGAAATATTCTTATATTTAAGAATTATTCTATGTCAAACCAATATCTACTATTGTGCTTTATAGAAGATACCTCCTACAACTACTATGATTTAGTGATAATCACATTCTAGCCAATGTAATAAGGCAGAATAAAAGATTTCTGCTTCCAGTTATAAAGGAATAACTCATACAGAATTGCCCTACCACCAAAAATTAGAAAACTAGACAAATATATGACAAATATACATTCAGCGATACTGGAACAGGCAGTTCAAGGAAACAAACGGACTGGGATCCACAGCTGCCCAGGCTGTCTGCCAGGAGGTGACATGCAGAACTCAGTACAGGGAGTGGGGACGCAGAGCAGAGACAGAGGTTCAAGGAGGCTAAGCCCGCTAACATCCACAGGACAGGGTAACGAAGAGAAAGGAATGCAGAGAATGAGCTCCAGTCATCTACAGAGGTCCCCTCAAGTCTTCCACAAGGCCAGGTAAGAACAACTACCAAGAAGCACTGAGTTAAAGGGGGATGGGGTGCCTGGTAGCTCAGTCGTTTAAGTGTCCAACTCTTGATTTTGGGTCAGGTCATGATCCCAGGGTCGTGGAATTGAGCCCTGTGTCAGGCTCCGCACTGAGCATGGAGCCTGCTTAAGATTCTCTCTCCCAGGGAGCCTGCTTAAGATTCTCTCTCCCAGGGCACCTGGGTGGCTCAGTGGGTTAAGTGCCTGACTTCAGCTCAGGTCATGATCTCACAGCTTGTGAGTTTGAGCCCCCCATAGAGCTCTGTGCTGACAGCTCAGAGCCTGGAGCCTGCTTCCAATTTTGTGTCTCCTCTCTCTGTCCTTCCCCAGTGCCTGCTCACTCGCTCTCTCTTTCTCAAAAACAAACATTAAAAAAAAAAGATTCTCTTTCTCTCTCCACCCCCCATCCTGCCCCTTTGCCTCTCTCCCCCACTTCTCTCTAAAAAAAATTTTTTTAATTTTTTTTTTTTAAATGTTAATAGGAAGAAAAGCCATACCAAACAATCACGAATTATAAGAAAGCCCGAGCAGGGGTGCCTGGGTGGCTCAGTCGGTTAAGCATCCGACTCTTGATTTCGGCTCAGGGATTTTGGCTCAGGTCATGATCACACAGTTCATGACTTCGAGCCCCACATCGGGCTCGGCACTGACAGCATAGAGCCTGCCTGGGATTCTCTCTTGCCCTCTCTCTCTCTGCGTCTTCCCCTGCTGGCATGTGCGTGCACGCTCTCTCTTTCAACTTAAAAAAAAAAAAGCCAGAGCAGCCATATCAGTATCAGACAAAGCATATTTTGAAACATGTAATATTACAGAGATAAACAGAACATTTCATAATGATGTAAGGATCAATTAGTCATGAAGACTCAAGACTCCTATAACCACATACGCCAAATTACAGAGCCAAATTGAGAGAGCGGAAAGGAAAAAGACAAATTTATCATCGTAGTTAGAGATTTCGGTACTCTCAGGAACTGACAGAACAAGTGAAAAAAAATCAATATGGACATAAAAGGCCTATATAACAGTATGAATCACCCTACCTAAATGACACTTACAGGGCACTCTACCCAACATCAGCTGAATAGACATTCCTCTCAAGTGCACATAGAACTTTCAACAAAACAGACCCTGTGCTGGGCTGTGAGTCTTACTCAACATAAAAGACTGCAACTCACATCTAGGGAATGCAGAGTAAAACTGTAGTGATATACCACCACATTCCCACAAAAACGTAGGCTACAATCAGAAAGACTGGCCATACTAAGTGATGATGAGGATGTAGGGCAACTGAAATTCTCATAGGTTGTTGGTTGAAATGTAAAATGGCACCACCTTTATGAAAACAGTATGGCAATTCATCATAAAAGTTTATCATAAAAAACACATATTTACTATACCACCCAACAATTCCACTCTTACAGATTTATCCAATAGAAATGGAAACACATGTCAGCCCAAAGGACTGTCTGCAAATGTCACAGTAGCATTAATAACAGCCCCAAACTGGAGACAACCCAAATGTCCATCAACAGGGTGAAAGGATAAACAAATTGTGGTTCAACAGAAAATGAGCAAAGTACTAAAACATGTAATATGGAGAAGCCTTAAGAATACTATTTTAACATAAAGAAGCCAGAGAGTAAAGTAGGTCAGTGGTTGCCCAGGGCCAAGATGAGGGCAACTAACTGCAAAGGGACACAGTTCACTTAACCTCATGGGAGGACAGAAATGTTCTACACCTTGATGGTAGTGGAGATACATACGTTTGTCAAAACTCAAACTGTATACTTAGGATGGGTGCATTTTATTGCATGTAAATTATATCTCATCAAAGGTAACTTTGAACACTTTAAAGGAAGAATGAAAGTGTATATCGACAGATAAAGAGATCAAGCTAGCATTACTTACAGACTATATAATTATTTACCTGCTTAGAAAACCCAAAGAAACTGAAAAAACTAGTAAAGTATTTCATTGCACAGCGAACTTTAAACATTACACCCAGTTAAAGAAGCCAGTCACATAAGACCTATTGTCTAGGGTGCCTGGGTGGCTCAGTCGGTTAAGAGGTTAAGCATCTGACTTTGGCTCAGGTCATGATCTCATGGCTTGTGAGTTCAAGCCCCACATGGGGCTCTCTGCTGTCAGCACAGAGCCCGCTTCAGATCGTCTGTCCCCCTCTCTCTGCCCCACCTCCTCTCGCACCTATGCACTCTCTGTCTCTCAAAAATAAAAACATTAAAAAAAAAAAAAAATCAGGGGCGCCTGGGTGGCTCAGTTGGGTAAGCGTCCAACTTCAGCTCAGGCCATGATCTCACGGTTCGTGAGTTCGAGCCCCACATCAGGCTCTGTGCTGACAGCTCAGAGCCTGGAGCCTGCTTCGGATTGTGTCTCCCTCTCTCTCTCTCTCTCTGACCCTCCCCCACTCACACTCTGTGTCTGTCTCTCTCTCTCAAGAATAAATAAACATTCAAAAAAAAAAAAAATCAGGGGCACTTGGGTGGCTCAGTTGGTCAAGCGTCCACTTCTGTTCAGATCATGATCTCATGGTTTGTGAGTTTAAGCCCCACTTTAGGATCTGCTCTGATAGCTGGGAGCATGGATCCTGCTTCAGATTCTGTGTCTCCCTCCCCTGCTCACACACTCATTCTCTCAAAAATAAACATACATTTAAAAAAAGAAATATTAAAAAAATAAAATTAAAAATTTTTAAATTAAAAATAAAATCTTTAAAAAGAAACAAAATTCATATATTGAAAAAAATAATAATAAATAAATAAATATAAATAAATAAATAAATAAAAAGAAACAACAAAAGACATATTGTCTGACTCCATTATATGAAATGCTCACAATGAACATTTATAAGAAATTCAGACAGAAAACAGATTAGCAGTTGCCAGGGGCTGGCAGGAGAGTGAGGGTGGGGGGGACCGTTGATGGATATGGGCTTCTCCTGGGGGTGATGAAACATTAGGGAGTTAGTAGTGATGGCTACATGACTCTGTGATGTACTAAAACCAATGAAGTAGGGGCGCCTGGGTGGCTCAGTCCGTTGAGCGTCTGACTTCGGCTCAGGTCATGATCTCATGGTTCGTGGGTTCGAGCCCCACGTCGGCCTCTGTGCTGACAGCTCGGAGCCTGGAGGCTGCTTTGGATTCTGGGTCTCCCTCTCTCTCTGCCCCTAACCCACTTGCATTCTGTCTCTGTCTCTCTCAAAAGTAAATAAACATTAAAAAAAAATTTTTAATAAAAATAAAAATAAAAAAAATAAAACCAATGAAGTATGCGCACACGAGGCTGACCTCGACGGCGTGTGAGCTACACCTCATGAGCACAAGCAGCTTTCATCCCAGAGCAAAACTCAACAACCCACTTAGGGCAAGTGAAGCGTTCTCCGGAGGAAACGTGAGCACCCCAGATAAAGGAAAGGCTTCATCCCAGCATCTGGAACATCCCCAATTAGTAGAAAACTCAACCAACTCACCTGCTCCCACAAAAAATCTGCTCATTCACTCACCACACTGCCCCAAATGGGGCTGCCTGACAGAATTCATTCAGGATGGGTCTAGCCGGAAACACTCCAACTTACAAAAAAGAAGCAGAGGAGCCCTCATCTACATCCGTTTGGTCTTAAATACGGACAGAAATAGTAACATGAAAAGACCAAAATACGCACAAAAGCTGACGCCTGAGGAAAGAGGTGAACTGGAGAGAATGGCAGAGAACAGTCAGAACTGGACTCGCAGAGATTCTGAAAGCCAGCACAGCCATTCCACAAGAACAGAAACCAGAAAAGCAGATTATTCCACATGCTTATCTCAGCAACCCTCACCCCCAAAGTCCCGGGAAAACGAAATAAAGAGATACAAGCCCACAAAGAAAAAAAGAAAAAGAAACAACAGCCAAGAGATGTCAGCTGTGACTTGGAAACTGGACGGTGGCAGGGAAACCTGTGGTAACCGAAGCAGCCCGGCAGGCAGAGCCGAGGTGCCGGGAACCGGCCAGCGCAGGACGCAGGAAGGGTCGCAAACAGGATGAGTGCTCTAAGGTCCCCCAGCCCTTGCCCTCGTGGGCAGAAGACCAGAGGTCTACCTCCCTAGAGTGATGGGCCCCACAGCCATTTAGCCACATTTGGGTTTGCTTTTTTGTCAAATAAAATTTTTAAAAACTTTTTCTTAATGTTTATATTAGAGAGAGAGAGCGAAAGAGAGAGAACGCGCATGCGTTGCGTGCACAAGCAGGGGAGGGGCAAAGAGAGAGGGACACGCAGAATCCAAAGGAGGCTCCAGGCTCTGAGCTGTCAGCAGAGAGCCCGACACAGGGCTCGAACCCACGAACCATGAGATCATGACCTGAGCAGAAGTTGGACGCTTAACAGACTGAGCCACCCAGGCGCCCCTAAGTCAAATAAAATTTAAAATTCAGTTCTTCAGGGGGTGTGCTTGGGTAGCTCAGTTGGTTAAGCGTCTGACTCTTGATTTTGGCTCAGGCCATGATCTCACAGTTCAGTTCCTGAGATCAAGCCCTGCATCAGACCCTGAGCTGATGGGACAGAGCCTGCCCGGGATTCTCTCTCCCTCCCTCCTCTGCCCCTGTGCCTCACAGCTTGCGTGCTCTCTCTCTCAAAATAAACAAACATTTTTTAAATAAACAAAAAATAAAATAAAATTACGTTCTTCAGTCACCCTAGCCATATGTCAGTCAAGTGCTCAGCAATCACATCTGGCTACTGGTGACTTTACCAGATAGCACAGATCTAGAACATTCCATCATCACCCAATTCTCTACTGGACAGAGATGCTCTGAAGAGAGTAGGTCTGAGAGGAAGCCAGGAAGCAGCTGACAACAGCCAGTCAGAGCCTGACTCAACCGGGAGTTGGCACTCTGGGCTAGGAGGCCCACAGTGGGACCCTCCCCCACAGTGCGACAGCACCCAGCAGCCAGCCATGTAGTCCCCAGAGAGAAAACACGACCCAGAAGACAACAGTCAAAAATACCAAACCAAGGACAAGAGCCCTTAGATGGTAAAAACTGTGGACAAAATAAATTCAAGAACATCTTCATGTGCAAAACAAAGACTAAAAAGCAAAACTATGTGGGAAAAGCTAAGGGGCCAGAAGGTCACTCCTGGAAACTCAACATGCAGTCCACAGGCTCCCCAGAAAGAGAAAGCGGAAGTGGACAAATGACCAGCGCCACACCAGAAGTCCCCTGCGCCAAAGGATGCAAGTCTTCAGCCTAAGGCTGACCAGCATGAGAGAAAAGACCCAGAGCACGTCGCACGCCTCTGAAATATCAAGTTCTAGAAACTTTCAGCAGCAAAAACGACTCCTGAAAAAGAAACTTGGACTTGGTAACAGTGGGTGAGGGAACCGTGCCTTCTGTCTTCACCGAGCCAGGATGAAACGTATTTCTTCTGCCTGAGACGGGGGACCGCTCAGAAAGCTTACCTTGCACAAAACCTTCAAGGTTACCTGAAGAGGAAAGCAGCACGCACACCACCAGCCCACTTTTTCAAAGGCACGTATGTGTACACTAAAGCTGACGCTCAAGGCCTCACACAGTAACGTGTACAGTTTCAACAGCCCTGTGGGACAGGTAGTGCTAATAATCCCCATTCTACAGGTGGGGAAACTCAGGCCACAGCCGCTGAGGGGCTGCACTGAGATGCACACCCAGGCAGCCTGGCCTGGGGCTCCGGCACCCAGCCCCCACCCCGTGCTGCCTTTCCTACCTTCCTCCTTCCTAAGTTCACCACCAGAAGTGTTACTTTTGCATATAAAAAAAAGTGTTATCAGGATGAAACAAGTCAAAAATAAGGGGCACCCGCTCAGGTCAGGATCTCACAGTTCTCGACTTGGAGCCCCAGGTCAGGCTCTGTGCTGACAGTGCACCACCTGCCTGGACCCTCTGTCTCCCTTTCTCCCTCCCTCCCCCACTCATGCCCGCTCTCTCTCCTTCTCTCTCTCTCTCAAAAATAAACAAACATAAAATGGCAATAAACAAACAATGAAAAACAAAAGAAACACAAAAGTCAGTGCCCTTAAATTGAGTTAAGGAAGCCGGAGCCTCCGTGTCTCCATCTACACAGATAGCTCATCACCCTTCGACGGTGATCCCCGTAGAGGGCTGGGCGCTAACAAAATGTGCCTGGAAAACATTAAAATTCACACTACGAGCAAGGGGTGCAGAGACCCCGAGAAGAACAAACAAGACCGGGGCAAGGCGTCCTGGCGCCGCGGCGGCGGGCACACACGTGTGACCGAAGGACCCACCGCAGGAGGAGCGGCCTCTGTTCTCACCGAGGTGTGGGTCCAGCAGGTGAGGCTGCTCCTGGTACTTGTCCATGATCACTAAGAAGGAAAACACGGGGGTTAGCTTCGCTGGGGCAGACATGCCCGCTTTCCCTCGCCGCCTCGCGCAGCGCAGCCCCTGGGGCACAGGCCACCTAGGTGGCTCCCCACCACCACCCGCCAGCCCCTCCTCCCCGCGTGCGCGGAGCGCCTTCCTCTGGAGCCCGTTCCCCCACCTCCTCTGAACCTTTCTTTGCTCCCTCCTCGAGTCACAAGTCCTCCCCTTCACCAGACAAGACACCTCCCCGCACCCACTTCTCCCCCCCGCCCGACCCCGCAGACCCCAGCGGCCGCTGGCACAGCTGTCAGATCCCGCGGCCACCTGCCACACACCTGCACCTGTGACAACTTCCCAGGAGGGGAAAAAGGGCCTTCGCTGGCCCCCCGACGTGCCCTCACCCTCTCGGCAGTCGTGTGCACAAGGTCTTGTTTTTGAACCCCCGGTTCACGGCCAAAGAAACAGCCTCAGAACAAGGAGGCAAGGCGCCCGAGCGGCAAGCGGGACGTAAAAACCCTGGGGTGTGTCACCAGAGCATATGCTTTGTCAGGGCAGCCGCCACGCTGCCCCTCTCTCAAAGTCAGAGGGCCGTCCTGACAAAGCAAGAGCACAAACCCACGCCGAAACTTCGTGAGCAAGAAGGGCCCGCGAAGGTGGGTTTCCTGGACGACAAAAGCCTGACCGCCCAGCGGTGGGGCCCAGGGAGCCCTCACGAGCTGCTCCCGAGAGACGGCTGCAAAGGTGCAAGCTGGGAGAGCTGACACCTTAAGGGGAACTACCGCGCGCGCGACCCACCGCCCACCGTGCCCCGAGCCTGGGCTGCGCCGCCCGCCGCTACCCCGCCGGGTGGGGTCGGAGATCCCGTGGTCTGCGGCGCGCTGGTCCCCGTCTGCTTCTCCTGTCCCTCCCTCCCGGTCCGCACGGCCGTCCCCGAGAGCCGGGGCCGCCCTGGCGAGGTCCACGCCGGTGTCCTCACGCGGGACCCTGCACAACCCCGCCCTCCGATGACAGGCGGGAAAGGCAGGGCCCGCGGCCCCGGCGCCTCCAGGTGAGGCCGCCCAAGCACACACGCCCGGCTCCCACAGGTGCGCGGCAGGGGGCAACCATCGCACGGGGAAAGCAGCAGCTGCGGCCCGAGAGCGCGTACAGAAGGCCACCGGCCCCGGGCCGCACGCGCACCTCGGAACCGCTCCAGGGCGCCCTCCCGGGCCGCACGGTCGCCGAGCACCGCCGGCAGGCGGGAGAGCAGCGCGCGCGTCTCCGCGCTCTCGCAGAACGACTCGAGGAAGCCGCCGCGGGCCAGCGCCTCGTCCTCCGCCCCGTCCTCCGGCGCGCCCGCGGCCGGCTCCTCGCCCAGAGCCATCCTCGCTGCTCCGGACCGCGCCTGTGGACTGGAAGCTCGGCCCCGCCCGAGCACCGGGACGGGGGATGCCGGCTGATGCAGACGGAGGTACTACTGCTGAGGCAGAGGGGGCGGCTACCGACGCTGGCCCCGCCCCACGACCTCCGACCTCGCGCCTCGGACCCGCTACGGGACGCGCCGGCCGCCAAAATAGTGCGCAAGGAGGCGGGGCCGGGCCTTGTGGGGCGGGGCCCGCGTGAAAGAGAGCCTGGATCCCGCGAAGCCGGGAAGTCCGGGGACCGGAGCCTGATGCGCGGCCTGGGGGCGGGGCCAGAGAGAAGGCAGGGCGGGGTCTGAGGTGGTGCTTTCGATTGGAGTGGGGTGGGGTGGAGTGGGGTGGGTGGGAGGTGTGGGGGCAGTCTGAGCTCGGGGCGGGGTGGGGTGGGGTCTGAGCCTGTCGGTGGGGTCGGGGCGGGGAACCGGGCCTGAGCTCGCTCGTGAGGTTGGGCGGAGGGGGTGGAAATCTGAGCTCGGGGGGAATGGGGACTGGGCCTGTGGGTGGGATCGAGGTGGGATCGGGGGAAAGCCTCTGAGCCCGTGGGTGGGGTGGGGACGGAGCCTGTGGGTGTGGTCGGGGTGGGGGCGGGGGGGGGGGGGGTGAGTCCGAACGCGAAGGCGGGGTCTGAGCTCGTTGGTTAGGGAAAATCTCTACCCGTGGCAGTGGGGGTGGGCGCAGTGGCCTGCGCTTGGCGGCGGTGTCGCAGCCCCAGTAGCCGGAGGAGAACCGGGCCCCATCCCCCACGTGGGGCCCGGCTCCCCCTCTCCCCCCGTCGCACTGTCACATCCCACAAACCTGAGTTTTGCGACAAAGGCAGTTTCTGTTTTGAAATGTCAATTGTCTGGAAGGATGCCTCCGGGGTGTTCTTTCTAGAAAGTCTTAACAGGCTCACACCTGTCAATGGGACCAGTCTCCTGACCGCGAGGCCCGCTGGACAAACAGTCTCAGAAAAGAGAAATTTGGGCGCCCTTATCACTGGGAAATTGGTAATTTTGCAAGGAGTAATAAAGGCGTGGTCTCGTCTCCAGCCCCGCACTGTGAATGGCCAGTGCCCCGCAGACCCTACCCTGATGTAGCTTGCCCTGGGCCCTCCCTTCACGGATGACAGCCCCGGCATCTCCAACCAACTGGCCACCCCAGCCACCTGACCACAGTGGACACCCACTGACCAAGGCTCTCCCCCTGCCCTCGCCCCCTTTTTATCCAGCAGAAAACACTCCAGCTGGAAAATGGAGTGTGGGAGCAGCGCTGGGCAGTGGCTGCTGTCCAAATGCCTGGTCCCCACGATATCCAGGGCCTTTCCTTCCATCTGCCCCGCCTCAGTAGGGAGGGCACTCAGAGCCCCACTCAGCCCCAGAGGTGCTGCTCAAGAGGTGAGACCCATCTCCTGGTCTCCAACTCTGCCTAAGGCACAAACAGGAGCCCAGAGTCCACAGGGAGATGTGACCCCAACTTCCACCTAAGCAAATCCACCTAAACGCATCCCAGATGTGTTTCTATAACATCATGAAAATACCCAAATTCCCCCTGGATCATGACACATAATGAGGCTGTTGGAAATCTGTCAGGTGCTCCGGGCCCTCTGCAAACTAGCCCAACTGCATGGAGGATGGAGACACAGGTGAACAAACACACACACACTTCCATTCCTGAAGCCCAGCTGGACTTTATTAGTCCCGGAAACCACCTCTGGTGTTGCCACCCAGAGTTACTCACTAAGCAGGGAGGCAGGGGATGCAGGCTGGCTGCTACTTGAGAAGCTTCCTCATGGTGCCCAGGGACGGGCTCCTGTACTGCCGCCCAAAGTGGTTCCAGTGGTTCAGGTAGTTAAAGAGCTGATAGAGCAGGAGCCGCCTGTCAAACCCCGGAGCCTTGGGAATCTTCCGGTGGTAGGCAGTGAAGAAAGATCTGGGAAACCCCCCGAACATCAAAGCAATTGCCAGTTCAAATTCAGAATGTCCATAGAAGGAAGCTGGGTCATAAACAATAGGCCCTGAGTCATCCTCAGCCACGTTTCCTGACCAGAGATCCCCATGAAGAAGGGCAGGGACGATCTCTAGACCACAAAACAGATCCGGGATCTTCACCTAAGAAAATAATTATTTCACACAGAGTCATCATGAGCCACAGCCTCTTCACCCAATACTTGGAAATAAGGCAGAGATGACCTCATGTTTGTTCAGGGTCCAACCATAGCCCAGTCTACCAAGCCCAGAGATGAGGGGATCGACTGAGTCCAAGAGAATGCAACATCATTGTACTATTTACTAATTTAGGTTTGGAAATTCCACAGCCCTAATGACTTCCATACAATAGCGACCTCAGTGGATGTGGTCGTGTAGACTGTGAACCGTATAACCTGAATGGAGGGGGTTTTTTTTGGGGGGGGGGGTAATTTAGCAAACTTTCTCCACCATTCTTTAATTTCACAGAACACATATGTCTGCACCTGTTCTGTATACTACGAGTGCTATGGGTTATTTCATTAATGAGTTAAATTTCACCCTGGAATGACACACAAATTCTGTTTTTAACATTTTGAGAGTTATATTTTAAACTAGTCACTCTGGGGCATCTGCTGGCCACATCTCCAAGAGGTGAGACATTCGTGCTTTGGAAAAGAAGAAAAGGACAGGGTAAGAGTGGATAAGAAAGCAATAGTAAATGCCACAATTTATGGGCCAGGCACCTATGTTTGAGGTTAAGTATTTGGTGACCTAGCCAGTGAAAGTTGTACTCAGGGGCCAAGTATGCCCTCAGGTACCTTCCCCTTCCCAGTTTCCCCATCAGGCCAATAGTCAGGCACTTATGTGTCCACACTTGACCAGCTCTGCTCCATGGCTCCATTCTACCAGAGGGCTCCACACAAATATGGAGGATAGCCCATAAAAGAACAGCCCCTGTCCCAGAGAATAGCTTCTGCACCCACCTGTAGTTGTGACCACAGTTCTCGTGCCTCTCGGTCAGCATAGTCCTTTTCAATGAGGTCCAGCTGTGCTTGGAGACGGTGCCGGGCAAAGAAGGTCGACCAGTCATCCTGCCACTCATTCACCTGGGCGACAAGGGGCCAAGGCTGATGCTGCTGCAGCTGGTGCTCACAGGACAGCTATACATGGAGACTGCCCAAACCCCAGGACAACCACTAACAGAACACAACAAATATTACAGCTAGCCAACAGAGGAGATAGGATGGAGTCATTAAAAATAGTCCAAAAGAAGGCAGATGAACAGGAAAAGGGGAAACATAGAACAGATAGGACAAATAGAAAACAAACAGCAAAATGACAGATTCACCCCTAGCCACATCAATAAGTACATTAAATGCAAAGGGTCTAAATACCCTAGTTAAAGGGCAGAGACAGATTGGAAAAATAAAGCAAGACTTGATTCCAAGCTGTGTACAAGAAATGCACTTTATACATGCTAACACTAGTCGAAAGAAAAGCCGGAATGGCTATGTTAATATCAGAGTAGATTTCAGAGGAGAGAATATAAAGGAGGTCATTTCACAATGGAAAGCAAGTTAGTTGATAAAGAGGACGTAATAATCCCAAATTTCTGTACCCCTAATATATGGCAAATAGGCTCATGAACAGATGTTCCACATCATTAACCATCAGGGGAAATAAAACGTCAGTGAGACACCACTGCACACTCACCAGGAGAGCTTGAATTTTAAATGGAAACCACCAAGAGTGGCAAGGATGTGGAGGAACTGGAACCCTCACCCCCTGCCGGTGGGAATGTAACATGGTACAATCACTTGGGAAAGTATTTCTGCAGTATTTTTCTTAAAAAGTTAAATGTGAACCTACTATATGACCTGGCCATTTCCCTCCTAGGCAATTACCTAGGATAAATGGAAGCATGTGTCTACACAAACTCTTGTACACAAAGGTTCAGCAGCTTTATTTGTGGAAGCGAAACCTGGAAACTACTCAGATGCCCGTCAGCAGGTAAATGGGTAAACAGACTGGTTCATCGTAGGAAGGAACGGACTCTGAACACTTGCAACACCATAGATGAATATCATGAAATGATTAAACTGAGTGAAAGAAGCCAGAAAAAGGCACGTAGTGTATGATTCCATTTATACTAAGTTCTATGAAATACAAATTTACCTACAGTGACAGAAAGCAGATCCATGGCGCCCAGGGTCAGGGAAGGGTAGGAGGACGCTTCAGGTGATGCATATACGCACCCCAACCATGGGAACTGGTTCACAGGTACCTCTGCATGCCAAAACTTATCACTTTGTACACTTTAAGTGTGTGGTTTGAGGCACCTGGGTGGCTCAGTCGGTTAAGCGTCCAACTTTGGCTCAGGTCATGATCTCACAGTTGGTGAGTTCGAGCCCCGTGTCAATCTCTGTGCTGACAGCTCAGGGCCTGGAGCCTGCTTCTGATTCTGTCTCCCTCTCTCTGCCCCTCTCCCCTGTTCACACACTGTCTCTCTCTCTCTCTCAAAACTAGATAAATATCCGTTGGTTAAGCGTCTGGTTAAGGGCAGTTAAGGGCCCACTCATCCTCCCAAGGAGTAGGACCCTCCTGAAATTTCTGGGCTGGGACAGGTGCTCCATCCAGGACCATCTGTCACAGAAGGAAGAGGTGGACGAAGTGCTCTCCTGACCCCTTGCCCCTCCCTGGCCCTTCCCAGGCCCCTTGCCCCTCCCCGGCCTCTCCCCAGCCCCGCCCAGCCCCCTTTGCCCCTCCCAGGCCTCTTCCCCCTCCCTGGCCCCTTGCCCCTCTCCAGCCCCTCCCCGGCCCCTCCCAGGCCCCTTCCCCCTCCCAGTCCCCTTGCCCCTCCCTAGCTCCTTCCCCGCCCCTTTCCCGCCCCTTGCTCCTCCCAGGCCCCTCCCCAGCCCCGCCCCTCCCAGGACCCTTCCCCCTCCCTGGCCCGTTGCCCACCCCTTACCCCCTCCCAGGCCCCTCCCTGGCCCCTCCCAGGCCCCTGGCCCCTTCCTGGCCAGTAGCAGCTGAGCTAAATAGGTTCACTGATCCTGGAGTCTAAAGGGGGACATAGGGGCCGCCTGTGTCCCTAAGAGACCAGCCCCATTCTCATTGACTTCACAGACTGGGGCTCTGTGTATGATTTCATTCCTTGGTTCTTTTTTTTTTTTTTAATTTTTATTTTTTTAACATTTATTCATTTTTTGAGAGACAGAGCATGAGCAGGGGAAGGGCAGAGAGAGAGAGGGAGTCACAGAATCCGAAGCAGCAACAAGCTCTGAGCTGTCAGCACAGAGCCCCACGTGGGGCTCGAACTCACTCAGGAGCGGTGAGATCATGACCTGAGCCTAAGTCAGACGCTTAACCGACTGAGCCACCCAGGCGACCCTCCTTGGTTCTTGAAAAGTCACTGGGCAAGGTCAACTGAGTCTTTGGAGAGCCCACAACAGCTCTTAAACTCAGCATCTGAAGCAGGACACCAGACCACATTCAGCCACACCTGCCTGGGACCAGTACAACTGTGTGGGCCACCAGCCCCAGGCAGATGTGTAGGCCCCAGGGGAGCTGGCTTCACCAGAGATCCAGGGAGTCCCAACCAGCCTGGTAAAGCACTGTGTGTGTGGAGTTCTAGGGACCCCAGATGTGAGGGCTGCCCCCTGTCTGGGATCGCAAAATCTGGCTCAGGCTTCATAATGATCTTACCCACATGACATCCACCTGGGAGGCTCGCCGTCTGCCCACACGGGAGAGACAGAGAGGGACAAACGGCTACCTACTGGATGATTCCACTACATGAAATGTCCAGAATGAGCAAAGCCACTGAGACAGAAGGAGGTGAGTGGTTATCAGAGGCCAAGGGCAGGGGGAATGGGGGTGACTGCTAATTAGCATGTGATTTATTTTGGGGGCGATGAAAATATTCTGTAATGAGACAGTGGTGATGGCTGCACAACATTGTCAATATACTAACAACCACTAAATCGTACATTTTAAAATAATGGAGTTTATGTCATGAGAATTACAAACGCCAGGACTTAATCCCTGACCTCACCTGCTGCCTCACTGCCACCCACTCCAGTCCCCACACTCATCACACAACCCTCTGCAGAAAGGCCTTTGCACCTGCTGTTCCCTCTGCTTAGATGCTCTTCCACCCAGCCCACAGCTTCCCACCTCCGCCAAGCTCAGCTCAGGGGTCTGCCCTCCTCTCCCAGACACCCCAGTTCACACCCCGCGTTCAGAAATCAGACAATCATCTTCCACCCTGTCACCTACAAGGGACAAGGCAACCAGCACTGGGGCACTGGGAATGGTCATCAGGGACCTGATGCAGGTCCCTGCTAAGCAGGGACGTCCTCCCCAGGCTCTCACCTGAGGGATGAAGCCACAGCATGTCACCGTGTGGAAGCCAAACTTGCTCACATACTGGGGCTCAGCACGCTCAGTCCTCCGGCCTGTCAGCAGAAAGAGCTGTTGTCCTCCCCTTCAATGCCAGACCTCAGCAGAGCCCCCTCAGCAGAGGGAGAGGCCTGGGCTGCACTGCTCAAATGGGGACAGTCTGAGGAGCGCCAGGGCCCTCCTGCCTCAGGCGTGCTGGACAACAGGGCTGGGAGTAACCGGGGTCCAACCCCACCCACTCGTCAGTGCCATCAGAGTCCCCATTTAACAATCTCATCTTCACACGCAGCACAAGGGAAGTCGGTGCGCATCGCCACAAGCGCCACCCCGGGGTAGATACACCTGCGTCAGGGGCCACAACGTACCCACTGTGTTCTCCTCCTCCTTCGACTTATCCCTGAGCTTCTGGTTGTAAAGGTGCAAATCTGCCATCTGGTCTCCGAGTTTTGATGCCTGACTGAGGATACAGGAAATGCAAGCAATTAAAACAAGAAATAACCACAACCAGTTAGAAGGCTCCACTCTGAGAAATGTTTTAAATACCTTAAAAACTACTCTCCATTCTTTAAAAAGGGAAAAATGAACTGTAGGCCATGACCTTTTCTGAAAAACAGGATAGTATAAAATCACAAGCGCAGGGGGCGTGTGTGTGTGTGTGTGTGTGTGTGTGTGTGTGTCTGTCTGTCTGTCTGTCTGTCAACAGAAGCCTTAGGAGGCGCTGGGAACAGGAGCAAAGGTTTAAAAACTTACATTAAGGAAAGACCAGCTCGGAAGGTTTGTAAAAAAACAAACGTAAATCACATATAAAAGACAGGTTGAGGGGCGCCTGGGTGGCTCAGTCGGTTGAGCGGTTGAGCGTCCGACTTCAGCTCAGGTCACGATCTCGCGGTCCGCGAGTTCGGGCCCCGCGTCGGGCTCTGGGCTGATGGCTCAGAGCCTGGAGCTTGCTTCCGATTCTGTGTCTCCCTCTCTCTCTGCCCCTCCCCCGTTCATGCTGTGTCTCTCTCTGTCTCAAAAATAAATAAACGTTAAAAAAAAAAAAAAAAAAGACAGGTTGAGTGGCACCTGGGTGGCTCAGTCCATTAAACGTCCAACTCTTGATTTTGGCTCAGGTCATGATTTCACAGTTCATGGGATCGAGCCCCACATCAGGCTCTGCACTGACAGTTGGAGCCTGCTTGGGATTCTTTCTCTGCCCCTCCCTCACTCAAGTGCAAGCTATCTCTCTCTCAAAATAAATAAATAAACTTAAAAAAAACAGACTGAGATGCTATTCATGCACCATGATGGGCATGGGCCATTCTTTGCTGATGGAGCTGCAGGTGGTTTTATGTCTTCTTTATGTGAGTTCTTGTTTTCCACCTTTTTTAAACAAAATACACACAACTTTTTTTTAACATTTATTTATTTTTAAGAGACAGAGATAGAGCACAAGCAGGGGAGGGGCAGAGAAAGGGGGAGACACAGAATCCGAAGCAGGCTCCAGGCTCCAAGCTGTCAGCACAGAGCCCGACACGGGGCTCAAACTCGGGAATGGTGAGATCGTGACCTGAGCCTAAGTTGAACACTTAACCGGCTGAGCCACTCAGGCGCCTCTGCATAACTTTTATTTTTTTATGTTTATTTATTTTGGGGGAGGAGGGGCAGAGAGAGGGGGAGACACAGAATCTGAAGCAGGTTCCAAGCTCTGAGCTGTCAGCACAGAGCCCAACATAGGGCTCAAACCCACTTACAGTGAGATCATGACCTGAGCCGAAGTTGGACACTTAACCAACTGAGCCACCCAGGCACCCCAAAATACACGTAACTCTGGTAATTAGAAAAAAATTTCAGGACTTCGGATAATTACTAGATCAACCTCACTGGGCCCGGTTTGAGCTAACATGAGTGCATTCTAAAGCATGAGGCCAGGGATGGTTCCAACACGCTAATTTGATGCTGATTCATTGGAGCCAAAACACACCGAAAGCAAGAACTCCTTGTCTCTGTCAAGAACCCGGGGGCAGGGGTAGGATTCCTGGCCCTGCCTCTGATGAGCCACACTGGCAGCTCAGCAAGAGCCTGTTCCCCTTCCCTCTCTCATCCCCCTCCCTCCCTCCCTCTCCCTCCCCCTTTTCCTCTCTCCCTCTTTCTCCCCCTCCCTCTCTCTGTCTCACTCTCTCCCTCCCTCTTTTCCTCTCTCCATCTCCCTCTCCCTCTCTCCCTTTCCCTCCCTCTCCTTTTCTCTTTCTCTCCCTTCCCCCCTCTCCCTCCCTTGCCCTCTGTCCTCCCCCTCTCTCCCTCCCCATCCCTCTGTCCTCCCCCTCCCTCTCTCCCTCACTCCCTCTCCCTCCATCTCGTGATCTCACAATCTCACGCACTCTCTCACACACGCACACGCACACATGCACACGCGCACACACATGCACACTCACCTGCTCAAGCTCCTCATCTTCAGATGCTCCATCACAAAGGCAGCCCCTCCTCCCGGCAGGTCAATCACCTTGATTGGCCGTGGTACCCGAACCAGGCCTGTGGCCTGGAGGGCCTCCAGGCTGGCCATCTCTCCCTGGAACATCTGCCGGGCCTGCATCCAGAACACTGCCATGAGCTCCGAGGGGCCCCTGCAGCCCTGGACAGAAGCCACCAAGTGGGGTCACAAGCACCCAGGACCTACAGTTGCTGAAAGCTGGCTGGAGAGCAAGACATCAGCCCCTCAGAGAATGGGGTGCAACATGGCCCCCTTCAGATAGAAATGGGATCCAAGGGTGAGGCTGTGCCTGGGGCTTGGGGCGGACAGGATGCTGGTGCCCCTGCCCTGGGTGCTTGCTCCCAGAGGTGAGGAAGCACAGGTGCAGGGGAGGTTCTGGAGGTGCTGGGGGTGCTCCTGGGGGCCAGGGTGTGCTGTGGGGTCACAGTGGGAGTGTCGGGGGTGCTGTGGAGGTACAGTGGGAGTGTCGGGGGTGCCCGGGGTCATGGTGGGAGTGTCAGGGATGCCCGGGGTACGATGGGAATGTCGGGGTGCCTGGGGAGTACAGTGGGAGTGTCAGGGGTGCCGTGGGAGCACAGTGTGAGTGTCGGGGTACCTGGGGGCACGCTGGGAGTGTTGGGAGTGTGTGAGAGCATGGTGGGAATGTTGGGGTGCCTGGGGATACGGTGGGAGTATCGGGGTATGGGGGGCATGCTGGGAGTGTCAGAGGTGCCTGGGGGTACCGTGGGAGTGACAGGAGTGCTGTGAGGGTACAGTAGGAATGCTGGGGGTGTCTGGGGGGTACAGTGGGAGTGTTGGAGGTGCTATGGAGGTACAGTGGGAGTGTCGGGGGTGCCTGGGGGTACGGTGGGAGTATCGGGGTGCCTGGGGGCACGGTGGGGGTGTCAGGGGTGTTTGGGACACGGTGGGAGTGTCGGGGGTGCGTGGGGAGTACAGTGGGAGTGTCGGGGGTGCCTCGGGGTACAGTGGGAGTGTCGGGGGTGCCTGGGGAGTACAGTAGGAGTGTCGGGGGGGCTGTAGGGGCATGGTGGGAGTGTCGGGGGGCCAGGGGGTACAGTGGGAGTGTCGGGGGTGCCTGGGGAGTACAGTAGGAGTGTCGGGGGGGCTGTAGGGGCATGGTGGGAGTGTCGGGGGGCCAGGGGGTACAGTGGGAGTGTCGGGGGTGCCTGGGGGCACAGTGGGGTACTGCAGGATGCTGCCAGGTGCCACAGAGGTTGTAAGGTACCTCAGGGGACTGTGGGGGTGCTGCAGAGGGTCTGGGTGGTGCGGTGAGATGCAGTGGGGTGCTAGGGGTTATCTGTAGGGTGCCTTGGAGTGTGGACCAGTGGAGCGTCTGGAGCTGGGCACGGGCGCCCTTCCAAGTTTCCTGCCCACCTCACTGCCTCCAGCGATCACAGGAGAGGAGGAACCGCAAGGGCAGGGTGGGGTGGCATGCCAAAGGGACTGGGACACACATTTTGGGCAGGAATTCGGGGCAGAGAGGTCAGCTGGGCCTGGCTTGGGTCCAGGGCCTCTCCCCAGAGATAAGCACCCAGCGGGGCCTGGGGGGGGGCCCGAAGGAGGCTCACACCCCACCGAGGAAGAAGACAGGCCGCCCCAGGAGCAGCAGAACAGCCTCCATTGGGACCCAAGGGCTGTCCTACTTCTAAAATATTTCCCACAAATGCCCCAATTTTAAACGAGGTGAACACTCACCCCGGGTACGCGACAGAAAGCATGCTTCTGAACACCTCTGCCTATAGAATTATTCCTCATGAGGCCAAAGCATCTAATGCCACGCAGGAAAAGAACCCCATCCTTCAATTCAAAGTCTCTGAGGGGAAAACGAGGCAAGGCATCCTCCAAACTGCCAGCCCAGCCCTGGAATTGTGAAGCAGGGGTTGCTAGCGCCCCGCGGGGGGCATCCAGCAGTCCCCAAACATACAGGGGCAGGGAATACCTGGGCTGCATTCTGCCCGTGTCCTGAGGGCCTCACCTGTCACCTGCTCGCCTACTGTGTGCCAGCACCGAGGGTTTCAAGGGCAAATGGGGAAGCTTTCAGTAGGAGGGTTCCAGACCCCACATGAACCCTGAACCCAAAACTGCTTCCCGGTACATGGGGCTTATTCTGAGAGCGATTGGTTCTGAAACGAAATTCCCTAACAATTCCCTGTGCTAACAGAGCGGGGCTGCTGGACCAATCCCGACCTCTCACCCATCCCAGGTGGGCCCTGCTGCAGGGGGGCTGGGAGGATTCCTTCCACCCACAGCCCCTACCCCCACCACCACTGCTGCACCTCAAAGGGGCCTGGCCCACAGAGCACTGGGGGCCTCAGTGAAGGCCCCCACTAGGGCCAAGGGAGTGCCATCCTTAGCAGCTGGGGGCACTGACTACGGCCAACTTTCTCCATTTGTAAAGTGTCACTATTTTCCATATACGGTCTATTTAACAGCAACACTTTAAGCAGGCACTAACCAGGCCCAACACAAGCACAGGCCCCTGAGCAGACAGCATGAGCCTCTCGCTCGGTCCCTCACCGAGTCTTGGCCTCCTCCTCTCTGCCTCCTCCCACCTGTTGAGCTGGACCCACGGGCTGTGGAAGAGGGAACCCAGCGCTGGGACCCAGGGTAGAGGCAGAAGCATCCCAGGACTCCAAGCCTCACCTCCCCCATTCTTGATGGTAGAGAAATTAAAACCAACACTCCTGTGCCTCCAGGCGCAGGATTATTAATCCTGCAGCTGACAAAACCCTGGGTCCCGCAGAAAACGCTTGAGTCCTCCTTGCCGGCAGGTGCCAGCTCCTGACCCCCGCAGTGACGCCAGGCCGCACCTGCGCCCCTCCACCCCCACCCCTTCCCCTCTCCAGGCTCCAGCTCAGGCCGCGGGGGAGGGGGTTTCTGGGGGGCCGCACCTGCGTCCGGTGGTTGACCTTGACGAAAACGGGGCCCGCATCCGTGTCGTAGGCTCGTCCCTCACTGATGCAGCCGCCCCCGGGGCTCCCGAAGGCCCGCAGGGTCGCGGTGCGCAGCTCGGCTCGCAGCAGCTGCTCCATGGGGCGGGGGGGACTCGGGCCGGGAGGCACGGGGACAGCGCAGACGCCAGCCGGGGCGGAGCTCGCTCTCCGCGGGGGCGGCGCCGGGTCCTCGCGGCCTGCGGGCTCCGGGCTGTCCAACCCTTGCGCGCGGGTGGCGGGTGCGGTCAGGTCCGCGCGAGCGAGCGGTGGGGGAACGGACCCAGCCCGAGGGCGAGGGCAGACAGAGAGCTTCCCGAGGGGGACTAAAGTGGGGGCGGTGCCCCTCTGCATGTGTCCACACAGTCAGGGTGCCCCGACAATCCGGAGTGCGGCCCACCCTGTAGAGCCTGACACCACCCCCCCCCCCACCCCCGGCCAGAGGTTCCAGGAGCCCTCGCTGGCCCTCTGCCCAGGCCCCAGCAGGAGACTTAGAGGACATAGTCTAGGGTAGAGCCCACTGTCCCTGGGACCCAGGTCACAGGTCACAGTCCTGGCTAGGTCTCACACTGTCCAAACAAGGCTAGGGGTCTTGACCACATCCTATCCAGCCCCAGGCACTACCCAGCGATACTCGTCGCTCGTGTTGGGCTTGTTCATCAGGGCACCTGGTGGCCATCAGAGATAGAGACTGCTCTGGGGGTTCTGATAACGTGGCCAACCCCACCCAGAACCCGAGCCCTGTTAAGAGACCTGCTGCCCTGGAGAGGGAACTTCAAAACACACGTGGCCATGTGCACACAGGCACACACACACACCTATGCACACGCATGCACAAGGTCATTGCAGAAGAGCAGGGGGTGGGAGAGATTGTGTGGCCATCTTGGGAAAAGCATCTGCCCCTCCACGTCTCCCTCCTCCTAGCTTTTTTCTCTGAGTTGGTGAAGCCCTTCCCATTGCACCTTGAGGCAGGATTCCTGTAGATTTGGGCTCTTGCACATCTATCTGCAAATGTCATTATTCTTGACTGATAGTTTGGCAGGGTATGGAATTCCAGGCTGGATATGAGGTCCTGTTCTTTCACAACAGAGAAGCTCCTGCTCTAGCGCTTTCTAGCTCATTTGGTGTTGAGAAATTTGAAGCTATTTTGATTGTTGTAAAGCCATTTTGATTCTGTTTGTGTGGAAACTGTTCTCTGGAGGCTTTTAGGGTCTTCTCTGTGTCACCAATATCTGACAATTTCCCAGGGAGGTGGTTGGGGTGAGTTTCCTGCCATCCCCAAGGCAGGACACATGAGCCGTTTCAGGATGGACACTCTCTGAGGTTGTCTTCAGCTCTTTATGATTCCCTCCCTGTTTCCTCTGTTCTCTTTTCCAGAATTACAAATATTTGCTCTAAAGTTGGTCCCCAAACTGCCAGGGTTAGGCACCCGTGAGCCTCCAGGCACCCTGGGGGAGATGCTCATTGCACGCCACAGGCATGGTTTGCCCAAGCAGGGCCTGAAAGTGGCAGGTGGCAGCGGCACACATCTTACTGGCCCCGAAACCCAGGCACTTGGGGTCCCTCCCCAGACCTCCCAGCTCCTGTCTGAGCAACCGAATCCTCAGTGAGAAGACACATGCCAAGGAGAGTACTTTGACTTTGCAAACTGGTCTCACCCTCCTCTCAAAGCCGCATTTGACTTTGGGTTTGGTCAGAAGCTCAGTAGGGAGATGTGACTCAGGTACGTGCAAACAGCCCCAGGAGCTGAGTCCCCTTTCTCCCTACAGCCAGTCTCCTGGTTCTCCTGACTCTCCAAGAACCAGAATTATGGCTGCTAAGGTGCGGAAGGCACCCAACTGGAACACAAACACAGACAACTGTGACAGTTCTTGGGGCTCAGACATGTCACGAGTGTGGATCTAGGGGGAGGACAGACTGAGGTAATGATGGGGCCGTGTGCACTGGAGGGACTCCCCTGCTTGTTCAGATCCCTCACTTGACATGGAGTCCAGTGGTACCAAGAAGGGAAATGCAGCCCACAGCTGAGTGGGGGCATTTGCAATGGTGCTCAGAAAAGGGGCACCAGGCAGGCAGCGGGGTGGGGGTGGGGGGGCGGGGGGGTGTCCCAAGCCTCTGGCTGCAGCCTGAGCCAGCAGGGATGCTGTCGAGGTGTCACTGCCAGTCCCTCACCCTGGCCTCCACCAGGAACTGGGCTGGGGCCATGCCCTCAGGAAGAGGAGTGTTTGCAGAAAGGAAGGGGTTCTGCCACCTCCTGAGAACTCAGATAGCTGCAGTCACTCTGATTGCTGCTTCCAAACATATTCCAGCACAGCCACATACTTCTGCCCAGGAGGAAACCCAGGCAGAGAGGCTAGTCTCACACAATATGTCTTTGGAAGCAAATTTCACTGGGAGAACAGGGAGGACAGAGAAAGTGTCCCCGCAAGAGGGGAGACACGCACCGCGTATAGGCAGGCACTCCGGCCGGGAAGCTCAGCTGGGTGGCCGGGGGGGGGGGGGGGGGTCATTATCAGCCCCCTTTATGAAGGAGGGATCCAGACCTCAGGTGACTCACCTAGGAGCCCCCCGTGCTGGCCCTCAACTCCAAGCGCAGTGTGGTTCCCATCATGCCAGAGATGGAGGGCCCAGAGTCTTCCAAGAGGACCTTTCCAGTTCCCAACCCTACACTAGAACTGTCCAGGGACACGTGAGTCAGTCTGGAACGAAGTGCCACCCTCTGCCAGGGCTGCGTGCACTGCTCTGCAGCAACTTGAACTTCTTTCCAAACTTGCCTTTTCCGCCCTTATTTTGGCTGTGATTCCGGTTCCCTCTGAATCCCAGAGTGAGCCAAATACCCCCCATAACATACCTCCGGTTTACAGATGTCCCTCCAGCACCGCCCTGCAGAGTAAACAGGAAGCCCCCACAGCTGCCTGGACCTACAGACATGGGGCAGCCCAGGGTCAGACCCTTGTCCACAGCGGTCCCCTCCCGTCTGCCCCCCACCCCCTGCCACCGCCAGCAGTTGGAGCCTAGAATAAACCTAAAAGAGGTCCCCATCCCAGCAGCCTGTGTGGGAACAAAATGGCAGCCCCCACGCTGTGGGGTTTGTCTTGTTTATCCAGAGCTTTAGGATGGTGGTCTGGGCAGCCAGTCCTGGTAACTCAGTCCACAGTTGTAGTTCCACTGAGATCTAAACAACGTTTCACACCACCTACTTATGAACCCAAATACAAATCAGAAAAGGAGTTTATAGAACATGCCCGGAAAGCAGGACTGGTCATTCCTCCGGAACGTTTGGAGCATCCCCTACACCTGGCCTGTACAGCTGGCATCTTTGATGCCTATGTTCCTCTAGAGGGTGATGCTCACTTGTCCTCTCTCTTGAAGGAAGGACTGGCACAGAGAAGTGAGTGGTTGAAGAAGAAGGTGACATCACAATTGTCAGTCCGGAAGATAAGAGAACATGATCCGAATTTCAAAATAAAGGACTTCCCTGAAAAAGCTAAGGATATTTTTATTGAAGCCCACTTTTGTCTAAACAACTCAGACCATGACTGACTTCATACCTTGGACATGGTCTGGCACATCAGATATAAGAACGTCCACCGGAGCTTCATGGAGTCTTTAGAAACACCTCAGGTGGTTCAGGTTCACTGTTCAAGTCTGATGAACCAGGGCAACATATATGGTCAGCTCACCATCTGCACGCACACCCAGCAGACTCTGGCCATCTATGACCAGTTTGGCTGGTTGATGTATGGACTGGAAGGTGTGCCCAGGGATGTCCTGGAGTATGTTGTGTTTGAAAAGCACCTGGTAAATCCCTATGGGAGCTAGAGAATGCATGGCAAGGTCGTGCCCCCACGGGCACCCCCTAAGCAGCCCATCCTTTAGATGGTGATGATCCCGGGGCCCCAGCTGAAACCCGGAGAAGACCGTGAGGAGCCACAAGGAGAGGCCCAAAACTTCAGCAACCCTGATGGCAAAAATGACTCCTGGGGTGAAACGTGGCTGATGACACGGCCAGAAGCTGTGGAGTCTGGGAATGTGCAGTCAGTCATCTCTTCATCATGCTGTAGAAAGATCTACCTTTGTCCTCTGCTGTCCTGCTTGGGTGTTTTCAGCTGTCTCCTTGGCAACCACGGCTGATGGCTGGGCCCGGGTGGGTGGCTGATATGCACAGCCACGAACCTTCTTCTCCCTTTTTAAACTGTGTGTCTAGCAGCTGAGTCTCAACGAGAGTATGTTTGGATACCTGTTTTTCCTGCAGCAGAGACCATCAGGAAGAGACTGGCAGAATTTTCTTTTTAATTACAAGGCAGGGATCAGAATTTGAAATAAAACACTGTCAGGGTGTTGGACAAAAAAAAAGAATAAACCTAAAAGAGCTCTCAAAACCCAAGCCCTGGAGACACACACTTGATTCCACTGGTTATAGGATCTCCCGGCGCTTCAGTTAGACTTGACAGACGGAAAGTGAACAGGATGTGGGGACAAAGGGAGATGAATGCCTGAGGCACATGAAATCGTAGTGATGATAAACTGAGGAGGGGGTCACTCAGCCCCTGCACTCAAGATCCTGTGAAGGGTGAACCCTGGGAGGGCACAGCCAGCTGTGGCCCCTGGATGTGGAAACGCGGCCTGAAACCTTGTCGGCGCGGATGGTGCTGTGGGGACTCTGGCTGTGCACTGGCATCCTGGTTCATCTAGACACCAAGGTCTCAGCCCCGCTCTCGTCAAAAGGATGCACAAAAGCTTTGGGGCAGGAGGTAAAGATCAGCTCCCTGAGGTCTCTTTGGCGGACAGGGTGCTGCCCCATAGGGCAGACCGTGAGGCATTCTGACACAAGAGCCCATCTGAGGAAGAAGCAGGACCCAACCCCCCCAGAGATGTGGCCCGATAGGCCGGACCTCTGGCTCTGCTGCCTCGAGGTGTCCGCCCCGCCCCGCCCTGAAGGATAGAGACCTCTTGCGGCCAAGGGGTCCAGGAGCCCAGACCAGAGCTCATCCTATGGGTCTAGTGGAATCTTCCCGATAATCCGGGTGCCAGCAGGCTGCTCCACAAGGGTGGGAGGCAGGCTGCCGCTGGGACACTGTCACACAGCTGCCCTCCGAAAGCATGCCTGGAAATTAGCACTCCTCCCCTGTTTCTGCCAGCTCGACCTGCCCTGAACCCAGAAAACAGTGTGATTTCCATATTGGGCAATTCATCCTCAGATGACACGTAGACAGGGGCTTTCATGGATGGCTCTGAGGAGGTTCACAGGCCCTTGGGTCTGATGTTTATACAATTTTGACAACTCTTTATAAAAAAAAAATGTATAAAAAATTATGAATACAGGGGCATCTGGGTGGCTCAGTCAATTGAACGTCCGACTCTTGGTTTTGGCTCAGGTCATGACCTTGAAGTCTGTGAGATGGAGCCCCATGTCAGTCTCTTCACTGACAGTGCAGAGCCTGCTTGGGATTCTCTCTCTCTCTGCCCCTCCCCTGCTCACATTCTCTCTCAAAATAAGTAAACATTAAAAAAAAAGAAAAAACATGAGTACAAAATTAAGTACAAAAGTAGGTATTTTATTTATTTTTTTATCTTGAGAGAGAGAAGGAGCAAACAGGGGAGGGGCAGAGAGAGGGGGAGAGAATCCCAAGCAGACGCCCTACTCAGCACAGAACCCGACACAGGGCTCGATCCCACAACCCTGGGATCATGACCTTAGCCGAAGTCAAGAGTTAGACGCTCAGCTCACTGAGCCCCCCGGGCACCCCAGAAAAGCAGATATTATAGAAAGCAACAGGAACAGAGTTTAAAAAGCTGCAAGTCCTACACTAAAGCCAGGAGACATTGAAATACTGTGTGTGCGCTAAGCACCCACCACACCTCTGCAACATGCATCCTGCGGGTCAGCCCTGGCCACACGCTCCCAGGAGTAGCCTCTCGGGATGGCCACCCTCCTTGCCCCGAGACTCTTGCAGTGACCGGCAGCCAGGGAGGCTGCCCCACCCTCTCAGGACAGCTCTGGTGGTCACTGTCCACCAGACTTTGCGGAGAGACTGAGAACAGCTGTCACACAGCACCTGTCAGAGAGAAGCAGACCTCCAGCTACTCCTGCCTTTATTTGGAAGCTCTGTGCTATTCTCTATTGAACAAAATCAAGAAAAAAAAACTGCTCTTTTAAGAAACAACATTTGGGGGCACCTGGGTGGCTCAGTCAGTTAAGCATCCAACTTTTAACTTCAGTTCAGGTTGTGATCTCATGGTTCGTGAGTTCGAGCCCCACATCGGGCTCTGCCCTGACAGCACAGAGCCTGCTTGGGATTCTCTCTCCCTCTCTGCACCTCCCCTGCTCTCTCTCTCTCTCAAAAATAAATAAATAAACATTAAAACAAAATATGGGCGCCTGGGTGGCTCAGTCGGTTGAGTGTCCAACTTTGGCTCAGGTCGTGATCTCACGGTTTGTGGGTTCGAGCCCCGCATCGGGCTCTGTACTGACAGCTCGGAGCCTGGAGCCTGCTTCTGATTTTGTGTCTCCCTCTCTCTTTGCCCTGCCTCACTCAAGCTCTGTTTCTCTCTCTTAAAAATAAACACTAAAAAAAACCAAAAACAGTTGTGCCTATTTATAATCACAATACATTACAAAGGTTTCTTGGTAAACAGCTAAGACAAACACTGACTTACGATGCAAATAAAGGAAACCACTGAAAGTTTATTCAAATTTTTATGCAAAAGGATTTATTGGCATCAATGTCATTCATGAATATTTCCCATCACTGAAAGACTGAGGAAGAACCACTGGTTTAGCACTTTCTTATGCAAACGACCCTACCTACACACTTTAAAACGCAGACCTGATGGGGTGCTATCACAGGCGATTCAAAGGTTCCTAAATTACCTAAGACCAGCAGCTTGGTCGCTCCCAGAATCAGCTTCCAGACCTGTCAGCCTGCGGCAGGGCGCAGAGGTGGCACAGAAAGAAAGTGAATGTGCTAGCTTTGAAACTGGTTGTTAGAAGACGTCCTCAGTAGGGTTTCATGTCTACACCCAAGTCTAACTCATCGAGAAGCATCTTCCAGAACATCAGAGTCATTCCTGGAGCTGAGACAGAAGGAGCCGGGGAAGCGTCCTCAGCAGCGCCTGGCATGCCTGGCCGCTTCCTTTCTCGGCCTTCAGGACAGCAGTGTTTTCAACTCGGCCCATGCTCCACGGGTCCCTCTGGTCACAGCAAATCTCCGGTGAGGTTTCATCCAGCAATGAAGTCTAACGGAATGTACAACCTTCAGAGGACAAAACCTTTCTCCCTCGTACTCTACAAGGCTTGGGAAGTTAGTCTGAAGATTCGGGGAGGAAGGCCTGAGGAAGAGGGCTGTGGGGACAGGAGGCGCCGGCCACAGGTGTGTGGCTAGGACCTGAATCAATCTCATTTGATGAGATTCCTCATGATACTCAGGGAGGACCCTCTATACCCTGATCCGAAGTGGTTCCAGTGGTTCAAATAGTGGAAGAGTTGATACAACTGCAGGCGCGCCTCAAACCCTGGGGCCTTGGGGATTGCACTGTGGTAGGCAGAGTAGAAGGAGCGGCTGAAGCCCCCAAACATGCCAGCTATCGCCAGCTCGTATTCTGAGTGGCCATAGAAAGAAGCCGGATCAAAAATGATGGGCCCAGAGGAGTCCTCCGCCACGTTTCCTCCCCAGAGATCTCCATGCAGCAAGGCTGGGACGATGTCCAGGTCACGAAACAGGTCAGGGATCTTTAGCTGCGGAGGAAATGCGTCCTCAGCAAAGAGACCAACATGTGTCGGAGGGACGCAGATGCGTTTCTGAGTGTGGTTCAACCGCCCAAGCAGAGCGCGGCGCAGACGCACAGGGACACACACAGAGCTCAGGCACCGGCCAGCCTCACCCCACCTGCCTCAGGGCCACCCCTGTCGGGTTTGCAGGGCAAGGCTCCCCTCACCTGCAGGGCAGACCAGAGCTCCAGGGCCTCCCTGTCCCCAGACCCCTTCTCCACCATGTCCATCTGGGGCTGAATGCGCTGCCGGGCGTAGAAGGTGACCCAGTCCTCCTGCCAGACATTCACCTGCGTGGACAAAGAAGATGCCAGAGCAGGACGAGGAAGCCCAAAGTGGAGAGGCACCAGTGCGAGGGCAGGCTGTGGAAAGGCGTGCCGGCCGACCAGCAGACGGTGCCTCGCAGATGGGATTGGGACCCCAGACCCCATCCCAGAAGCGGGGACTCTCCCAGTGCAGAGCAACAGAGGCCACTCCAAGGAGCTCTAGGATGCTTTCTTTCCATCTGGACTCACGTGGGAGCACAGCAGCCAGAGCCGGCTAGCCTTCCCCGACCATAGCTCATTGCTGACCATCCACTTGGCCCCAAGGACCCCTCTTCCTCCCCTCCCAACGCTGACCATCAGAAGGGAAGCAACAGACACACACGAGAGCGCAGAGCACAGAAAAGCACTCACACGTGTACATGTCCGTACGCACACAGGGCAAGCTACAGGCAGGCGAGGAAGGGGCAGAGCCAGCTGAAACACCCCCGGAGCCCCATGGGGCAGGTGGGACCGGGGAACCCCAGCTGTCAGCCACTCACCACCCCAAGCAGGTTCCTGGACAACCTCTCACGACATTTCAAAACCTGAACAGTGTCTCCTGTGCCCCCGCGCGCACCAGGGAGCCCCTGAAAGTCTTCCAGGTCACTCAGTATTCCTCTTCAGAGAAGCCGCAGCTTCCTCCAAGAGCACAGCCACTGTCCTCCGCACCCAGCATGTGCTGGGCATCAAGTGAAGCCCCTGGACTGAAATTCCCGGGGAGTCAACCACAAAATCATAAAACCGGAAGGTACAATCCCTGTGCATCGTGCTATCGTTGAGGGTTTAGTATCAAGGAAATTTTCCTTAATTCCTAAGTTTTACCCACCTTGACACCCAGCATCCTGACTTGCTGGTCCTGTTTCTCTCAGCTTATCTAGCACATGAGGTGTGTAAACCTCATGCCAGCCTCTTAAAAATTAGCAAAGAAAAAAGGGAGCAAAGACTTTAAACCAAACTTCATAAGGAAGGGGGAGGGTGTTCTTTTCCTGAGCGGCTGACCTGCCTGGCACATGGAGCAAAGGGCCGGTGTCGCTCACCTGGGGAAGGTACCCACAGCATGTCACCACGTCAAACCCGAACTGGTCCACGAAGGGCCGTTCTGCCCGCCCGCCTCCTTTCCCTTGCAAAAGGAAAACAAGAAGGATGAATAGTTCCCACGCTCCCTCGGGCTGCTCGAGGGGCTCAGGGCATTGAGGCCTGTCCTGGGTGTGCCCTTCCCCCACGCCCCGTCTAGAGACAGAGCAGGGCCTGGGTCTGCACAGACCCCCAGGACCCAGGAACAGAGCCTGCTCCAATACACTCAACTACGGCCAGGAGAGGCACCAGAGGGCGCTGAGCGCTAAGCGCAGGCACAACACTGCCTGAAAAGGAGGAAAACCACCCGCCTGGACCCAGCAGGAGAGGAGGGCTCTCAGGGGTCAGCCCAGCTCTTGCACGTGAGAAGAATAAACTGCGGGGATCTGAACTGGCCTCCTTTGCATCCTCTGCGTCTCCCCCAAACTCAGAGCAAACCCCAAAGGCCTGAACTACGTGTGGCTTGGAAGGGGTGGGTGGAATCTGACAGGGTCTGTCTAACACAGCAGATTCTCGGCCACCTGTCCCTGGTGTGTCAGACACTCTGTTAGCAGAGTGACCCCGTGGGCTGCACACGGATTATCACGTGCCAAAGGATAAAAATACTGGAAGACACTCTCAGTGCTAACATTAAGCTGTAGAAACGTCGATGTGAGGGCTGCCATGCTGTGCCTCACGTGTGGCTATTCTTACAAGAGGCACCACACAGAAAGCCAGGGCAACCTTGACGGGCTTTCTTCTGGGGAATGAGGGTGAAAGGAACCAAACATGACGGGGTTTCAAGTCCAGGACATGCTTCCCTTCCAAATCCACTGTGACACAGGACAGGCACCCCACACACGTGGCCCTGGGGTTGACGCTCCTTTCCTGTGCCATCAACACAGACCTGACCCTCCTTCAGCCGTGGCAGGACCCCACCCACGCACCCACGCTGGCCAAATGTCCTCAAGGGGCCCTTGCACTCGCACAGCCCCATACCCACGGTGCCGGCCTCCTTCTGGAGCGTCTCCCCAAGCCTCTTGTTCTCTAGATGCAGGTCTGCGAGCTGGGCTCCAAGCTTTGCAGCATGACTGTGAAACAAACAGCATCAGCTAAGTGTGTGGCACACAAAACACGGGGACACAGCCACCCGTGGTCTCAGGCCACATAAAGCAGGTCAGGGGACAGGACGTCTGCTTTGGTGGAGCAAAGGGGACAAGAAGGACCCTGGCTGTTTGATGGTCTCTCCCAGCCTTTCCGTGGCTGCTGGGTTGTCAGCGTCTCACCTGGGGAGATCCCTTTCCCGTTTGCCTTTGGCGTGCGGAGTAGCGTCACTCTCTGCAGAACCCATGATGTGTGAGGTCATGGGTTCCTCAAAATTACACCCCCAGATGCAAGCTTTCAGGTAAGGAACCCCTCGGAAAGAAAACAAAGACAACCAAAGGAGAAGGTGCCAAGACAGACCTGCTCAGGTAGCGCATGTCCAAATGCTCCATCACCAGCATGCTGCCGCCTCCCGGGGCGTCGAGGACCTTGATGGGCTTGGGCGCTTTCACTGTGCCCGTTCTCAGGATGGCCATTAGACTTGCCATCTCACCTTCAAACATTCTCTTGGCCTTTCCGAAAAACAACGGAGATGGAGAAGAGAAGGGAGAGCAAGATTACTTCCGGAAAGGTTCTACTTGGACATGTTTTCTTGAGCATCACAATTTCTTTTTAACGTTTTTTTAACATTTACTTATTTTTGAGAGCGGGCGAGCAAGAGAACACGTTGGTGCACATGCACGTATGAGCAGGGGAGGGGCAGAGAGAGAGGGACACAGAATCCCACGCAGGCTCCAGGCTCCAAGCTGTCAGTACAGAGCCCCATGCGGGGCTTGAACTCACAAACAGTGAGATCATGACCTGAGCGGAAGGCAGACACTTAACCGACCGAGCCCCACTGGCGCCGGCACCCCATGAGCATTACAATTTCAGTCCAAGGCTGTCCTGACTGCAGACTCAGCAGACACAGGCAGCTTTTCTAGCTTTTCGGCAGAGTGGATTACACGCTCTGAAGCTGCACGGGGGTAAGAGCGACGATACTTCCTCATTCTGGACCCTCATCTGCACTCTCGTGAGTCTCTCCTGGGAGGGAAGTAAAAGGCCTCTCACATTCCACTGAGCGCCTAGTGTGGAGCCAGACTGTGTACGTGGGCCATCGTCAGACAGCACCTCACCCGCAGTCCTGTCCCACCAGACCCTCCGCCTGCACGGGCCAGGAACCAGGGGCCACCTTTCACTGGGTCTGAGGGCACCTCCCACCTCGCCCAGGAAGACATCCCAACTAGAGCACCACGTCCATCCTCTCCCCCAGACTGCAGCAACCATCCTTACTTCGTCTTCTTGCTGACCACGGCAGGGGCCCTTACCGAAGGCAAATCCCACCCTGGAACACACCCTGAGCTAGCAACTTGCGCCACAGCAGCAGGGGTCTGGCCCCGGCCGCTTTCCTATGCTCATTTGGGGCCCCTTCCCCAGGCCCCACCCCATACCTCCATGTACCGCTGTGCACACACCGCACATGCACACACATCCCTGTGCCCTGGGTTACAGCCTTCTTTTAGTTGCCCAAAGATCGAGGCTTCAATGTGCAGGGGCACGTCTGCTTGGGACACCACTCCCACCTTTTGCCAGGTCAGACCCTTCATCACCACACTTCAGATCTTAACATGTTCTGACCTCTCAGAAAAATCTGCCCTAACTTCCCACACTAGGTAACTATTCCCTTCAAAAGTTTTTTTTTTAATTTATTTATTTTGCTAGAGCATGCGAGCACAAGTAGGGGAGGGGCAGAAAGAGAGGGAGAGAGAGAATCCCAAGCAGGTTCCACACTATCAGCACAGAGCCGGATGCGGGGCTCGAACTCACAAACCGTGAGATCATGACCTGTGCCAAAGTCGAGTCGGACGTGTGACTGACTGAGCCACCTAGGCGCCCACCACTCCCTTTAAAGTTGCTTTTATTTTAAGTCAAAATGTACACAAGCAGGAACAGAAAAGGGCACAAGCGGGAGCATCTGATTCCAATTCTCAGTAAGTCCAGACATGGTGTGACCGCGGCCCGGAGGCTCCACAGCCCCCAGCCGCCTGCTCCACACAGATTTGCCTCGTCTGCTTTGTCCTTCTACATGCAGAGGCAGACAGTCTGGCTTCTATGTCCCACTGCCTTTGTTATGCTGCTGCATCAACAGAGGTTATTCTCACTGCCGCACAGAGCTCCACAGCGCGAACATTCCGGAATGGGCTCACCCAGCATACTGGGGACAGACAGCTGGGCTTCCAGCATGGGGCTACTCGTTGTCAGGACTGACTCTGTGACCTCAGGCAAGTTACTTAAAGTCTCTGTGCCTGTTTCCGCACGTGTAAAAACGGGGTCAAAAACAGTACCAATCTCACAGGCTCGCTGCCATAAGTAACTGAGTTGGCAGCCAACACTTACTAGGCCCATTCCAAACACTTTATAAACGGTGCTATTATCATACTACCTTCTACCGAGGAGGAAGATAAGAGCTGTGCCTTGAGAATTTTCCAAACGTTCTCTTTAGGAAATAAAGGGAAAACGACTGGGCCCCGGCTGCACTTCGTACTAGAGCACTGGTCGTGAAAAGGAGAGTAAGGCGTAGAATAAAAACAATAATCACCTGGGGAGAGGTGCAGGGGGATCTGTGAACATAGCCAGAGGTGAAGCCTCCCTCACAGAAGTGTCTGCTGCTCCTCGAGAGGAGGGAGAAGTAGGCAGCAGGTGTGGGTAGGCCTACACAAAAGATCTGGAGCTCCTTAGGAGGAGGGGAGGAACCCAGCAGCACGCAATTAGGCAAGACAGAGACGAATAATCTTATTTAGAGCGGTCAATTCAAGCGGGGTGAGAAGGAAAAGAGAAGAGCAATGGTGCAGTCTCCTCCCGGAAGGGTTGGAAGGTGTTTTCACCTCCTACAAGGTAAAGCAGTACAAAGTCCTGTTTCCCATACGACCGGCAGATGTGTATGCTACGGCCAACACATCTGCATAACTCACATAGTATTTTCAAAGCAAGCTAGAAATTTGGAACTATCTACCAAAGGACAAGAAGGAACTTATGTGAGGAAGATTGGCAAAAAGAAAACGGACTTGGGGTGCTCACAGCTGGCTTGGTCAGTGGAGCGTGTGACTCGACCTTGGGGTTGTGAGTTCGAGCCCCACGTTGGGCGTAGAGATTACTTAAATATAAAAAATGTAGGTGGCTCCGTCGCGCAATGGATAGCGCATTGGACTTCTAAAATCTTAATATAAAAATAAAAAAAGAAAGGAGATGGACTTTGATGACAAAAGAAGAACCTGAAGAAATAGCACCAGAAGAACAAGGCTTGAAAAGTGTCACTAAGTGGACCTACTGTCATCGTCAGAAAGTATTTGCTTCCCCTCTAACAAACACAGTCTTGAATTGTAACAAATGCCAGCAAGGTCCAAACACAAACATGCCTTATAAACGGGAAGAACACACACCGGAGAAGCCCCCACAGCAGGACGTGGGGAGGGACAGCACCCACACTAGGACCGCGTGAAGGCACTCCAAACACAAATGCTGACAAATCCCTGAGAGGCCGCAGCACTGAGCGCAGCTGATCTCCCCACAACACAGGGCTGAAGGCTGGTCTAGGAGAGCAGTGCGTCAGAGAGAGCTCATCCCCAACCACGGAGGGTGCGGCGCGCACCCGGGAAGAAAATGAAAACACCTGCAGGAGTGAGTGAAAGCAAGCCAGGTGTGCGATACGCGGCCCTGGTCCTGGGGTCAGTCCCTGCAGCCCTGTTTGCAACAAGGCATTGCCTGATCCCGCCCATTGCCTAGGGGAGCCAGCCTGGGCCTTCCAGAGGAGAGTCCTGGGGTGACCCACCCAGACTGGGCAGCGAGGTGACACCAACACCCAGGGGGAAGCACAAGGTCAGCAGCAGTGAGGTTCACCTACTTTCCACAGGGCCCTCTCCACGTTTCTGCAGGAACAGAAGTTTTCGGAGTGGGTGGCCCGTCCCCCCAGGCCTATGTTGACACCCGCAATGTGACGGTGTTGGAAGGCGATCAGGCTCCATGTGGCTGGAGCCCTCATACTGGGACCAGGGCTCTTAGGAAAGAGGCCCCAGAGGGCTCCCTTGCCCATGTGACAGGTGCGGACACAGGGAGAAGTCCCCTTCCCCATCACGAAGTGGGCTGTCACCAGACACCTTCCAGCGCCCAGAGGGGAGAAGAGCCGTCTGCTCTCAAGCTGTCCGCTCTGTGCTCTCCGTTACCCCGCGCGCCCCAATGACCGAGGCGGTGGCTACGTTATCCTCGGTAATTCAGAAAGGTCCCAGGACGAGAGAGGCTTCTACTACCAGCCCTTGTTCAAAACTCCCCAAACAGGGGACTTTCTCAAAGGAGCGGCCGCAGGCATCACTGGAAAACCATCCCCAGCACCCACCACCCACACCACAGCAGGGAGCAAACCTGGGCGCAGGGGTCCCCAGAGGGCTGCCTACAGGGTCCGCTAACCTGCCCAGGGCTGACAGGACGGATTCCGGGTGCACGACCCCAGGATCGCCCAGACGCAGCCATGACGGGCAAGGGCTTCATCAAGGACCACCACCCTGTGGCCCTCCTGTGCGGCCCCCACCCCCACGCCAGACCCCGAATCGCGGACCTCCGACCCCCTAGACTCGGGACCAGGACCCCAGATCCCGCCCCGGGCCTGCAGCCCCACCCAGACCCCAATCGCCGACCACCACCCACCCACCCCGGCCCCGCCCACGGCGGCCCTGACCTCCGCCTTGGAGTTCACTTTCACAAACACGCGTCCTCTGTCCGTGTCGTAACTCTGGCCCTGGCTAATGCACCCGCCCCCCGAGTGACCCGTAGCCTTGACGAAGTCGCAGCCCAGCTCCCGCCTCAGCAGAGCCTCCATGTTCCACGAAGCGCGGTGGCGGACTGCCTCAGGCTGGGGGAAAGCTAGCGGCGGAGACGCAGAGTGATTGGGTGAGGTGTGGGAGGGGCGGGATCGAGCCGCAAGAGCTCCCAGGGATTGGGTGAGACACCACGGGACTGGGGTGAGTGCTGAGGGGCGGGACCGGGCCGCCAGGACACCCGGCAATTGGGTGAGACGCTGAGGGGCGGGACCGGGCCTCTAGAACGCTGAGGAGCAGCGGGTCTCTTCCGGCGGTTGTGAAGTTGATAACTGGTGGTAGGCGAGAGAGCTCCCCCTTCCGGCCGCCGTGTCCATTTTAGGAGAGATTGTCTTCTATTCCTGCTCAAACACGTGATTGTTGGTCTCCCCAGCTAGAAGAGCGATCGCAGTCAGCTTTGCTTCCTGTGTTAGTTGAGGTTCTCCAGAGGAGAGGGGACAGGATATGTACCCGGAAAGAGAGGTTAGTTTTAAGGGTGGGCTCTGTTAACCTTAAAAGTAATAAAAAATAATAAAACAGTTATTTTACCAGCAAAGATGGGATTATTTGGGAATAGCAGAGACTTGCTTGGCAGGGTAAGTAGACTTGCCAGAACCAGGGGCAAGTCTGGAGAACGGGGAGACGAGAGGGAGCTGTAAGCGAGACACATGGATGACACCAGGTGCTGGTGACACCACGTGCTGGACACAAGTCAGACGGTGAAGTCATTATTCGCAGCAACAATAAATTAAGTAAAAACTGCATGAACAATAGAGGACCCGATATATTTGCAGTAGAAGTGGCTCCAAAGTCTACAATAGTTTGTCAACATGTGATGCCTCTGTGGGAACGACAAGACTGGGTATGTTACTGTGTGTATTCCCTTGTATCTTAAATACTGTTTTCTACTTGAGGCTATCAAACTAAGAACTAGTCCATTTTAGTCTCTTATTTGTTGGTCAACTAAATGCTAATCAACTTAACTGATGCACATAATCTGTTTAATTTGTATGTATTTATGTTCTATGCCCATGTTATAGGCTTTATTATTAAAATATAAATAAATAGAGGATGAGGCTCCATAGCTCAGGGGTTAGAGCACTGGTCTTGTAAAATATAAATAAATAGAGGAAAGGGGGAAGTGTGATGCTCT
Source organism: Panthera leo (assembly GCF_018350215.1). Lineage (NCBI taxonomy): Eukaryota > Metazoa > Chordata > Mammalia > Carnivora > Felidae > Panthera > Panthera leo. The sequence continues at coordinate 60,925,841 of NC_056692.1, read as the reverse complement.
CTCATTGGCTGGGCTGTTGCTGGAGCAGCAGGAAACCTTCTTGTTGCTGGGTAAGTACTGTCCACCTGCCTCTCCTCATGCTGGGTCTGCAGTTGATAAGTAGTGCCAGGTGCCACAGCTCCCCTGCACCCCCCCCCCCGCACCCCCCTATCAATTTATTAATTACATCAACTACATTAAATTAAAATGTTAAAGGCTCCTGGGCCGATTTAGCAGCTTAGATGAGAGAATTGGTAAACTGGAAGATGTCAGAAGTCATGAAGAATGTGTCACAAGGAGACAAACAGGGAAATTACAGGCAAGATAAGAGACATGGAAAAAGGTAGACATTTAACTGGAGTTCCAGAAAAAGGGAAAGAAACAGGCTATAACTGAACAGAAAATGGCTGAGAATTTTCTAGAACTGATAAAATACACCAACCCTCAGATGCAAGTTCCCCCCAAATCTTAACCTGGATAAACTAAAAGTTCACATATAGGCAAGTAACAGGGAAATTGCAGGCCACCAAAGGCATGGGAAGTCTCCAGTGTAGCCAGCAAGAAATGTCAGATTGCTTTTATTTTTAATGTTTATTTATTTTTGAGACAGAGACAGAGAGTGCAAGCGGGGGAGGGGCAGAGAGAGAGGGAGACACAGAATCTGAAGCAGGCTCCAGGCTCTGAGTTGTCAGCACAGAGCCGGACGTGGGGGGCTGGAACTCACAAGCTGTGAGATTATGACCTGAGCCGAAGTCGGACACTTAACGCACTGAGCCACCCAGGTGCCCCCAGATTGCTATGAAATGATTAATGTTTGGTTTCCCAACACTAATACTGGAAGCCAAAAAGGTAGTGGAATAGTTGTCACCAAAAGAGTATAACTGCCCAGGGAAAATAAGTTTTCAAGAATGAAAATGAAATAAAGACATTGCTCGGGAAGATGGCAGAGTAGGAAGACGTTAGACTCACCTTGTCCCACAGAGACAGCTAAATAACACCCACATCAGTGTAAAAAACCCAGAAGATGACCCGAAGATGGCAGAACAGACTCTCCATAGCTAAATGTAGAGAAGAGGCCACATGGAAGAGGGTAGGAAGGAAGGAGACACAGTTGGGAGCCCTTTGGAACTAGGGACTGTCCTCAGGAGGGAGAGACACAGGTGCATGGAAAGGGGAGAGGACAAGACTCTCACACCAGCCATGCAGTCATGGGAAACACACATGAAAAACAGAGGGGCATAATTTCACAAGTTTACAAGCCTGTGGGACTTAACACTTAGAACTTTAAGATATGATTCAGACTGGGGCTCCTGGGTGGCTCAGGCAGCTGACCTTCCGACTCTTGATTTCGGCTCAGGTCATGATCTCAGGGTCGTTGTGCTCTGTGCTGAGCATGGAGCCTGCTTGGGATTCTCTCTCTCTCTCTCTCTCTCTCTCTCTCTCTCTCTCTCTCTCTCTCCTACTGCCCCTCCCCCCCAATAAAAGCAAAGAAAAAGACATTACTCAGACTGAAGACCATTTGCTTTTATTTCTAGTGACGCAATTTTCTACCAGGAGGACCCTCCCAAAGGAAAGCCAAAAGGATGCTTTTCAGCCAAAAAAAAAGTGATCACAGGTTGTAAAGCCAAAATCTAAGAAGGAGCACAGAGCAAATAAAGTGGTACATAAGTGAGAAAATCTAATTGTACAAAATAACAGTAAGTCTTGTATGACAAAATGAGAGAATTTTTAAAACAGTTGAATTTTACATTTTCATTTAAAAGGTTCGGGGCACCTGGGTGGCTCAGGCGGTTGAGCATGTCTGTGCTGACAGCTCAGAGCCTGGAGTCCGCTTCTGATTCTGTGTCTCCCTCTCTCTCTGCCCCTCTCCTGCTCGTGCTCTGTGTCTCTCTCTCTGTCAAAAATGAATAAACATTAAAAAAAAGAGTAAATTGTTGTAAGGTGTTCGTGTTGTTTGTTCAAGAGTAAAGGTAAAGGAGGGGCACCTGGCTGGCTCGGTCAGTGGAGAGTGCAACTATCAATCTCAGGGTTGCAAGTTCAAGCCCTATGTTAGGAAAAGGTCATTTATTACTATCGAATAAAACCTCAGCGGGAGACCCTTCCGATGTATGTCAAGGGACCATATGCTTGGAGGATGATCGCTAACATGTATCTTGGGGGTGGAGATAAAGGAAGTTTCCAAAGGGATGTTTACATGTTAAAGGAGACTTACAGGATCCTGGGGGGCTGGGCTAAGATTGCCTTTTGCCCTTAGCTAAGTGTCATCATGGAGGCAGCTGAGCTCCTAGAGGGAGGTCACTCTGCCAGTCTCAAGGATTTGTCAATGGGCTGTAAGTTGTAAGGAAATGTCATTTTTTCTTTTGCCTTTGTTTCCACGTCAATACCAGTTTCATCCACACAAGATTTTGCAGACTCTGTACCTGCCCTTACAAATGCTCTCTCCAGCTCAGGATTTCTGTTGGGTCTAATTTTCCTGAACCAAGTAAAAAGATCTAAATTTCATCAGGCATTGTTTTAGCCAATCTTTATAAATCTGTGTTGATTATTTGCAGCAGGGATATTAATTATGTATTAGAGAAAAGACCAATCACGTGTGTTTATTCAACCATGAGAAAATGTTCCCCGTTGGTTCCATAGAGGAAGATGGGGCTCCAGCTTTGCAAACTGGATGCTTTCATACCTCTCTAGATACTCTGTGGCCTTTGGGCAGAACTCCTGATTTTCAGCAATCTGCTGTTGCCCCCTCTCAGGTCGGCCTTCCCTCGGACCTCTTCCTCTCTGCAGCAGGGTTTGCTCTCCTGTGTCCTGAGGCCATCCTCCTGAGGAAGGCTGCAGCCTCCTTTTCCTTCCTGTCTGATTCTTTGTCCATGGCCTGCCTTGTGCTTGCATACGTGTGCACACTGGTACCTCCACCCAACTGTCCCCACCCTGGTTGGCAAGCCCCAGGCCCACTCCTGTTGCACAGCCAACATGCGCCTCACCTCTCCCTGCGACAGCCCGTGATGCACTAATGACACTGAAAGGAGGGGACAGATCCCTGTTGGACCACAGGGTGTGTGGAAGGGTGAAGGGCGCCCAGTGGAGGCCTCCTAGGGTCTCCACCGGGATACCAGCAGATGGCCTAACTGAGCACTTACTGTGTACCAGCAGCTTCCCCAACACTTGTGACGTGTGCTACTCCGGGACTTCGCACAAGGAACCCTTCTCTCTTAAGAAACGGGGAAACCGAGGCCCAGGGAGTGCGGTTGCTTGCCCAAAGTCACCCAGGTGGGGAACACTGGAGTCAGGATCCTGCCTCGGGCAAATCTCTGACTCCCTCTGACCTCAAAGTCTGCAAAAGCAAGCTCACCGCACTCCCCAGCTGGGTCTACGGATTCGCGCGACTCTAACGGTGACACAGAGGAGAACTGCGTCCGCCCCTGCCAACGTCCCAAGAGCTGGGCGGCTCTCACGGCTACCTCGCTGGTCATCAAGGTCGCGCTCGTCGTGTGGGGTCCCGCCTGAGCATTCCCGGGGACGACGGCCGCCAACCTCTGACAAGTGGCTGCCCCGTCACGCAGCCCTTCTTGCGGGCCTCCGTCAGACCCCCGTCGCAGGGACACTCTCGCCCGGGCAGGTAGGGGTCGGGCCAGGTGGGGGGCTGCGCGCGGCCGGGAATGGAGGATCGCGGGGCTTCAGCCTTCGGTCCCCAGCGCTTCGGGCTGGCCGGGGGGCTTCCCACCCCATGTCCCTCCCTGGCCGTGGGGGGCCGAGCGGTGGGCGGGCGGGACCTAGGCGCGACAGCGGGGGGCGGGGCAGGTGGGCGTCTGGGCGGAGCAATGGGTGGGTGGGACCTGTTGGGCAGTGGGTGGGCGGGGCAAGGCCTGAGAGGAGCAAGGGGCGGGAAAGCGGGTGGGCGGGGAGAGGGCGGGGTCTGGGCGGGTGGGAGGGGTCGGAGCAGGCGGGGCAGCAGAAGGCCGGGCAGGGTGGGCGGGTCCGGGCGGAGCAGTTGGTGGGCGGGGCATGTTGGGGCGGGGCAGAGGGCGGGGCCTGCTGGCCAGTGGGGGCAGGACCTGAGCGCAGCAGCGGATGGGCGGGGCAAAGGGCGGGGCCTGAGCGGAGCAAATGTCAGGAAACCTACAGTAAATGGATTCTGTCTAGCGACTCTGGGGCTGTACTTTCTGTCTGTACTTTCTGGGGCATCCGTGAGGTTACAGTTTTGCCTAAAATAGGTTTTCTTTCTGTGGCGGAAGAACAACTGGCACCTTGGCTGTGAATTCTTGGTGAGTCATCAGCAAACAGGCACCCAGAGTGAAACTGCGCTCAGCTGTTAGTTGCTATTTACTTCTTGTCAGCAGGGGAGAGAAGTAAGGAGAGTTAATTGGAGTGTGCAAGTGCCTGGCTCTGGAGAAAATATGGTCAGTCCCTTTTTAGTTCTTCAGTCTATTTTTGTTTGAGCATCAGAGAAAGATACTTAATAAATGCTTTTCCATAGTCAAATGGGATAAAAATTTCACATTATGTAGAGAGATTCCTTTCATACCATCCAGAGATGGCAGATATTCCTTCTCTCCCACCTTCTGTAATAAAGGACCCCTCGATGGTGCTCTAGGCCAGAAGCCACTGCACAGTGCTGCACACACACCGTGTGCCATGAGCTCTGTGCTTCCAAACAGGTGACTGGCAGTTCCATGATTAAACAGTTACTACCGGATCCATCAATTCCAGGCCCACACACGTGCCCAAGGGACACGAAAACATACATCCACACAGACACTGGATACAAATGTTCAAAGCAGCTCTATTCTCAGAGCTAAAAGATGTAAACAACCCAAATGTTCATCAACAGATTAATAAGCAAAATGTGGTCCATCCGTACAATGGAATATTATTAGGCTTTAAAAAGGAAGGGAATTCTGACAGATGCTACAACATAGGTGAACAGTGAAGACATGTTCGTGAAATAATTCAGTCACAAGAGTGAATATTATATGATTCTATTTATATGAAGTCCCCAGAGAAGTCATGTTCATAGACGGAAAGTAGAATGGTGGTTACCAGGGGCTGGGGGAGGTGGATGGGGAGTTAGTGTTTAATTATTTTATTTTATTTTTAAATGTTTATGTTAGAGGGGCGCCTGGGTGGCTCAGTCGGCTGAGCATCCAACTTCAGCTCAGGTCATGATCTCACGGTCCATGAGTTCAAGCCCCGCGTCGGGTTCTGTGCTGACAGCTGGGAGTCGGGAGCCTGGAGCCTGCTTCAGATTCTGTGTCTCCCTCCCTCTCTCTCTCTCTCTCTCTCTCTGCCCCTCCCCTGCTCATGTTCTGTCTCTCTCTCTGTCAAAAATAAATAAGCATTAAAAAAAAATTAAATGTTTATGTTAGAGAGAGAGACAGAGTGTGAGTGAGGGAGGGGCAGAGAGAGACAGGGAGACACAGAATCCAAAGCAGTCTCTCCAGGCTCTGTCATTAAAGAGTCTGACATGGGGCTCGAACCCGCAAACAGCAAGATCATGACCTGCGCAGAAGTCAGACGCTTAACTAAGCCACTGAGGTGCCCCTATTTTATTTTGTTTTATTTTTTTTTATTTTTTTTTTAACGTTTATTTATTTTTGAGACAGAGAGACAGAGCATGAACGGGGGAGGGTCAGAGAGAGGGAGACACAGAATCTGAAATAGGTTCCAGGCTCCGAGCTGTCAGCACAGAGCCCGACGCGGGGCTCGAACCCACGAACTGTGAGATCATGACCTGAGCCGAAGTCGGCCGCTCAACCGACTGAGCCACGCAGGCGCCCCTGTTTTGTTTTGTTTTAGAGAGAGAAAGAGAGCAGGGGAGAGGGGCAGAGAGAGAGAGAGAGAGAGAGAGAGAGAGAGAGAGAATCCCAAGGAGTTTCCACATTGTCAGCGCAGGGCTCAATCTCACCACTCTGGGATCATGACCCGAGCCAAAATCAATCAAGAGTCAGATGTTCAACAGACTGAGCCACACAGGCGCCCCTCAGGAGGGAGTTAGTGTTTAATGGGAACAGTGTTTCAGCTTGAGGACAACGAAAATGCTCTGCAGATGGGTGGTGGAGATGATTGTACAACGTGAATGTGCTTAGTGCCACTGAACTGTACATTTAAACATGGGTGAAATGGTAAATTATATGTAATATATATATACATACATATATGTATGTATATATTACTACAATTTAAAAATAAACACAAAACCAGGTCTGTGTTGCTGTACTGACTCCAGCAGTGGAAGCTACAGTCAGGGCCTCTGGTCCTCATGGTTTCTCCGAGCCCTCCTTTTCTTAGTATAGTGGGGATGACAATCCCCACCTGTCAGGGTCACCATGAGGTTAAAGTGGGCCACCACAGGTGTCCCAGGACTCTCACTATAGGCCTGGACCACTCTAAATAGACCGTTTGCTCCTAGCCCCAGGTGCAGCTTGGGAAGATTCTCCTCTCCTTTCCCCTGGAGTCACACCTGACCTTAACTTACCATTTAATGTCACAGTTGGAGGAAACAGATCAGTCATGATCAGCCAGGAGGTGCTCATGGGAGCTACCGTAGAAGCCCCACCTGTTCTCATCTCAGGGTGAGGGATTGCCATGTGCGATTCTGGAGACATTTTTAGTGGTTACAACTGGGAGAGGAGTTCACTGGCATCTAATGGATAGGGGTCATCAGCATCCAGCAATGCACAGAACTACCCACCACAGAGCAGCCCCTGGAGGCTGGTTCAGATACCCTACTCTAGACCCCAAGACCATCTAACAACTCAGGGAAAGGCTAGCTGAGGGATGGGTGGGCACAACTCTCCAGTGGGCAGAACTCCACACTCCAGAACTCATTCTTGCTCTGGGTGGTTCTAGGGCCCCTAACCACCATGGGCCCAGTTGTGGACTGAACATGTCCCTGCCAAAAATCCATATATTGAAGCCCTAAATCCCAATGTAATAATACATGGACATGGGGACCTTTGGGAGGTAATTAGAGCTAGATAAGACCATCAGAGTGGGGCCCTTGTGATGGCATTAGTGCCCTTAGAAGAGAGAAACCAGAAAGCTTGCACTCTCTTTCCCTCCCTCTCTCTCTCTCTCTCTCTCTCTCTCTCTCCCTCTCTCTCTCTCTCTCTCTCTCTCCCCACTGTGTGAGGACATATAGTAGGAAAGAGCTGTCTGCAAGTCAGGAGGAGGGTCTCACCAGGAACCAAAACAACTGGCACCTTGGTCAGGACTTCTAACCTGCAGAATGGTGAGAAGTAAATGTCTGCTTGTTTAAGCCCCCAACCTAGGGCATTTTGTCACAGCAGCCCAAGCTGGTGAAGACAGGCCCCTTCTGCTTGCAACTGGCCCAGATAGAGGCTTCTCAGCGTTTGTGTGTGTTTGTGAATCTGCACCTGCTGCTTGCACCAAGGGAGTCCATTGCGCCAAGGGAGTCACTGCACCCTTCCTGGCGCTGGAGATAGTTAGCCCAGCATGTGGAGATGTAGGGCGTGAAAGCGGGCCATTTTAATTAGATGGCATGCAGACCCCCCTCTGCCCTGCACAGGGTGGACCGCCAGACCCAACCACACCTCGAGGTAGGACCCTGGGGGTCGTCAGGTGGGGACCTTGGTTACGCATATTAAGATACATTCTAATGAATGGATACAGGGTTGCCAAGCGTACAGGACCTTTCCTGTGGGTTGCGGACCAGAGCCCCCTACTACAGTTGATTGATCCCAAGATAGGCATGGATTGATTCCCACCAGCGCCAATCCCTACATGGGAGTTCTGGGATTGGGCCTGAGAGCAATTCAGGCCAATCTCTCCCCAGGGCCCTGGATGGTGAGAGAAGTCTGGGGACTGCAGAGTCCCTACCTTGTCCTCTCCCCCAGCACCTGCACAGACACACTCACACAGCACCTGTAAACGCACACAGACGCACGTGCATAGACACTTGCGCGCGCACACAAACACGCACACAAGCGGAGGCACATAGATGCACATCGATAAGCACATAGGCACGTGCACCCACGCACTCCGGGACAAAGACGAGGCTCTGGAGGAGCGGTGGGGCCACGGCGAGCCCGGGGTCACCAGGACAGGGACCTTTGACACAAGGCGACCTGGCCCTGGCCTCCCGACCGCACGTCCGAAAACGGAACTCGCCCTTGTGGCTCCCCCACCCGGCCTGGCGACGTCTGCAGGTGGGTGACAGGGCGTGGAGGCCGCAGCAGCAGGGTAGCCCTCCGCTGCTGCCCCGCCCCGCCCCGGGCCCAGCACCGCCCTCCCCGCTCCTTGGGAGTGCGAGGCCCGGCTCCGCCCGCTGCCTCCCCGCCCCTGGCTCCGCCCCACCCCGCCTCGGGACCTCATTGGCTGTGGCCGTAACAACCTTGTCCTCAGCCCCGCCCCCGCCCCGCCCATCAGCCTGCATTGGCAGCGACGACCTCATCCTCCCAGGAGGGGCGGGTGGACGTCGGCCTGGAGGCGGAGACGAAAGCGAGATGGACGGGCATCCCAGCCAATGAGCGCGCGCAGCACCCCTAGCAACTGAGTCTCGCCAATGGCGTGGCGGGGCGGGGCCGCGCGCTGTCAGCTGCGGGGGCCGGGGGCGCGCGGCGATCTGCGGACGGCTGGGCCCGCTCAGCGCCTCGGTGCCCGGTCGCCGCCTCTGCGCCGTCCCGTGGGCCGGGCATGGGCGCCGGTGCCGGCGGCGGCACGATGAGCAGCACCCTGGGCAGCCCTGTCCGCGCCTACGACTTCCTGCTCAAGTTCTTGCTGGTGGGCGACAGCGACGTGGGCAAAGGCGAGATCCTGGCGAGCCTGCAGGATGGCGCGGCCGAGTCCCCTTACGGCCACCCGGCGGGTGAGCGTGGGGCCAGGTTGGAGGGGAGCAGAGCCGGGGAGCGCGCGGCGTGCCGGGAGGAGCGAGACCCGGAGAACGCGCGGGGGCCAGGGGAGCCAACGGGGGGCCGAGGAGCGAACGGGGGGCCGGCCGGGAGGAGCGGGGCCCGGGGAGTGCGCAGGGGGCCTGGGAGCGAGCGGCGGGCCAAGAAGCGCAAGGGGACCGAGCGGAGCGGGTCTGGAGAGCGCGCTGCGGGCGGGGGAAGCCGGGCCCAGGCACCGGAGTAGCGCACCGAGGAACCGGGGGCGCAGAGCCAGGGACCGCGAGCGGGGCCGAGGGTGTGGAGTGCGCGAGGGGCCGGCGATTGGGGAGCGCGGGGCTCCCCACCCGCTTCTCTGCCTGGGTCGGGCGCGCGCTACTCGGGCTGCCCTGGCTACACCCCCGTTTCCGCACGTGGGGAACACAGCGCGTTCTCCATAGCCTCATCAAAGTCTGCTTCCCGGCGGGAGCTAGCGGCTGCACTGGACGCTGGGGTCCTTTCGGCCCGGGATGTCTACGAGGCGGAAGGGAGCGGACCTCGCAGGTGGGGTTTGGGGAGGAGGTCGGCTGGGCTGCTGTGAGTGGGCCCATCCGGGAGACCGCCAGTGCGTGAGACGCGTTTGGAAAGGATGCGTGGGGGTTACGGAACAGGCGGGCGGGGTTGGGAGCGGGATCAGAGCGCAGCGGGGCGGAGGCTCCCAGGTGGTGGCTCTGCGCGTGGGTGGGGTGGAAGCGGGAGAACTAGTCTGGAGGCTTCTCCAGGGCTCTTGGAGAGTCTGAGGGGCTCCTCGCCCTGGTGAACAAGCCCAGGAGGGCAGGAAACCCAAATGACCCTCGGGGCCGAGGAAGGCAAACACTGGTGTGAAATGAAGGAGAGTGGGTTCCAGGTCCAGGGGAGCGCAGGACTCAGAGCTGAGCGTAGTGAGCGGAGGGTTCCCAAAGTTTGAGGTTTCAGGGCGGCAGCCCCCAAGGCCGGGTAGACATTAGGCGGGAAAGCAGGGCAGGGGAGAGGAGAGGAAGGTGAAGTGGGCAGAAACCTGGGCAGGGAGGCAGGAGAGCCAAGGTCTTCACCCAGCAGGCTGCTCTGATGGCGCAGGTTGGGTGGCTGTGAAGGGCACCTCCTGCCATCACTTTCGGGGGACATTCCAGGGACAGAAGGCACACTTGCAGCCATACCTGGTTGCTCAGGGTCCTACCGCCCACCCCCCCCCCCCCCCCCCATCTCCTGGCCTTGCAGTCTGTTCTCCAGGAACAGAGGAGGGCAGCCCAGGGAGTGGAGTCTTGATGTTCAAGCCAGCCTAGGTTTGCTTCCTGCCCTGACCAGGCAGGGCAGAATTGAGAAGACAGTGCACAAGAGGAAGTCCTGGATCCAGAGATGAACTTGACTTGAGGCAAGAGGGGCAGGGAGTACAGGGCAAAGGTTGTGGTAGGGCACAAGGTGGGGGTGAGGGATGTAAAGAGAAAAAGTGGCCTGCAGGGTTGGCTGAGGGAGGGAGTCTGTGGCTCCAGAGCAAGGAACAGAGCAGCTGCTGGGGTGGCCTGGGGCAGGCCTAGGAGGTTGGAGGGGTGGGGGAGAGCTTGGGATGGTTTTGGAGAACCACGGACTCTTCACCCCAGGGCCTTGTGAAAATGCACATTTGGCCACTGATTCCAGAACTGTGTTCTCCAAGGTGATGCCATCAGCCACGTGTGACTTTTTAAATTTAGGGTAGTTAAAATGAAATACAATTAAAGGTTCATATTAGCCACATTTCACACGCTTAGCACGACGCTTGGCTAGTGACAGATGTGGTAGAGCCCTGCTGGACAGCCCAGCTCTGGGGCTTAAGCCGGCAAAGGGCGGGGGTCCACAGGGCCTGGGGCTCCATGGATGGATGAGCACAGAAGAGATGCACGGTTCTTATAAATCTGTGTGCCTGGGGGTGGGGGGGGCAGCTGTGGCTTTGAGTTCTATAGTGGGTGAGTGATGTGGGGCACTTAGCAGGAATGTGGGCAGAGCTCCCTTCTGGTCGGTTTGAACAGCGCCTTGGGGCTGCTCTGACGCACCACTTTGTGTCACAAGCCCAGCCAAGGACTTGTAGAAGCAACTGGTTAACACTTTATTCTAAAGGTTTTTCCTCAGGGGCACCTGGGTGGCTCAGTTGGTTAAGGGTCCGACTTCAGCTCAGGTCATGATCTCACAGTTTGTGGGTCCCAGCCCCGCATGGGGCTCTGTGCTGACAGACAGCTCAGAGCCTGGAGCCTGCTTCAGATTCTGTCTCCGTCTCTCTCTGCCCCTGCCCTGCTCGCACTCTCTCTCTCTCTCTTTCTCTCTCTCAAAAATAAAAAAATAAACATAGAAAAAATTCTTTTAATAAAAAAATAAAGGTTTTTCCTCAACACAGAGGGGAGGATTTAGGTGAAAAAGACACTTTCCACAAAATTGCAAGAAGTTGGCATCAATTACGTTATTATTGTTAACGCTGTGTCCATGGGTCATTCTGCATCCCTTCTGGGCATTGGAAGGAGAGCGCTTTTCAGCAAGTCTCTCCATCCCCACCCCACCCCCAACCTGTGCGTGCAGCCTGTGTGGCTCTTACTTTGCCCGGGTTTCTGAACCTGGGCTGCCGTGTCCATAGCTGCTTGGTACTAGTTAGATGTTCAAGTGTCTTGGGTGCTGACCATGAGTCTTCACCACCACTGTGTGTGTGAGTTCTTTATTTTGCTGCCCCTCTAATTAGCCACATTTCATTTTTTAGGAAGGGCTGGTATTTCCTGAGAGCTTTCATGGTTGAGGATGTCTGTTGTCTTTATCTGTGAACAGTATCTCCGTCAGGTTACAATAGATTCTCAGGTGGTATTCTCTTTCCTGCCACACTTTGTAGCCATTGTTCCAGGGCCCTGGGGTTGGATGGCCCTGGGGTTGGATGGCCCTGGGGTTGGATGTGGGTGCTGGAGCCTGAGGTCAGCTGGCTCCCCTGCCTCCCTTCCCCCCGGGGTGGGGGTGGGGTGGGGGTAAATTAGCCTTTTCTTCTCAGTTGGAGTGTCTCAAAGTTGAATGCTTGGTGTTGAACTTTCTGATACACTGTGTACTCTTTGAATTTGCAGGCTTTTTTTTTTTTTTTTTTTTTTAAATTTCGGGGAAATTTACTTTATGTTCCTAAAACATCTTCTGTTACATTGATTGGTGTTTCTGCTTCAGAGACACCAATTGTATTGGTTTTCTATGGCTGCTGAGCAAATTGCCGCAAACTTAGGTAAAACACAGATTTCTTACCTGACAATCCTGGGTGGGCCCAGTGTCCCTGTGCTAAGGTCAAGGTGTGTCGACAGGGGCTGCGTCCTTTCTGGAGGTGCTGGCGGTGAGTCTGTTGGCTTGCCTTTTCCAGCTTCTAGAACCTTCTGCACTCCCTGGCTCCAAGCCCCATTCTCGCCTTCCGCACTGCCTCCTTTCTCTAGCCGCACCGCTGCAGCCTGACTCAGTCTCCCTCTTCTGCTTGTAAGAGCCCTTATGACGGTGCTGGGGCCCATTTGATAATCCAGGATAATCTCTGTATTTTAAGATCACCTGATCAGCAAACCTAATTCCTTCGGCAGCCTTAATGCCCCTTTGCCATGTAACCTAATGGAGTCACGTATTGTGAACATCACAGTGTGGGTACCTTGTGGGGGTGGGTGAGATGATTCTGCCTTCTGCACCCATTATCCTGATGTTGGGTCGTGTTTTCTTGCCTTCCCCATCCATTCGCTTCTAATTGCTTTCATCTTTCTGTCTCTTCTGAATTTCTGTGAGCATCTCAAGCCTTTCCTATTTGTCGGTAATTTTTACTTTAGAAAATTGTTTCTGGCTGTTTCTTTTTTATTATTTCAGTGATAATGCTTTGATCTGCATTTTCTTTCTTTTACAATTTTAATTTAAAATTAAAAAAAATTTTTTTAATGTTTATTTATTTTTGGGAGAGACAGAGACAGAATGCGAGTGAGTTAGGGGCAGAGAAAGAGGGAGACACAGAATCCAAAGCAGGCTCCAGGCTCAGCTGTCAGCACAGAGCCCAATGCGGGGCTTGAACTCACGAGCCGTGAGATCATGACCTGAGGTGAAGTTGGACGCTCAACCCACTGAGCCACCCAGGCACCCCTTTAATTTAAAATTTAAAAAAAATTTTCTTTAAATAGGGGCGCCTGGGTGGCGCTGTGGGTTGAGTGTCTGACTATTGATTTCGGCCCGGGTCATGATCTCACAGTTCATGAGATGGAGCCCTGCGTTGGGCTTTGCACTGGCAGCGTGGACCCTGCTTGGGATTCTCTGTTTCTCTCTGCCCCTCCCCTGCTTGCAGTCTCTCTCTCCCAAGACAAATAAACTTTAAATAAATAAATAAACATTTAAATTTTTTTCCTTAAATAATTTATTTCATTTAAAAAATCTCTTTTTTTCCAACTTAATGCTTTTGTTAAATTGCTCTTTTGCATGAAGTAACTAGGATGAATGTCCTTCTGTTCCTTGGGTCAGGTTTCATTTTAGGTTGGGTTCTTTGTCTCTCTCTCTCTCCTTTTATAATGTTTTGTTGAAGTGTGATACACACGTAGAAGAGCTAAGGGGCCCACCTCTCACTTTGGGGCCTGCTGACCCTGGAGCCTCCGGGGTATCTTCGTTCAGCCTCTTCTTCCAGGCAGAAGTGGGGAGAAAAGACCTGGACAGCCTGGCCCTGGCTGGGGGAGTGAAGTCAAGGCCACAGCTGGGCCCTTCTTCCCCTGTTCCCTGCTGACAGTGTCTCCCCTTGGCCCCAGCTGTTACCTTTCCTTCTCTGATTGCTGAGTTTCTAGTTGGGAGAGGCAAGTAGATTAAACTGACACGAAATTCTACAATCTCTTGCCTCCCGGCTTTTTCCCCAAAGAGACTTATTTTCTCTCACTGCTTTCTCCTGGCTGTTTCACCAGCTTCCTTTTGCCCACAGGAAAATCCTGTCTTTCTTTTTCTGCTTCATTTTTGCTAGCAGCTGTAATAACAACCCCCCTTACTGAGAGTGTAGAAGAATCATGAGATAAATTAGGCCCAGAGAGGGTGAGTACTCCCTCAAGGTCACACAGCATGAGTGAGAGCAGGAATGTAGATGGGGTGGCTGGCTCGGGGCCCCTCTGTGGCCCCTCTGGTTCAGAAGAGGCTCAGAGAAGTGGCTTTTATTCCCTGGGAGGACCATCAGAACGTTTTTGCTGAGTGATCCTGTTGTGGGGTTCTTCTCCTTTCTATTCGCCTTGGACAAGTGTTGCACCAGGAGGTGGTCGCACACCCCTGCTGCCTTCTGCAGTGCTGCAGACCCCGGTGGATCTGCCGATGTCAGAGCTACTCTGCCGGTTTCCCGTGGCAACCACTGCAGGATTTGAAGCCCGGTTTATAAAGCCATCTCGTGCATGTTTGAACTGAGACTCGCATTGTATTGTATCCCAAGTTATTTCCTTGAGAAGGAGATGATCTCCCACCTCCTTACCTCCTGTGGTGCCGCCACGAGCACACGGTAAGTTTCTTCAACACTGTTGTTTTAAAATTATGTCGTAAGTGCTTCCATGCATTTGAGAAGAATAAAACTGCATTTGTAGCAGATTTTCTCTTCCTCAAAGCCAATCATTCAGCCCCACGTCCCCATGTCCTGTGGCGCCTCCTTCCTACAGGGGGGACTGCCCCTTTAGTCTAGCCTTGAACCCCAACCCAGGTAACCCTGACTTTGGGTGATGGACAAGGAGGGGCTCGGATCCCACCGGCTGGCCCAGGTTCCTCCTGTGCAGAGGGTCAGCTTCTGGACGGAGACCCCCCAGCCACCCACCCCCTGCTGTGTCCTCTGCCACTAGCACTGGGCGCTCCCAGCTGACGGCCACGTGGCTCTGCCTTGGCCCTGCTGGCTGCACCTGCTCACTCCTCGCTTGGGCCTTCTGGGGTGAAGAGAAGGGGCAAGGTATATCGGAAGCAATGGAACCTATTGCTGAATTTGCAGGCTATCGGCTCACTTCCCATTAAGAGATTCAAACGTTTGGGGCTTTCTTCCCAGGCTGCTTCAGCTTAATTGGCTACAAGGAAGGGATGATGTATAAGCAAAAACTGAAAAGAGCTGCAATGTCCAAGGGGTTGGGCTTAAAACATCACAGATGTAGACTTTATCAGACCCACAAACAAAACCACGCAAAAGGCAGTCACCACAGAAGATAGCGGCTCCCGATGATGTCATCGGGGTTTGCCTTCTTCGCAAGTGCCTCTCAGGGCGGTTCAGTCGGTCAACTGTCAGACTCTCAATTTAGGCTCAGGTCATGATCTCACAGTTCATGAGATTGAGCCCCACATCGGGCTCTTGGCTGACAGTGCAGAGTCTGCTTGGGATTCTCTCTCCCTCTCTCTCTGCCCCTCCCCGACTCACGCACACACAAGCACACTCTCTCTCTTTCTCTCGCTCGCTCCCGCTCTCAAAATAAATAAATAAACTTAAAAAAAAAAAAAGAAGTACCTCTCTTCAGCTTTCCTCCTTGGAGGTCTCGACCAGTCTCCCCACTAGACCTGGACCGCCCTCTGCCTGGGCTCCAGGTTGTGGGGCAGCTCCCGCACCTCCTGAAGCTGGCCCCACGCCTGCACCATTTTGGCCCCAGAGGCCGCCAGTGTGTGGGTCAGCTCCCCCCACCTCGCGTGGCCCGCTGCCAGAGATGCCGGACTTTGGGGTTCTGTGAGCGGGTCACTGCCTCTTTGTCTGTAAACAAGGCACCTCGGTTCCAGTGATGCCGCCCGCCCCTTCCTCTGAACTGAGGATTTTGCCCTCTGCAGATGCTGTTCTAGAGTCACCTTCTTCCTCTGCCTGCAGCCCCCTCCCTCCAGTGCGCACAGTGCCTGCGGTTTAGTGCATTTCTTCTGGTTCGCAACAGCTTCTCCCAGCTTGTCTCTCTCTGGCCAACCGACTGAGATTAGGCGCACACAGAGTTACAGGTTATTTCACTTTATTTTAAATGTGTATTTATTCTGAGAGGGAGTGTGTGCGTGCACACAGGGTGGGTCAGAGAGAGAAGGAGAGAGAGAAGCCCAAGCAAGCTCCGTGAGAGCCCGACGCGGGGCTCAATCTCACAAACCATGATAGGGGCGCCTGGGTGGCTCAGTCGATCGAGCATCTGACTTCAGCCCAGGTCACGATCTTGCGGTTTGTGAGTTCGAGCCCCGCGTTGGGCTCTGTGCTTGGAGCCTGGAACCTGCTTCTGATTCTGTGTCTGCCTGTCTTTCTGCTCCACTCCTGTTCATGCTCTGTCTCTCTCTCTCTCTCTCTCTCTCTCAAAAATAAACATTAAAAAAAAATTAAAAAAAAAAACAAAAAACAACAACCATGAGATCATGACCTGAGCTGAAATCAAGAGTTGAATGCTCAACCGACTGAGCCATCGGGCGCCCTGTAGCCAATAATTAATGAATTGCCCACCCCAAGTGGGACTCAGCTGAGTTTGCTCATGTATTTGAACCATATTGTCACTTGTGACACAGATGGCATTTTGTTTGGTTGAAAAAGAAATTTACGGAGGCAGAATAGTAAATACATGCATTAAATTCTAGCGGACCCTAATCAGAAGGCTGGAAAGTATCTTAATGGGCAAAATAAATTGATAGATGTGTAGAACATTAGCTTCTCTCTTAGACTGAGAAAACCCATTTGGAAGTAAAACCTATTTCAGTTTAGAGTGATGTGCGCATTCCAGAAGGCAGACCCACTGCCTTGTGGGTTTAAAGAGTGTCACGGCGGCTTGATGTCCAGAGAGGGAAGGCCAGAGGCATGAGACCAGGGGTCCATCCTGCGAGGCCAGGAGCCTGTCCTTGGCCCTGAGCGCCCTCTCCATGAGCACTGGGCAGGGTGGGCAGTGGGGGCACAGTGTGGGAGTGCAGTTGGACAGTGTGTCCATGTCCTGGGGCTGCTGTATCAAACCACCACAGATGGGGGGCTTACAACAATGGACATGTATCTGCTCATGACTCTGAAGTTGAGGTGTGGGCAGGGCCCCACTCCGCAGGAAGGTTGCAGGAGAAAGTCCTTCCTGGAATCTCTGTGTGCAGTTTAAATGTGGGAGGGAATGGACTTTGCAATTGACCTCTGTCTCCTGTGTGGCCAAGCATCCTCTGGCTCTGCTTTCTCCTGCTAGGTGACAGTCAGGGGAGGGGAGGGGAGGGGCCTGCCAGGAGCTGGCCCCTGGTCCTGCTGCAGGTGACACAGGGACTCTATCCTTCCCTCCCACTCTGTCTTGGGGTTATCACACTTGGCCCAAAGGATGTGCCGCTGGGTGGGGAAGCCTGGGAGAGACCAGGCCCTGCTGTGGTGTCTGGAGGCAGCCACGGACTCTGAGAAAAACCGCCTGGGTCTGGAGCTCAGGGCCCAGCTGGTGGTGACATTGGCCGAGGCTGAACTGAGCCCACACCGTGCCTCCTGTCTGAACAGGAGCAGCATCAGGGATGGTCCGCCCTCTTCTCTCAGACAGGAGACTGTGGTCACAAAGGTGTCCAGCTTGGTGACCCACCTCAGGGCCCCACCACGCCCACGGGCTGTGAGGACCTGGCCATGCATGACCCTAGGAGACAGTTCTGGGCACTCTGTCTCCGGCAGCCCTCCCGCCCCCAGCCCCCTTCCCAGAGATGAGGCCCCCGCTGCCACCGTCTGCCTGGGTACCTGCCACTTCTGTGGGCTTCTCAGGGAGCCACTGTGCTTCCCAGTTGTGCTATGGTGACAGCGGCTCAGCACAGGGGCCCGCATGTGCCTAGCACATGCCCGGCTGGCCCCCCACTTACTCTCCCTCTGTCCATAGTGACATACAGGGGATCCATGTGCTGCCAGCAGGGTCCAGCCTCTCGCCTCTCTGACACTTAGTGCCTGGGACCACGGTTATTTATGAGGCCCCTGGCATCTTTCAGGTGAGTGGAGATGACTCCTTGTTCAGGGTGGTTCATCCCAAACTGTCTTCTGGGGCGCAGACAGGTGCTCGGTTTACTTTCCGGCTTTGGGACGGTCACTTAGCTGGTTATGGCCATGACCAGTGATGAGGGCATATCCTTCCCCCAAGACATCACACTGTCTCAGCTCCTGCAACTCCAGAAGTAGGAGGCTGAACCAGAAGGCTCGGAGCTCCTTCTGAAGACACACGCAGCCTCAGTGGGTGGGTTCAGTTGACATAGGAACTTGCTAGAATACAGCACCGCTGGCTGGATGAAGTGACCATCTAAGTGAGCAGAGTGTCCCAGCCAGGAGTTATCAGGGGGCCTGGAGCCCACAGTGCCCCAGGGGCCAGGTGGGCAGCCCCTGGCTAAAGTGGGCTTTGCAGGAAGGGTGCCAATATCATCAAGAACTGAGCACTTTAGGGTCGCCTGGGGGGCTCAGTCGGTTGAGCGTCCGACTTTAGCTCAGGTCATGATCTCACGGCTCGTGGGTTCGAGCTCCGTGTTACGCTCTGTGCTGACAGCTCAGAACCTGGAGCCTGCTTTGGATTCTGTGTCTCCCTCTCTCTGCCCCTCCCCTGCTCATGCCCTGCCTCTCTCTCTCTCTTTCTCTCTGTCCCTCCCCCACTCACTATCTCTCTCTCCCCCCCCCTCTCTCTCTCTCTCTCTCTCTCTCTCTCTCTATATATATATATATATATATATATATATATATTTACATATATTTAAAAAAATACACAGGGCTCGATCCCATGAACCGTGAGATCATGACCTGAGCTGAAACCAAGAGTCGGATGCTTAACCAGCTGAGCCACCCAGGCGCCCTAGGAACATACTTTTCAAAAAGGAGTTCTGCAGAGAGATCACTGATGTTAATTTTAGTCACTGACCTCTGTGTAAACGTGATGAGCACACATCAAGTCCCTGTCTTGAATGTGACTTGCTTTTAGAACTGTTTAGAAATGCAAGGGGGCCCACTGAGGGGCTGGCACTGGCCTTAGCTGTGGGTCAAACTTGTCACCACCCTGAGTCCTTCCCACCACTTGGTTCTGTGAGGCACCCCAGCATCTTCCAGCGGAGGGCCCTTCTGATCCAAAGAGCCATGCAAGCCAACTCTGAGAAGGACGTATGTGCATACGTTTTCTTTGAGGTGAAGTTCACATAATATAAAACAAACCATTTTATTTTATTTTATTTTATTTTATTTTATTTTATTTTATTATTTTATTTATTTTATTTTATTTTATATTTTATTTTATATTTTATTTTTAAATGTTTATTTTTGAGAGAGAGCACACAAACAGGGGCGGGGCAGAGAGAGGGGGACAGAAGATCCCAAGCAGGCTCCACACTGACAGCAGCAAACCTGATGTGAGGCTCAAACTCACAGACCATGAGATCATGATCCCATACGAAACCAAGAGTCGGACACTTACCAACTAAGCCACCCAGACGCCCCTAAAACAAACCGTTTTAAAGTGAACGATGAAGTGGCATTTTATACAACTGCCAGCACTTTCCAGTTTCAGAACATCTTCCTCGCCTCTCAAAAGGAAGCCCCTCCTCCCAGCCTCTGGTGGTCACAGGGCTGCTTTCTGATCTTTTCCCTCAACGTTAGGTACATTTCTCAAAAGTCATCCTCTCAGAGATGAATATGTTTGTAAGTGATATTTAACCGATATTTACGCCAGCAGAGAATTCTCCTCCCTGACGGCTCACATCTATGCCTGCGTGCTCACTAGAAGAGAGAGAAGCAGGTGGTGCGCGAACTGAAATAGATCGCTAAATTATTTATTCATCCTGCGGAGCTAAAAGTGGAGTGAATGGCTTGGCATTTGACGCTTCCTTTTTCTTTTTTTTTTTAAGAAGGCTAAAATTATATCTCTTCTCTGTTATTCTGACTCACTCAATGAGCATTCCAACAGGCTTTGTTCTAGAAGTTTTTGTGTGTTTTTATCTCATTTTGATGGACAGAGTTTTCGAAGAATTAGTTAAGTGCAGCAAACACGAATTATACCTGTTGGTCCTCAGCTTGACCCCACTCATGTCAGAATACTGGGTTCTCCTGGACCGACGTTGAAGGTAGCATGCCACAGAGTCAGGGAAGAGGAAACATCATAAAAAGAGCAAACACGTAAATAGGAGATAAAAGAAAACATTGCGGGAGTGAGAGAACGGTTCAGTGAGTAAGTTGAGGAGAGGAGAGTTAGGCCGTGAAGAGAGGTGATTTGGGGATGCATCTGTGGCAGCACAGCGGTGTTAGGGGTGTATCTTCGGGGGCCCAGGGGTCCGGGGGAAAAAGCTTTCGCCGAGGCGAGGTGCCTACAGGCGGTAGGTACACAGGCTGGGTTAGGGTTAGGGTTAAGGTTAGGGTTAGGCTGTAAGTAGCTGGGGCAAGTGCGTTCTACCAAGTGGTAGGGGAAACTGAGGCAGGGGAGCATGAGGAAATCGCTGGTTGTCAGGACTGGGATTTGATCCCAGGCCACACAGACCTCCTCCCTGTGGGGCCCCAGTGGGTTTGGCCCATCTCCACTCTCACCTTCCCCACCTGGAGAAACCAAGGCGCATATCACATGGGGAAGCAGCGCATTTTCAAGCTTTATATCCGGCCCCACCCCAGCTGGCTCCATGCTGTCCCCAAGTCCCCACTACAGGGGCAGAGTGAGTGGCACACAGCTGAGCACATGGACCCAGAGACGTTTGGGAGCCCAAGCCCGGAAGGGGCAGGTGCTGGTGGAGCACTGGGCTGCGTGGTCCCAAGGGTCAGGGGTCAGCTTATTCAGCAGGGCTGTTCTAATGGGAACCGCCACCTATAGTCATGGAGTGCAATTTTGGGTCTGGCAGCTAACGATTAAATCATTATTGTTGAGCCAGAGTCCCTCGTAAGTGCTATTTACCGTTAGTGAAATTCTGAGACACAGGTCATTGTACTTCTCTTTTGGGAAGATGTTAAAATGTATCTTTTGCAGGTTTTTCTAGGATTTGTAGGTCAGACATTCTCTGTTCCTCTCTCCAGTCACTGTGCTTTGTATGTTTTCTATCATACTGGACGTTAAAAAAAAAAAAAAAAAAAGGTTATTTATTTACTTTGAGAAAGAGAGAGGGGAAGCAGGGGAAGGGAAGAGAGGGGGAGAGAGAGAACCCCAAACAGGCTCTGTGCTGTCAGCACAGAGCCTGATGTAGGACTTGAACCCACAAACTGTGAGATCATGACCTGAGCCGAAACCAAGAGTCCTATGCTTAACCGCCTGAGCCACCCAGGTGCCCCCCCCCCCCCCCCCCCGACTGGACATTTTTGATGGAAATAAAAAAGTCAGCTCCAAGCAGCTCAAGCAGAGAGTTTACAGGCTCACATGACTGACAAGTTGAAGGACAGGCCTCCTTTGAGGACTGTCTGGTCCTGATGCCTGAGCCTGTCAGGATTCTCTACTGCTTTCTCCCCATCTACGCTTCTGTCTGTAGCTTACTTCCAGCTGACTTCCCAGCTCCTCTCCTACCTGGTGAGGAAGGTGGCCACGGGCAGCCCCGAACCGTGGCAATGTGATCACTGCCAGGTCTGACGCCAAAGTGGAGAAAGTGGTGAAGAGTCCCTCCCTTGTGAAGACTCCCTTGGAGTCACTCTCCAATGTTTTGGGGTCACTGGTTTTTATATTTTGTCCATCCCTGAGAGTTGTCTGCAGTACTGTCCCAGGAGGAGCCGTGCAGCCATGGCCAAAAGCAGAAACTCAAAAGGGAGCAATCCAAAAACAATAAAGATCCTGGAAATTTAAAATATGATGGCAGGGGTGCCTGGGTAGCTCAGTCAGTTAAGCGTCTGACTTCAGCTCATGTCATGATCTCGTGGTTCTGTGAGTTTGAACTCCGCATCATGCTCTGTGCTGACAGCTCAGAGCCTGGAGCCTGCTTCAGACTCTGTCTCTCTCTCTCTCTGCTCCACCCCTGCTCATGCTCTGTCTCTCTCTGTCTCTCAAAAATAAATAAATGTTAAATGTTAAAAGATAATTTTTTAATGTGATGACAGAAATAAAAATTTCAAAGAAAGAATAAAAGATAACATGGAGACCATTTTCCAGAATGTTGAGAAAAAGAGATGCAAAATAAGACACAATAAGAAAATCAGAGAGTAGGTTCAGGAGGCCCAATGTCTTAGTAAAATATGCCAGCAGGAGGAAACAAGTGAATAATTCAAGAACATTTTCCAGAATCTAAAGATTGCGTCTCCAGATTGAAAGAGCATGTCAGGTGGTCAGCATAACAATGAAGATGCCCCATAACAATGCATGAAATTGCAGAGTGCTGGGGCAAGGCCTTACAAGCAGAAAGACCAAAATACATTTCAAAGGGTCAACAATCAGTTTGACATCAGACTTCTCAACAAGAACTCTAGAAAGTAGACCTGCACACTTCTGAATGAAAATTATTTCCTACCTCAATTGTGTGCCCATCCAATCTCAAGGAAGAGTGAATGCAGACTACAGACATGCCAAGTCTCGAAAACTATCTTCCACAACCCTTCTCAGGAAGAAAAAGGGAGAAGTAAACCAACAGACAGGGAGATGTGATTTCGCAGTAGGAGAAAGGAGGGCCCAGGAAGACAGCCATGCTCCCAGTTCGCATGGGAGCTGGACAGAAGCTCTGGAAAGATATCCCCAAGAAGGTGAAACACCTGAAAGTTTGGAAGTACTGAGAGGAGATCTAGATAACTGGAGGAGATTTTAGGGATGTGTTAGTGATAAATGCAGAGAAAACTAAACAAAAAAGCAATTTTTAACTCCAGTAAAAACAAAAAGTTATACATGAAGAACAAACACAGTATATACCACATGATCCAGCTGTGGATAGTGTTTACTTGGTCACATTGATGTAAAATTAGATATTGATCTAGTTAAATGGCAGATAACTATACTGTGTGTGTGTGAGAGAGAGAGAGAGAGAGAGAGAGAGAGAGGCATGTGGAGTGTGTCAGTGAGAGGACTACATTTTCAGCTTCCGCAGTGGGAAGTTTATTAAGGCCTAAGTGTGAAAAGACAGGAAGTAGGAATACAAGTGTGTTTACAAACTTGGAAATACATAGCAAAGGAAATTAAAAAGATGGGTAATAGAACACTGTGGTGGTGTGTGAATCAGGGCCTGTCATTTTCCATACTAAGTCTCTGACACTTGAAACTCCGTACATCTATGACTGATGAAAAAAAAAACAAGTATAGTTTTATTTGGGGTGCTTAAAAAGACCATCAGGAATTAATTCTTTTACATTTATGAAATCTTTTTTAATTGTGCATCAAAAAAAATAAGTACATAAGGACACTTTGTAAATCAAAGGAACCAACCCAGCTCAAGCGGTGGGTTAATCTCCTAAAGGTTAACAATGAAATTACCTTTCTGGGCTGTGAATGGTGAGAGCTCTCTCTTAGTGTCTGGAAACAGACATCCAAAGCCAAGGTTCTCTCTAAACTGAAAAGTACTTATTTGTTGCTTCATATAAATGGTAAATGGTACATTCCAGGGGAAAAATTAAATATTTCCAAAATTAACTTTGAAGTTACTCTCTGTATATATGTTTGTGTTTATAAACATTTAATTATATATGTTTATATTCTTATTTATTATGTGATTGTCCATTCTATTTGTTATATATGTATATATTATATTTAACATATGTATATATATTCTATTATTTGTGTATATACGTATATGTATTTGTACATATCTATTTGTATATATCTATTTGTGTGTGTGTATATGTATATATATATAATGTATTTATTGTGCGTGTGTGTGTGTTTCACGCCACACACACCCAATGCTGACTGCTGCAAAAGGAAGGGTGTAGGCATTTGAAGTTGCCTTCGGGAGATAATGGGATTTTAAAGGGTTGTGAAGAGGGACGCCTGGATGGCTCAGTCAGTTAAGGGTCCTTCGTCAGCTCAGGTCATGATCTCTCGGTTTGTGGGTTCGAGCCCCTTGGGGGCTCTGTGCCGACAGCTTGGAGCCTGGAGCCTGCTTTGGATTCTGTGTCTCCCTCTCTCCCTGCCCCTCCCCTGCTCATGGTCTCTCTCTGTCTCTCAATAATAAATAAACGTTAAAAAAAAAAAAATTAAAGGGCTGTGAAAAGGCCCTTGGTGGGTCACTCCAAAGAGTAATTTCACAGAGCCTGAAGCTACTGACCTATGCAGTTTCGGGAATATCTACACTCTGCCTTAAAACCCCGGGCAACGTGTCCACAGAATGCGAAGCAATCTGTCCTCCGCTTCTGCCATGCCATGCATACTGTATTGCCCTCATCCTGCTGTAAGACAGGAGGGTTTATGAATGTGATGCTCTTTCTCTTGGGGCTTTTTGGCGGGGGAGGGGTAGCCAAGTGTAAGGTAGGTCTGTAGGTCTGTCAGGGACCACAGCTAAGCTGCTTGCACCTGACACTTCTCTAGCTGCGTCTGAGGACCTTGCTCTCTGAGCTTTGGGCGCTGGGGTTTTTTGGTGGAGAGCTGCTAAGATTTCACACCCATCCCAGGACGTTCTCAGGGTGAGGCCTGATGAAGTTTTGGGGTGGTGGTGGGGTTCAGAGTTGCTGGCCAAGAAAGAATTTTTGAAGACGCCTTTAGTGCAAAAAGGTGATTGATTTTATTAAAGCTGGGGACAGGACCCAGGGTCAGAAAGAGCTGCACTGGGGCTGTGAAGAATGACTCCTTATATACTATGGGGCTGGGGGAGGTAAAGTCGAGAGGAAGTTGTTTTTTTTTTTTTTTAACGTTTTATTTATTTTTGAGACAGGCAGAGAGAGAGCATGAACAGGGGAGGGTCAGAGAGAGGGAGACACAGAATCTGAAACAGGCTCCAGGCTCCGAGCTGTCAGCACAGAGTCCGACACGGGGCTCGAACTCACGGATCATGACCTGAGCCGAAATCGGCTGCTTAACCGACTGAGCCACCCAGGGGCCCCAAGAGGAAGTTTTTAAAAGGGATTTTCATGTGCTAAAGACTCACAGATTGCTGGAGGCCTAGCTATTTCTGGAGACCTAGCTAAGGTGGTTTTTCCCTCTAGCAAAGCATTAACATCAAGACAGTAGGGAGTTCCTGGACTTCAGGCTATTGATGAGATTGCCTTTTTCTTATAAAAGGGTGGAGACTCTTATCATTTTAACCATTTGTTTGTGTGGTTTTTTTTGTTTTTTTTGTTTTGTTTTTTTTTTTTTTTGTTTTTTGTCCCTTCCAGTTTTTGTTTTGAAGTGTCCCAAGAGAGTGTCTTAAAGGGGGGGGGCGGGGTGCAGCTTGTACTTTGCCCTCAGCGCCCCCTCCTGTTGCCTCATCAAGTCCGTCTTGTAGGGCTTCTCTCTCTCCTATCTATCCCCCAAGAGCACATTCCCCTTTAGATTTATAACTCTTAATCCAGCTTTCCTTGTCAAGACATCCGAAGTCTGGCCACATCCCGGAACGTTTTCAAGGCTGGTCTTCTCTAGGTTTGTGTGTTGTGAGGGAGATTCCTGAGGAAGTGGAAAATGAAGCAAATGGAGCGACGCAAAGCCTGGTGGGTGGGTTACTAAGCAGTTTGGATTCTTGTGATCATACACTGTGTTGCGTCTGTTTTTTGGAAGGGAGAACTGCTCTCTGGCTTTCTTTGGTACCTGATGCAAGCCCTGTCTCTCCCGGGCTGTCCCTCCTCCAGTCCAGCCCAGTGTGTCTTCTCCTCCACAGGCCTGGCAGAAGCGTTCCTGCGACTTGCTCTGTGAACACAAGAGTGGTTTCTCAATGAAGGAGAAAATTGGTTTCTGGTAGAATGGGAAGGAATATTTTTCTTTTTAAAAAATGTTTATTGCTTTTCCTGATTTTAGGGGGTAAAAATACATGCCCATTGAAGAAACTTGAAAGTAGGGAAAGGCTGGGGTAAAAAAAAAAAGGTAAAAACGACCCAGATTCCACCACCCAGAAACTTCCAGGGACAACATGGGGCAGGCCCTCACAGTCGCCTCACTGTGCGCGTGCGCACACACACGTTTTCTCTTTACACAGCTGAGATAATGCTTCGTATTTCATTTCACATGCGATACTTTTTTACTTTACATTCTTAGTAAATTAATTAAATTAAATTAAAAATTTGGGGAAGGGATCTCAGTGTTTTGCCTGGGAGTGGAGCCTAGGAGGAACGGTCCCAGGACAGGAGACAGGGCGGGAGGGAGGGCCCAGAGATGAGGGGCAGAGTCTGGCTGCAACCAGCCGCCTGCAAAGCGGGGGGCCAGCGAGCCCCGAGCCCCACAGGCGACCCTGCTGCCAAACGGTTCGGGGGCTGGAATCCAAGTCCGAGCCCGCTGGCTGCAGCCGCCTTCCCCTCGTGTAGTGGGACGGCCTTGGGGTGGCCGGGGGGGCCGAGGCAGCGGTGCCTGGTGAGGAGGGGAGAACTGGAGGCCCCGTGGGGTGAGCAACGGGGCTGGTGGACACGGGCCAAACGAATCCGGCAAGACCCAAAGCGGGGTCCGGTCCACCTGCCCTGTGAATCTGCCCTGGTGAGACGTCCTTTCCCTCCCCCGGAGAGCTCTCTTCGCCGGTGCCCTTTTGTTGGGGAGGAAGTGTGAGGAAGGACTTTGAGGCCAGCAGCATTCAAGCTGCCCCCACCTCCTTCCACAGGCATCGACTACAAGACCACCACCATCCTGCTGGACGGGCGGCGGGTGAAGCTGCAACTCTGGTGAGTGGGTCCCAACCCCAGCTCTGGGACGGGGGAGCGGTGCACCCGTGAGCAGACCCCGTGGAGGTGGGGATCTGCGTCCACTGAGGCCTCATCCACGGGAGGGAACCGCAGGGCCTTTGTGGGTCCCTGGGAGTCTGTCCAGGATGTGGCCTTGCTGACACCTGCCTCTGCCTCTGCCTCCCCAGTGCCAGGAGGGGCCCGTGAGTGCAATGGAGACAGACCCCTGGCAGGTGTGGGGAGGTTGGGAGGCAAGAGACCCCCCATGCCCAGGTCTGGACTGGGTGTCTTTTCAGTGCCCCCTCCCCCACCCACCCCCAGGCTCTGAGGTTCGGGTCACAAACCCCTGCCTCTGCCCCTCAGCTTCAGGTGGGATGGGGGTGGGAGAACTGAGCGTTCCTGCTTTGACCAATCCCTGGGTTGCCCGCCTCCCTGTGTGACTTGCCCAAGTACTGTCCCCGCCCGTGTCACCCCTTCTCCTGGGCCACCTGCTGGCCCTCTTCGCCGCCCCCCAACCCCACACATGCCCTTGAGCCTCCAAGCCCTGGAAGCCTCTCCTGCTCCCTCACTCCCTCTTTCCCAGGAGCAGTCAGCCCCAAAGTCCAGCCGGGAGCCTCTCCGCAATGTCCCCTCAGCACCTGACCCTTCCCGCCACCCACCCCACGACGTTTGGGTTGTGGGTAAGGCCTGCCCCACCAGCAGCCTGTGGGTCAGTGAGGCTCAGGCACCCTGCTCTCACCTGCAGTGTTCTCATTCCTACCTTGCACGCACCCTTGGCACAGGCCTGAGCAGCTGCAGGGCCCTGGGCTTACCCTGCCTCATCTTTCTCCTCCCCAGGGACCATCCAGGGCCCCACCCTCAGCCCATACTTGCCCTGGATGCCGAAGGCTGCTCCACGTCTCCTAGGCACCCTCTCGACATTTCCCGATTCTGTTTTTCATCTGAGTGGCCTGTCTTAGTAAATGCCTTCATGTCCCTGCGCCCCCAGTTGCTCTGGCCAGACCCCACGGTTTTCCGCGGCACCCCCACACCAGGGAGCATTCCCATTTCACGAGAGCCACCCATCTCCCATGCGGAGCCGGTGGCTACCTCCCAAGTTTGCCCTCCTCCTGCGTCTCCTCGCCCCTAGACTTGTAGCCACCCCGTCTGCGGGCAAAGCCTAAACTCTGTAGGGACTGATCTGGGAGTTCTCCGTGCATTTGCTCCCAGCACGTGAGGTGTTCCTCCCACGTCTTTGGCCACGGTCAGCACCTCTGACACTTCTGAACCCCAGGCCCTGCTCTCCTCAGCTGAGCCTCATCTAGGACTCAGAAGGCAGAGGTGGGTTACCAAAGAAAAGCCGTGCTGGGTCTCGCTGTTTGTATATGAGGACGCGCCTGGCGTGCAGGGGAGGCCTGCCCTCCCACCCTCATCTCTAGGGGATCGCGTGTTGATGTGGGACTGTTGATTGCACATGCAGATGAGTGTTGCCCTTCTGTAACCTGCGGGGAATCACCACCCGCTGGGCCCGAGAGCCACAACCATGAGAGCAGGCTGCTGGAATCTATCCCAGGGAACGTTACTTCTCTTTGTCCTGATTTATGGCTCCTGGAGCTCCATTCCAGGTGTCAGGGGCCCCCACGTCCATTCCTCATATTGACAAACTTAGGGACGTACCTGCAGTGGGATGGCCACTGACTGACCGTTGTAAAATATGTTTGCTATGGCTCCCAAGTTCAAAACCCTATTGTCAGGAAGAAGCAGTGATTTCTTCTCACTGGCCTCCAACATCTTTTCCAGGGATACATCCGGGCAGGGAAGATTTTGTACCATATTCCGCTCCTACTCGCGGGGCGCACAGGTAA
Source organism: Panthera leo (assembly GCF_018350215.1). Taxonomy (NCBI): domain Eukaryota; kingdom Metazoa; phylum Chordata; class Mammalia; order Carnivora; family Felidae; genus Panthera; species Panthera leo. Next base: position 60,897,579 of record NC_056692.1, on the reverse strand, counting down.
CATCCCCTGAGCCAGGAAGTCAGACTGACTGAATAATGGCATTGGAATGTTTGTTGATGCAAGAATCTCAAAGTGTTTAATATGATTTGATGAAAGAATCTCAAAGTGTTTAAAAAAAAAAAGAGTCTGAAAGTGTGGCAAGGAATGTTCGGTGGCTTGCAAACCATCAGCATCAGGGATGTATGTGTGCATGTGTTATGTTTGCACACACATGTGCACGCGAGCTCTGTGTGGCCGCAGGGGTGTGTGTGTGTGTGTGTGTGTGTGTGTACGTATGCGTGTGTGTGTGCACATCTGTATGTGTGCACCTGTGTTCGCGTGACTGTGTGTGTATGTCTGTGCGCATGTAGGAGAGCACTCTGTCCAGGTGGGTGGGCTCTGCCCCTAGGAAGGTGGTCACCCTTGCAGTCCCTCCACCTTCCATGTCCCTAGAGCAGCATGTGGATCGGGGGATTTGAATGCTAGTCCCCAACTTACCTTGACATTTGAGAGTGGATTAACGAGCTCATGAAGCACCATTAGAAGTAAATAAGTAACTACTGCTTTTGGTAGACAAATAAAAATACTGTGTCTTCCATTAAAATTAGTAAAGTGGTCATTTAGCTGGCTGTGAGTCTGTGACTGAGTAGCCTGCACACTGGCCAGCATGGCCCAGAGCTGCGCCCACCTCTGCCCTGTAAGGTAAGCCTGGTGCCTCTCTCCGCAGGGTGTGATCCTGGTCTATGACATCGCAAACCGCTGGTCCTTTGATGGCATCGACCGGTGGATTAAGGAGATAGATGAGGTATGAGCACTGTGCCAGAGCGCCATCCGAGTGGGCTTGAGGGCCGGGGCACGAGGCTTCACCAGCAAGGACACCAATCCCCTCCCTGGACAGGACCGGGCCCTGATCTGGAGCCCCACCATGCCCAGGAGCCAGAGCCGCGAGCTGCCTGCTGGCACGCTGACCTGGCCAACTGCCGATGTGGGTACAGAGCAGCCCCGCACTCGTCATATTGTTTCCTGCAGCTGCCGGAACACATCGCCATAAACAACAGAAATGTGTTCTTTCACACTTTGGAGGCCAGGAGCCTGAACTCCAGGGTCATCGGGGCTGGGCTCCCTCTGAAGCCTCCAGAGGAGGGTCCTTCCTGTCTCTTCCAGTTCCCGGTGGCTGCCGACAGCTCCTGGCCTGTGGTCCCGTAACTCTGCCCCCACGTGGCTTTTCCCCTGTGTGTCCCGGGTCCTCTCCTCTTCTCACAAGGACACCAGTGCCTGGATTGACGGCCCTTCCCAGTGGCCTCATCTTAACCAAATACATCTGCAAGCGTCCTTCTCCAATAAGGACACGTTCTGAGGTTCTGGGTGGGCGTGAATTTGGGGAGGACGCCATGTACCCCGCACACCAGCGGTGCCAGGAACAGAAGCACAAGTAACCCCTGTTCCTTGCCTTTCTGTCACCCTTCAGCATGCCCCTGGTGTCCCTAAAATCCTGGTGGGAAACCGCCTGCATCTGGCCTTCAAGCGGCAAGTCCCCACGGAGCAGGCCCAGGCCTACGCAGCGCGCCTGGGTGTCACCTTCTTCGAGGTCAGCCCTCTGTGCAACTTCAACATCACCGAGTCCTTCACGGAGCTGGCCAGGACCGTGCTGCTGCGGCACGGGATGGACCGACTCTGGAGGCCCAGCAAGGGTAGGCACCCGCCAGGCCGTCCTCCAGCCCCCGGCCCGCCTCCCAGGACCCACCCGAGGCGGCCGCGTCCATTCCCAGGGAGTGGATGCAGTTAATTAGAAGTCACCGTGAACAGTTTTGTCGGAAAGTTCACGAGAGGCACTTCTGAAGTGTGTGCGTAGGCAGAGGCGTGTGTGATGAGAAGGAGCCAGCACCTCCCCACGCGGAGCGGGGCCCCTGAGCCTGCAGGGACGCAGCACCCGAGGGCCACGTTTGCCAGGCGCTCAGACGCCGGGCTTTGCCCACACCCTTCCCCCGGGCCCCCCACCCCTGGTGGTTTTGGGAAGAGCTTATCATGTTAGGAGCGATCCGCTTTCGACGAGGGGAGCTTGAGACAGAGAAGTGCACAGAGTGTTGTCAACACCAGATCCCTCCGTGTTAATTCGTCCAAAGACCCGTGCTGTTTTTTTTTAATTTTAGTTTATTTACTTTGAGAGAGAGAGCAAGAGAGACAGAGACTGTGCACAAGCGGGGGAGGGGCAGAGAGAAGGAGAGACAGAATCCCAAGCAGGCTCTGAGCCATCAGCGCAGAGCCCGACGCGGGGCTCGATCCCACGAATTGTGCGATCGTGACCTGAGCCGAGATCAAGAGCCGGACGCTTAACCGACTGTGCCACCCAGGCGCCCCAGACCTGTGTTCTTATTTCATCTGCTTTGTGGTGACATAGTCGCTGTCACCATTTTCCACTGAGTAATCTGTCCACATATTCCTGTTAAAGACAAAAAGACAAAATCTGTAGTCATTGAACTGGGTGGCCTAGGGTTGACGGAGCAAAATAGGGTTCTTCTGAATCAGGGATCCTCCCCCTCAGCACTGCTGCCACTCGGGCGGGGCCTCCAGTGCACCACACCCCCTCTCCCCCAGCTGTGGAAACCACAAGCGTGCCGGGAAGTCAAAATCACCCCCAGTTACGAACCACTGAGGCGAAAGAGCTGTTTGCTGAGCAACCCTGGGCCTGACCCCTTTGGGGGCTGTGTGGGGGGGGGAGGGGGCACACTGGGAATGCCCCTCCTCGGCAGGTCCCCAAGAGCCCGTCCCACCCGGGCAGGGAGCCCAACTCGCATAAGGGGCAGTGTAGAGGAGATTGAAGACAGCATTGTCTCCTCAGGTGCTCCCTTGGACATGTCATTATACAGCTGGTCACACGTGTTGCCAAGGTCAGCTGTGCAGTCGGGAAGGAGGTCATCCCTGATGCCCTTGGTCTCTCACCCCAACCATGGGAGCATGAGTGCCATTGTCTCCCCTCCAGGTCTGCCCACCTCTTGGACCTGGAGGGAAAGACGGCAGGGGTCTGCAGTCCGAGGCCACTAAAGCAGGCAGGCTGGTCTCCAGCCCTGCTCAGTGGCACGTGTGGGTCCGGCGGGTGGAGCCCTCAGCCCCAACACCACGGGGAAGGAAGGTGGTCAGTCTGTGTCCTACACTAAACCCGTTTCCTTTCCTCTCCTCTCCCAGTGCTGACCCTGCAGGACCTCTGCTGCCGGGCTGTGGTGTCCTGCACACCCGTGCACCTGGTGGACAAGCTCCCGCTGCCGATGGCCTTGAGGAGTCACCTCAAATCCTTCTCGATGGCCAGTGGTCTCAATGCCAGGATGATGCACGGCCGCTCCTACTCTCTCACCACCAGCTCCACCCACAAGAGGAGCAGCCTCCGAAAAGTGAAGGCCACCCGCCCCCCCCAGAGCCCGCCCAAGCGCTGCCCCCGGAACAGCTGTAAAGTCTCCTGAGGGAGGCGCCAGGACACAGACACTGGCCCCTCTGCGAGAGGCTCTGAGCCGTCACATGTGGGACGCGGGAGCCCGTTCCAGGCGCGGGAAAGCACCTGCCGGTCTCTCGTGGTGATCGTGCCGCCCCGCGCATTGAAAACACCCCGCACAGCTCGACGTTGGTGTTTCTACATGGATGTGCATGAAGCTCTTGCTTTAGATGTGTGTTTATAAAGGGGGTCAGCACTCTGCTCGGCTCCTGATAACGTGAGATTTCAGACGTCACTTACGTCGTGGCTGCAGCACGGCCTTTGCTTAATAGGACTGCTTTTATAAGAGCGGTGACGTGTGTCGTGAGTGCAAATTCCAGGGACCCTGGAAAGCAACGGGGGAGAGAAATTAGTCTTTGACCTCACAAGAGGGCCTTTTTGTAAGTCTCCTCGTCACATCGGAGCACGAGTTTATGAAGTGCTGTGGAGAATCAGAGTTGGCACAGCCGCTCTGTCCGGCTCGGGTCTGACATGGATTTGATAAAGTTTTTGCTATGTTATTTACCATGTTTGGGGATTAATAAGTGATTTATATGCATATTTTTCTGTAAATCTACATTTTTTTGTACAAGATGTTCCACAAGTTACAAAGCTAAGGGAAGAAAATGCCAAAGATATCTCCAGTTGTGCCAAAAGGCCACAACATAGTTACAACAGATCCAGATCGGCAAGGAAGATATCGTTCAGAGCCGTGTCGGTAAGGAATGAAGTGGCCACCATTGTTTAAGAAAATGTTTCCTGACAATAAAATGTACACTTGTTTCTTGGTAGGGTCGTCGGCTGGTTCCTTCTGATTTTGTGTATTCACATAGCCCTTCATTTCATTTGCTTTATCAAGTGTTTCAAGCGCCACAAATTCGTGCCAGTACATGGAGCTGGCAGCAAGGCTTTGTTCCTGAACCGTGGCATGTGTTGAAAAAGCTTCCTTTCCCTAGAAAGACATGTAGAGGCAGAAAATGGGAAGTCTTGGGGGCACCAGGGTGGCTCAGTGAGTTAAGTGTCCAACTGTTGATTTTGGCTCAGGCCACGATCCCAGGGTCATGGCCTCTGCACTGAGCATGGAACCTGCTTGGGACTCTCTCCCTCTCTCTCTGTACCCGCCCCCGGTCATGCTCACTCACTCCCTAAAAACAAGTGGGAAGTATATATTTTTATTTTTTATTTTTTATTTTTTAAAATTTACATCCAAATTAGCATCTAGTGCAACGGTGATTTCAGGAGTAGATTCCTTAGTGCCCCTTCCCCATTTAGCACCCCCAAACCCATCCTGTAACCCTCAGTTTGCTCTCCATATTTATGAGTCTCTTCTGTTTTGTCCCCCTCCCTGTTTTTATGGTCTTTTTGTTTCCTTCCCTTATGTTCATCTGTTTTGTCTCTTAAAGTCCTCATATGAGTGAAGTCATATGATTTTTGTCTTTCTCTAATTTCACTTAGCATAATACCCTCCAGTTTCATCCGTGTAGTTGCAAATGGCAAGATTTCATTGTTTTTGATTGCTGCGTAATATTCCATTGTGTGTATATACCACATCTTCTTTATCCATTCATCCATCGATGGACATTTGGGCTCTTTCCATACTTTGGCTATTGTTGATAGGGCTGCTATAAACATTGGGGTGCGTGTGCCCCTTCGAAACAGCACACCTGTATCCCGTGGATAAATACCTAGTAGTGCAATTGCTGGGTCGTAGGGTAGTTCTATTTTTAGTTTTTTGAGGAACCTCCATACTGTTTTCCAGACTGACTGCACCAGCTCGCATTCCCAAAACAAGTGGGAAGTATTAACGAGAGGCCCTCAAGTGTGTGCCTGTCTGGTGAAAGCAGAGAGGTACTCTTGAATCCCTCTGGGACGTGTCTCCCCACACCCCCCCCAACGGACGAGGTCCTAACCACCAATCACAAGTGACTCATACAGGACATGTGGACCGTGCAAAGGCCCTGGGCAGGGTCTTGCCTTCCTGGCTGTACCTGCTTCACATCTCTCTGCAGCAGCTGGAGGTTACAATGAGGAATTTTTAATTTTAATTTAATTTAATTTTATTTTTTAAGTTTATTTAATTTATTTTAAGAGAGAGTGCAAGTGGGGGAGGAGCAGAGACAGAGGGAGATAGAGAATCCCAAGCAGGCTCTGCACAGTCAGCACAGAGCCGATGTGGGGCTTGAACTCATGAACCTGTGAGATCATGACCTGAGCTGAAACCAAGAGTCAGACACTTAACGGACTGAGCCACCTAGGGGCCCCTATTTTATTTTATTTTATTTATTTTATTTTTTTACATAAAAATCTTTGTAAAATTTTTTTAAAATTTTAAGTTTGTTTGTTTGTTTAGAGAGCTAGCGCACACAAGCAGGGGAGGGGCAGCGAGAAGGAGAGACCCAACCCTAAGCAGGCTCCACGCCATCAGTGCACAGACCCATGTGGGGCTTGAACTCACAAACCCATAAGATCATGACCTGAACCAAGATCAAACGTTGGACACTTAACCGACTGCCACCCAGGCTTTCCACAATGAGGAATTTTTATTTTTTTATTGTAAAAGATATTCTTTTGTTGATATATTTATTTTGACAGGGACAGTGCGAGTGGAGAAGCAGAGAGAGGGAGAAAGAAAATCCCAGCAGGCTGTAGACCGTTTAGCCCGATGCGGGGCTTGAACTCACAAAACCCTGAGATCATGACCTGAGCCGAGATCAAGAGTCAGATGTTTAACCGACTGAGCCACCCAGGCCCCCGCAACGAGGAATTTTTAAAAAATAACTAGAAATGAGAAAACGCTCAGGTGTTCTCAGTTTCTGTTAATGATTTATAGATTTTGAGACACTGAAGTGACCCTAGAATCAGAAGCAACATCTCTATTCGGAGATGTGCAAGTGAGGCCCAGAGAGGAGAAATGAGCCCAGCCCCCTCCAGTCACTGAAGGCCCAGAGCCAGGCTGGGGGTCGTGCAGCCCCCAGAGCATGACAGGGACACATGTCCACAGGGAGTGGTCTAGTGGACAGCTGGTAAACCCGCAGGGGCTGCCTGGGAGGACATCCTGCTGGGGCCACAGCACCTTCTCTCTGCCAGGCAGTGGATGGAGACAGAGGGGCTGACCCACTGACGAGGAGCGCAGGGATGGCTGGGCGGTCCGGGGTGGGTGTCATCTGACCTGTGGTGGGCCAAGGTGGGCATCTCCTCCCCACGCTGGCAGCCAGGAGGGGTGTAGGGAGAGGTCCAGGCTGAATGAAGCCCCTCTCCCTTCTGAAGACAGTGCTTCTTGAGAACGAAATGTGCGTGTCCTGGAGGCAGTGGAAGGTGGTAGGATGCTGGAATGGGTCCCCTGGTGATAGGGCCACACCAGGCCAAACAGGGCTCTTTTCTCCTCCATTCAATCGAAGCACTCCTTAGGACCACCACTAATGTCCTAGAAGGAATATAACGAAGGTCCTGAAGCCTCGGTGACCCCGAGCTCTTCCAAGGGGTTTCCAAAGCACACGGGCCTCCTGGGGGGGACAAAGGACGCCTGGAGTTCCCAGAAGCTGGCAGAGGCAGGAAGGAGCCCCCAGAGCCCCTGCAGGAGCGCCCACACCTGGATCTCAGACTCTGGCCCCAGAACTGAGAGAGGACAAATCTCTGCTGTGTGAAGCTCCCCCGTTGTGGGACACTTTGTTATGGTGGCCCCAGGACACTTACACAAGTTATACTTCACTGCAGAAAGTGCTATAGCAAATCGAAGTGGCATTTCTATGAAAGAGAAACAAATAAACTGAAGTACGGAATGTAAGTAAAACATGCATGTTTTGGTGGGAATGTGCCGAAAACATAATCAAGTGTAAACTGAACCCTAGAAAAACTGCTCTCAAACATTGTCATTTTCTCCCATGGCCCCATCGCTGGCAAAATCCACCCAAAGTATAAACAGGAATGCCAAATGATGCCCCAGATGTTTGTAATTCTCTTTTTAAGCATCTAGATTCAAAATATATTATGCACAATTATGTCTTCAATTGCCCTGTGAGAACCACTGCAATGCAGACTAATTTCCCAGACCGAGAACTCACGGCTTTGACGAGGAACTATCCAAGCAAATACTGAATGTGGAAAAAATGTCAATTACAGGCCTGATCACATGGGTCTGCCGAGGAGACGGAGACAGCACCCTTTGCTGGAGAACCGCTTCATTAAACAAGTGTGAATTCAAGAAGCAGCATTGAAGCTGCCTGTGCTAGGGGAGCGGGGCGGGGGGGGGAGGTGGTGGTGGAGGGAGGCCTTCGAGCTATTGAGGGCTGTTGGCCAGAGTAATTGGACAAAGCTCTCAGAGCAGGATGGCTGTGGGGCGTGGGGCACGTCTACCAGGCGGTGGGCAGACGGGTCAGTGGTAGGTAACGGAGCAGCTTCCTGTAAGCAGGCTGGCAGGTGCCTGACGAGGTTCCCTACCCTGGTGTGAGTCTGGAGCCCCCTGTGCAGAGGTTGAACTGTATCCTGGGCTGGCCCTGCCTCCCCTCACCTCGGACTCTCTTTTCCCAACCTGCCTGGCCCCATGCGTTCTAGCTTTGATGGAAAATTTGGGTCTGTGCCGCTTTCTTTAAATCTTTGGGTTCTCACACGCCTCTCTTCTCAAAAAAAGCTGGCTCCTGACAATAAAGTTTTGGCTTTTAATACTACTGTCCCCTCCCTGCATCGGTCTGGAACTCAAGAGTAAAATATTGCTTCTTTCCCTCTGTTTCCCCATGATAACAATTGGGGGAAGCGTCCGAGTCTTCGTGGAGAGGAAGACAAAGGCCGCCAGGAATGCACTGACTCTGCAAGGAGGGAGCCGGGCATCTTCACGAGCAGTGCCGGAGGGGACTTAGTGTCCTAGCACAGGTGGACTGAGGCGGGCATCTCCTCCCCATGCTGGCGGCCAGGAGGGGTGTAGGGAGAGGTCCAGGCTGAATGAAGCCCCTCTCCCCTCTGAAGAGCGAGCTTGCGAACGAAAGGTGTGTGTCCCTGAGGCAGTGGAAGGTGGTGGGACACTGGAATGGGCTCCCTGGTGGCAGGGCCACACCAGGCCAAACGGGGGTCTTTTCCCTTCACATCCTCCCTTGTGTGAGGTGACTGGGGGGCATCGGAGGAAACCCACTTTGTTCTGTGTTGGGTGCTCTCAGGGAGCAGGGGTGATTCTGAGAGGCCTATTTTAGTAATTTCCATCTAGAAGGTGGGAAAACAGGGCAAGGTTAACACTGTCATTGGCAAGCAGGACGGGCTGTCTGGTCTCTGGGTGCCTCAGACACTGCCCCTTTCCAGTCTGTTCTGTTCCTGTGGCCCTTACTTCCGTCCTGCCCCCATCAACCAGAGTGGTGTCGTGTCCCACAGAGACCACTGTGCCCGCTGTGTGTGCCAGTGTCTCTGGCACTCTTCCCCGTGCCCTTTGAAGTGACAGGAAGACAGGCACAGTCTCTGCCTGGTAGAGGCTCACTTCCTGATTCTGCATGGGGGCTGGGGCGGGGAGGGGGGGTGCCTCAAAGCTCCAATCCCATCAGCATGGTCTGCTGGTCTTGAGTTCTTATTCTGGAATTTCATCATTACTTCATATTACACTTCAGAAATGGGGATGATGGGTGGTGACTTTTTTTGAAGGCTCTCTAATCATTTTATTGTGAAATATATCGTGAAATAACCTTTTAAAAAAAACGTTTAATGTTTATTTATCTTTGAGAGAGAGAGAGACAGAATGTGAGTGGGGGAGGGGCAGAGACAGAAGGAGACAGAATCTGAAGCAGGCTCCAGGCTCTGAGCTGTCTGCACAGAGCCTGACATGGGTCTCCAGCTTCTGAACCATGAGATCATGACCTGAGCCGAAGTTGGACACTTAACTGACTGAGCCACCCAGGCACCCCTATCATGAAATAACCTTACCCCAAAAGCTCTCTGCATGTGGTAATAGTTTCCTATTGCTGTTGTGTTTGGGTGTCTTGTGCCTGCCATAACCAGCCAGGACCAGTTCCTTCTGGAAGCTCCAGGAGAGAATCAGTTCCACGACTCTTCCAGCTTTTAGAAGCTGCCAACATTCCTTGGCTCCTGGCTGCACCACTCCAATGTCTGTCTCCACAGGGACATCGACACTCCTGTGTCCCTCTTCAAGTGTGATTACATTTGAGGCCCACCTGGACAATCCATCTGAAGGTCCTGCAAAGTCTCTTCTGCCATATAAGGCGACACATTCATGGGCTGCAGAGATCAGGGTGTGGGCATCGTCATTGTGAGGAGCCGTTACTCAGCCAGCCACACACACCCGGACCCATTGCAGATCACTCTGTTGCCCACCAGTACCTCCAGTTCTGGGTAAACCATGCCCTTGGTTTTCTCTATTCTCCAGCACCCACGTACTACTTGCCCCTAAACAACGGGCTAATCACCTTGCTATTTTAAGCTTTGTGTAAATTGTTTCACACCACAGGCGTGCTTCTGCAACTTGCTTTTCATGCTCAACACAAATGGCTCTGTCTGCTCGCCTTCGTGCCTCTGTGCCACCACGTGGTGTGCTCGCCGCCGTCTGTCCCTGCGTGCGGACGCCGTGTGCTTGTTTCTCCACAGAAACCCCCTGTCTAACCCCCTGGCCTCGCACAGTATTTCCACCTTTTTTAAAAAAAACCCTTTAATAACCCGTAATAGACCCAGACCCCTCGCAGAGTACCCCATCCCCAGTGGAGACCCTCCCTGGCTCACAGGGACACGCAGAGTATTCCGAGGTTCTTTGCATTTCTCTCTGTGGCCTGTGTTGTTAAAACATTAAATGTAATTTTCCCCTTAACACATGTAATGCCTAGGCCCTCCATCCCTGGTTCAAACCCCAGTCTGTGCCCCAGAGGTGAGAACGTGCCCCCCCACCCCCGCCGCCACTTAAGAGGGGGAGTCAGTGAGGGTCCCGGCACTCATTTTGGCCCACATCTCCCATCTTCTGCCTGAAGACTTGTAAGCTACCAACGGGCTGATTCCCTAGGGCTGCCATAAACAGATGGCTCCAGCAAGAAGCTGCTGGCACATTCTCGTGATCTGGGGGGTCTGGGGAGAACCCTTTCCAGGACTCTTCTGGCTCCTGGGTGTGGGTGGCAGTTCTCAGCACCGGCTGGCTTGTGGCCATATGGCTCTGATTTCAGCCTTCTCATCAAGTGGCCATCCTTCGGTCTATTCGCCCTCCCTTCTCTGCTACAATGCATTGTTACTATTTTTACTTACTTATATTTTCAGTTAAAAGAAAGTCTCTTCCACTTAATTTATATGATTCCTGTGGGGTGGGCCCCGCCTGCTCGAGGCCGGCGAGGGGCGCGGGTGCCTCTGTGAATCGCCCTTCCCTCCTAGGCGGGTGGCCCTCGGATCTCCTCCAAGCCGGCACCTGTTTCTCCGCCGCCTCGGCCCGCCTCCCTCCGCTCAGGCCCCGCCCCCGACGCGGTCTCCGCCCCCTCGCACGTGACGCACTCGGTGCTCCCTCACCGCCCTGGCCCGGCCCAGGTGGATGCGCTCGGCGCTCCGCGGCTCCCTGGCTGCGCACGCACGCACGGCCGCCCCTCGCTTCCGGCGCGGTGGCCTCCGCCGGACAGACCGGACCCCAGCGCCCGGCCTCCCCGAGGACATGCGGCGCTGAGGAGCGGCGGACCCTTCGCGGCGGCGCCATGAACCTCCTGCCGTGTAACCCTCACGGCAACGGGCTGCTCTACGCCGGCTTCAACCAGGACCACGGTGAGGGCGCCCCTGCGCGCGTCCGGGCCCCGACCCGGCCTCTTCCCGGAGTCCCCGGATCGGGCCGGCCCCTCCCCCACGCGCCTCACCCGGCCAGGTCCCTTCCCGACGAGCACCCCCCCCCCCCCCGACTCAGCCGGGCCCCTCCCCCGAGGCCCTCCCCTCCGGGCCCAACCGGCCCTCCCCGAACACTGGCCAGCTCGGCAAGTTCCCATCCCGGACGCTCCTCACCGGGTCTGACCCCTCCCCCGACACCCTCCGACCCGGCCGGTCCCCTTCCCTCACGTCCACCGCCCCCCCCCCCCCTCCTTGACCTGGCCTCCCCTGAAGTCCCCGTCCCACTGGCCCCCTCCCCGAGGCGGCACCCCGGGCGGGGGGGGGGTCGCTCCCCTCCGGACTTCCGTGGAGCTCCGGGCGGCGGCCGCACCCACTCGCTCAGGGCCCTGCGGGCTCCCACCGGCTTCGGCTACCCGGGGCTTTTCTCACGGCGCACACTGGGGTCTGCTTCGGAACTCCGCGCTTTTTCCCGCCCTCGTTTAGGGTCTCCACGTAAGCGGTGGTGGCTTGACAACACCTGCTTTCTTGTCCGCTGCGGGCTTGGGCCTCTCGACGATTCTCGCGGCCCAGCGACCCGGTCGGGCTGAGGTCGCCCTCGCCTTTCCGGCCGGATTACCGGGAGCGTGCCCGTGAGCTACCCCCGCGTGTCTTGCCGAGTGGAACCAAAGGACTTGGTTGTCGGGGAAGCCTTGGGGGGGAAACGCGCTTTCCTCCCGGTTTTGACTCCAGCTGAGGCCCCCTGGGTGGTTTAAGCCAGCCCTGCAGCCGCGTCCGGGAAGGCCCGCAGGGTGCGGGCGGGAGGGGCGGGGAGGAACTCGGATCCGAGGAGCTGCCCCCGCTGCGGAGCCAGGGTTTTGCCTCCGGGAGGAGCCGGGTGACAGCGGCCGCCCGGGGACACACTCCTGAGGGCTTTTGCGTGCCAGCTTCGCAAGTTTTGTCTCTGAGGGGAACCCGAGAAAGTGCCGCAGGCCCCGTTTTTGCGAAACTCGATTTAAGTGGTCGCTGCTGCCTCGCTGCGGCCGGCGCGTGTTTACCTTGCGCCCCCGCCCTGCCCGGCGCTGAGGGTCAGGTCCGACCTGTCCACAGGTGTGGACTGTGGTGTCACAGGTGGGCGGTGGAAGTAGGCCCGAGATGTGTGTGGGAGGAGGGCGAGCTTGCTTGCGGCCTCTGAGCTTGTCGAGGTGTTCTTGGGGGGGGGGGGGTTGGTGGGAATCCGGCCTGTGAGCTCTGGAGGGGTTCTTGGTGGGGAGGGGGGAGCAGGCTCTGAGCTCCTGGAGGGGTTCTTGGGGGGGGGGAGCTGGCCTGTGAGCTCATGGAGGGGTTTTTTTGGGGGGGGGGCGGCCTGTGAGCTTGTGGAGGGGTTCTGGGTGGGGGGAGCCGGCTTTGAGCTCGTGGAGGGGTTCTTGAGGGGGGGGCCAGCCTGTGAGCTCATGGAGGGGTTCTTGGTGGGGGGAGCCGGCTTTGAGCTCGTGGAGGGGTTCTTGAGGGGGGAGCCGGCCTCTGAGCTTGTGGAGGGGTTCTTGGGGGGGGAGCTGGCCTGTGAGCTCATGGAGGGTTTTTTTTTGGGGGGGGCCGGCCTGTGAGCTCGTGGAGGGGTTCTTGAGGGGGGAGCCGGCCTCTGAGCTTGTGGAGGGGTTCTTTGGTGGGGGGGGAGCTGGTATCTGAGCTCGTGGAGGGGTTTTTTTTGGGGGGGAGCCAGCCTCTGAGCTCATGGAGGGGTTCTTGAGGGGGGAGCTGGCTCTGAGCTTGTGGAGGGGTTCTTGGGGGGGGAGCTGGCCTGTGAGCTCATGGAGGGTTTTTTTTTGGGGGGGGGCCGGCCTGTGAGCTCGTGGAGGGGTTCTTGAGGGGGGAGCCGGCCTCTGAGCTTGTGGAGGGGTTCTTTGGTGGGGGGGGGAGCTGGTATCTGAGCTCGTGGAGGGGTTTTTTTTGGGGGGGAGCCAGCCTCTGAGCTCATGGAGGGGTTCTTGAGGGGGGAGCTGGCTCTGAGCTCGTGGAGGGGTTCTTGGAGGAGGTGGCAGGTGGATGGTGGGGGCGTGTGTGCTGTGGGCCGAGTTCTGGTTTCCAGCGGGCAGGACTGCACGGATTGTGGAAGAACGTGTTCCCGAGGAACGAGGCGTGAGTTTGTGGTCAGGTGTCGACGTTGGACAGTTATGTGGTCAGGTGTCGGACGTTGGACAGAGTTATGGTCAGGTGTCGGACGCTTTGGGGTTTGATTACCAGACGAGGCCAGTAGGGTTTTAATGGGTTTGGATAACCACCGAGAGCTCTGTACGGAATTAACAGTGATACAACAACTCTTCAAAACCGTCTTCAGTGGAAAGAGTGGTCCTCCAGCAGTGAGGGAGGGGAGAGGTGACTGTAAACACTTGGGCCACGCCTTTCCTGTTTACAGAAGCAAAAAGGCTGGGTGACTTGAGGTCATTTAGTGCAAGAGGATCGTTCTTGCCCACTTGCCTTGCTGTGGGGTGAGGAGTTTGTGTGTTACGTTTCAGTATAGTAATTGAGACTCGTGATACTATTTAAGGAACCAGTGAAGTTTATAGTATTTTTATAAAGATTTCATCAAAGTTTTTTTTAGCGTTTATTTATTTTTGAGAGAGAGATCGCGCGCGCACAAGAGGCAGAAAGAGGGAGACCGAGGATCCTAAGCAGGCTCTGCAGTGAGAGAGCAGAGCCGATGCGGGGCTGGAGCTCACCAACCATGAGATCATAATCGGAGCCAAAAAAGTCACTTAACTAACTCAGCCACCCAAGTGCCCCAAAGATTGTTTTTAAAATACAATTGTGGCTCTTAAAAGGATCTATTTCAGTTGCCTAAAAAATACCCTTGCGTAAACCCAGCTCATTTCATTGTAACAGTTTGTAAGTAAAGTTAGTGTTTTTGAAAAAAATAAAAGCCTTACACTTAAACTTCTGGTTATCTTCGGATTAATTCTCTATGATATAAATTTATGCCAGATAATTGAGTTTATTACATTTTGTTTTTACTTACGCTGGTTTTTAACTTTTGCATAGCTTAAAAAAATTTTTTTAATCTATGTTTGTTTTTGAGAGACAGAATGTGAACAGGGGAGGGGCAGAGCGAGAGGGAGACACAGAATCCGAAACAGGCTCCGAACTGTCATCACAGAGCCCGATGGGGGGCTCGAACCTACAAACTGTGAGATCGTGACCTGAGCTGAAGTTGGATGTTTAACCAACTGAGCACACCCCGTGCCCCTGAGTATTTTTGTTTCAATATCTATCTTTTTAATGTTTATTTATTAATGTTTTATTTTAGAGAGAAAGAGAGAGAGTGAGCAAGCAGGAGAGAAGCAGACACAGAATCCGAAGCAGGCTCCAGGCTCTGAGCTGTCAGCACAGAGCCCAGTGTGGGGCTCGAACCCATGAACTGTGAGATCATGACCTGAGCCGAAGTCAGGCGCTCAACTGACTGAGCCACCCAGGCGCCCCTACGTTTATTTATTTATTTAGAGCGAGAATACCAAGCAGGCTCTGTACTGCCAGTTCAGAGCTTGATGTGGGGCTCGATCTCATGAACTGCGAGATCTTGACCTGAACCAAAATCAAGAGTGGGTCATCCAACTGGTTGAGCCACCCAGGCGCCCCCACGATTTTTTTTTAAAGTTTATGCATTTTGAGGGAGGGAGAGAGAGAGAGAGAGAGAGTGAACGAGCTCAAATACAAATGGGGGAGGGGCAGAAGGAGAGAGAATCCCAAGCAGGCTCTGCGATGTCAGCACAGAGCCGTATAAGGGCGGGAACCCAGGGTGGTGACCTTAGCCGAAACTAAGAGTCCGACGCTTAACCGACCGATCCGTACAGTTACCCCTAATTTTCATTAAGCATTTTAAACTCTCATTGCAACTTTTGGCTTAGAAATCATTGTTTGTTTGTTTAATTTTCTTACGTGAAATATAGTTGACACACAATGTTACATTCATTTCAGGTGAACCAGAAAACATTTTTAAAAGGGCATTCATGATTTTAAATATTCGAACTTCTAAAGATAATTTGCACTGCGTTCTTCAAGACTCTTAAAGTGTCGAGATGTACATTTCTTTAAGTTGGCTGGCTATTTTTCTCTCTATTCCTTTGGGAAACACAAATGTTTGAGTATGTACCCTTGTCTACAGATAGCACTTGCTT
This sequence comes from Panthera leo, assembly GCF_018350215.1. NCBI lineage: Eukaryota > Metazoa > Chordata > Mammalia > Carnivora > Felidae > Panthera > Panthera leo. Next base: position 60,882,213 of record NC_056692.1, on the reverse strand, counting down.
CTCCTGCCTGGACCTAGACCTGAGGCCACAGATTGACTTCCTTGGGCTACTTCACTGTGGTTACAGGAAATAGGGGTGTGTTTGCATGTGGGCTGTACGTAAGTAGTCTGTGTAGACACACCTCCGAGACATTACAGGTTTGGTCCCAGACCACCGCAGTAGAGGGACTGTTACAATAAAGTGAGTCAGATGACTATTTGATTTCCTAGTGCTTCTAAAAGTTACGTTTACACCATATACATGTTTACTGTTCAGCGTGCAGTAGCATTATGTCTTAAAAAACCAACGTACATGCCTTAATTCAAAAGTATTTCACTGCTAAAAAATGCTAGCCATCATCTGAGTTTTGGTGATTTACAATCACTGGTCACAGGTCACCATCACAAATATAATAATGGAGAAGTTCAAAATATTGCTAGAATTAGTAGAATGTGAAACCGAGACCTGAGCCAGCAAAGGTTGTGGAAAAATGGTGCTGACAGACTTGCTTGAGGCACGGTCACCACAGATCATGGATTTGTGAGAAGCGTAATGTCTGTGCAGCAAAATGAAACAAGGCGCGCCTGTCTATAGAAGAATGCCTTTCAGGGATCCCGACGCCCTGTTTCTGCACCACTAGAGCTAACCCAAGGGTGTGTGGGGTCACCAGCTGTTGGGCTGATGGTTCCTCTCTGGGAAAGAGGCCTATGAAGACAGCAAGGATGATGCCTGGCCTTCTCCGAGAGGGTTTCCAACTTTTGGTGTTTGTAATACTTTTCCTTCTAACTTTTTACTGAAGTATGCCGTACTGACAGAAAAGTGCACGTGCCCTGTCTTCACCTGATGACTTTCCAAACTGAACCTAGCACCCAGGTTAAGAAACTGAACATACCTGAACATAACTGGACCATTAACGCCTGGCCATCCTTCCAGCCACTTAGATTAGTTTTGTCTCTGTACATCATTCTTGCTGATTTGTTTAAAAACACTTTTTTTAACGTTTGTTTATTTTTGGGGGAGAGAGGGGCAGTGCAAGCGGGGAAGGGGCAGAGAGAGAGAGGGAGACACACAATCTGAAGCAGCTCCAGACTCTGAGCTGTCAGCACAGAGCCCGACGCAGGCCTCAAACATATGAGTCGGGAGATCATGACCTGAGCCAAAGTCGGATGCTTAAGCGACTAAGCCACCCAAACTCCCCTTATTCCTGACTTCTTTTTATTCAACATGATGTTTGTGAGATATTTTCCACATTGCTGAGTATCGCTATAGATCATTCTCATTGATGCATAGTGTTTTTGTGTGTGTGAATATATCACAATTAATTCAGTCCACCATTGAGGGGGGCATTTAGGTAGGTTCCCGGTTTTTGGCTATTAATGGTGTATGATCGCACTGCTGTGAACAGTCGAATGCATGCCTTTGGTGAGCATATGTTGTCATTTCTGCAAGGTATATCCGCCAAGGAGCAGAGTTGACAACTGTAGTACCTGGCGCAAACAGCTTTCCAGAGCGGTTCTGCTGGTTTGCCATCCACCAGGTTGAGAGTTCCCATGCCCTTACACCCACTTGCTACTTGGTGTTTTCTACCATGTTGGCTGTTTTATTGGGGTTAATTGGACCATTAACAACCTGGTGTGTGATTTGGACTCACAGTGACCTTGACAGGATTTTAAGGGTTCAGCTTGTCTACAGGTGGGAGGAGTTCGTGGGAGACCTCAGGCCACCTTCTGGAAGCCCGCGCCCCTGCTCCAGTCTGGAGTGTCCACGCTTGCTGGGATTCCCGCTTGCAGCTGTCCTCCGGGAGGCGTGGCCTTTATTGTTCTGTCCTCGCCTCTCCAGGTCTACAGCACTGGAGACGGGTGTGCAGGGTGGGGAGGCCAGCGGTGAGTGTTAGCGAGAGGCAGGTGTTGGAAATGTGCCGTGGCGGCAGCTGGCCGACTTGTCATGGAACCAGGAGTTCAGGCGGAGCTGGCCTTCGGGAAGAAAGCCCTGCAGCAGGAGGTTGGAGGGATTCCGGAGGCTCTTTACCGCGTGAGATGAGAGACTGGAAACGTGCTAGGTTGTGCATGTCGTGTGTGTGCGCACGCGCGTGTGCGCACGGCCCTGAGGAAGATAGTTGTGGCGTGTGCAGACTGCGCCCGTGAGGTCAGAGCATCTGCGGGAGCTCTTAGGAACGGCTGCTCTCTCTGGACCCCTTGCTTGTGCCAGTTCGGTCCCAGTCCCAGGGCGCTTAGCTGGGACCCCTTTGAGATGATTAACCGGCCTTTCTCACACTTCAGGATGCTTTGCGTGTGGGATGGAAAACGGATTCCGGGTCTATAACACTGATCCACTGAAGGAAAAAGAGAAGCAAGGTAAGGAGTGACTGACATTTCCTGGTTTCTCCTGTTTCCTAACCTTCAAAGAATCGACATTTTCCCTTACCGATGGGGGAGGGGCTGGTTTGGGAGGTAGATAGGAGGTTCTTGGCCCTGCGTCAGCCTGGATGGGGCTGTCCTCTTCTTTCTTCAAGTTGACACTAGTGCCCGGCTCTGTGGGGCCAGGATCCGGCGGTGATGCACTGGGCGTGGCCCGACGCTGGTTTCTCTGGTGAATGTGAACTTTGAAACTCGCGTGTGTCTGCCCTGTCTTCAGTTCTTGCTGGCTGTCCTGAAGAGCACAGTGTGGTTGAGGCAGGCTGTCTTCACTCGTCCTGCTGAGCGTGAAATTGCAGACAGCTCACACGATGGTTGAATTCAGCACATGGGATGCCCAACTCTTTGTTTTTAAAAATTTTTTTTTAAATTTTTTAAAATGTTTATTTTTGAGAGAGAGAGAGACAGAGCGCGAGCAGAGGAGGGGCAGAGAGAGAGGGAGGCACAGAGTCCAAAGCAGGCTCCCGGCTCTGAGCTGCCAGCTCAGCCTGATGTGGGGCTCGAACCCACAACTCGTGAGATCATGACCTGAGCTGAAGTCTGGCACTTAACCGACTGAGCCACCCAGGCGCCCCGATGCCTAACTCTTGCTAAATGACCACTTAGGAAATATTATCTGTAGCAATAAATTATAGTTGCTTCTGTTTACTTATTTCAGTGCCTTAAATTATGTTTTTGTGGAATACAAGTTTTCAGAAGCTTCCAAGTGAACTTAAATAGAATCAGGACTTCTATTGGTAATATTAAGATAATGGTCTTACTGTTTGACAGGAAAAAATGTTAATTTTACAGGTAGAGTTTTTTTTCAGTTTTTCTTTCCCCAATGTATTTTTCTTAAGCTTTTGGTGTCTCCTGGTCTTTACTTGCTGGGAGAATCAAGCACTGCTGACAGATGAACAGATCTTGGACAAATCATAGAAAATGAGAAACATCCCTTTTTTTCCCTGCAGTTCGGGTTTTGGTTTTCGTTCATTGCAGATGCTAGATTTTTTTGCCGCTAGAACTGTTTCTTATTTGTAAGAGGAAGTTCCTGTATCTTGGTGCTCCACGAGATAGCCCCCCTTCCATTTTCACAACTAGTAACCCAACATCAAGGATTTCCAGAAATCTTTCCGGCAGTGGAATCCCTTTGTCAAGTACAGTCTTTGTACGACTACGCTGCCGTGTAAGACAATAAGTGGTGCTTTATTATCTAGGAGTTTATTTTATAAGTGGAGGTCTATGACTTTAATTTATTAGAGAAAGACAGTGTGGCGGGTAGGTAAGGGCTTAGATACCGGACCCTCCTTGTTGAGGTGGAATCTGGCTCTGCCCCCCTTACTAGGCGGCTGTGTGGCCTTGGGCAGGTGCCTCACCTTCTCCTGGCTTCACTTTCTTTGTGTGAAATTAAGGTGGTAACTGTCTACTTTCTAAGGTTATTGTGAAGATCACTGAATTAGAATGCTTAAGATACACAGAGGAGTGCCTCGCACACATATTTATTGCTGTGTAAGCTTGTGCTCATAATTTCTCAGCCCAGCAGTATTGTGCTCTTAGAGAATGAATCCGCGAGAGGTCCAGGCCGGTGATGGGAGTCTCCTGGCAGCCTTCTAAGTCTCTGACTTTTACTTACTTTTGGTTGCTTAGTGAATTAAGACAACTCTCCTTTGTATGGATAAATAGTTACAAAGTACTTTGAAACAGTTTGACTTGCACATCTCAGGATACTTTTTACTTAGAGTGACCCAGAAACTTGGAGTTCAAAGTTTCAAAGTTGAATCATTAGCAGTATATTGACAGCTGTCTCCTAATTGGTGAAACTTTTATAGCAAATTCAGGATTTCTTATAAAAAGGTAGACAGGAACCATCTAAGAGTCTGAGTTCTAGAAGGGTTTGCTGTTGTCGTTCGTGCTGACGGCATGTATCATTCCCTCTTGCTGCTCTGCTGAACTATGGGACAGCTTTTGGATGGTGCATCTTTATTTATTTATTTATTTATTTATTTATTTATTTATTTTTTTAAAAAACTTTTTTGGGGCGCCTGGGTGGCTCAGTCGGTTGAGCGTCCGACTTTGGCTCAGGTCATGATCTCACAGTCTGTGAGTTCGAGCCCCGCGTCGGGCTCCATGCTGACAGCTCAGAGCCTGGAGCCTGTTTCGGATTCTGTGTCTCCCTCTCTCTCTGACCCTGCCCCGTTCATGCTCTTGTTGCTCTCTGTCTCAAAAATAAATAAAACGCTAATAAAAAAAAAAAATTAAAAAGAAAACTTTTTTAGCGTTTATTTATTAAGAGAGATAGCATGAGCATGGGAGGGGCAGAGAGAGGGGAAGACACAGAATCTGAAGCAGGCTCCAGGTTCCGAGCTGTCAGCACAGAGCCCGATGCAGGGCTTGAACCCATAAACCGCGAGATCATGACCTGAGCCAAAGTCAGACACTTAACTGACTGAGCCACCCAGGTGCCCCTATTATTTATTTTTAATGTTTGTTTGTTTTGAGAGAGAGAGTGCAAGCATGAGAGAGAGGAAGAGAGAAACCCAAGCAGACTCCATGCTGTCAATGCAGAGCCCGATGTGGGGCTCGAACTCACGAACTGTGAGATTATGACCTGAGCTGAAATCAAGAGTCTGATGCTTCACCAACTGAGCCACCCAGGCTCCCCTTCAAGGTGTATTTTAATGAAGCCACCCCACCCCTGTGCACTTGCCGGTTGGTCTGCATTTCTGGCAGCTTACAACTCAACAGAAGACAGGCTGGACCTTGTTCCTGTTTTATCTTGGTGGTTTCCTTTCCTCAATGAGGAGGAAGGAAGCGTGCCTGCATTTTAGTGGTCACACCCTCTCCCCCCCCCCCCCCCCCCCCCCAATTGGGGCTGTCAGCTTTACCTCCAGTGTGACTGGCACTGACTAGGTGAGACTGGCCCTGCCCTGTCCCTTCCAGGTGTGCCCACCGCTGGCAGGGACTGGGAGCTTTCCCCTCCCTCCGTCCCTCCCAGGCGTGTGTTGTAGGTGCTGCGTCTCACACCTGGAGTGGCGGGTTTGCGGCTCTGCTTCATTCCACCAAAGCCGTGGGGCCCCGGGGAGGGTGTTCATAATAATGCTGTGGGGTCCCAGTGTAGGACTCGGATTCACATCTGAGCGTATGCTAGAAAGAAGGTTCAAGAATGATAAATTTGGATAAAATATGGTACCCAGTGAGTGATTTATAGAGACACGGAGTACTAGTGGAAAGTTACCTTCACTATTCATTTGGAAACACAACTGTCCCGCAATGTGGAAATGATTGGAACCTGTACAGCTCATGCTTAGCGAGCTTGCACAGTCTGCAAGGTGGGCAGAGGGCTCAGAGGATTTCCCGTCTGCAGTGCCACCCGCTGTTCCCTCCCTGTGACCAGTGTTCACACGTGTGATGTTGGCAGCCATAAGTGGGGAAGTAGAGAGGAGACAGAGACCTAGAAAGAACACCACCTGCCTGAGGTGGAGTGCAGGTGAGGGCTGCTTGTGTTTGGGCCCCGTGGGTGGTGGTCAGATGCCTTCCAGTGTCTGGTGCTACACTGGGGCTGGGGGTACAGTCGTGAATAGGAGTGTGACCCACCAAGTATCTGGAAATAAGAGGTGACCTATTGTGCACAGTTCCCGACGTTACCCAGTCCAGCAGCCTGCCTGACCTGACAGTGGGTTGGGGCCTTAATCCTTGCTTTTTTTTTTTTTTTTTTTTTTTTTTTAATCCTTGCTTTTGTCTAATGTCACAGAAGTTCACATGGACTTCGTGCTCATGTGGTCACCCCAGCACGTCCGAGATGAAGGGCCTAGAGGGAAACGGGAGGCACGGGAAGTGGAGGGGGGTGAACCGATTACCATGAGGGGGTGTTAGCAAGTTAGCGTGTAGCTTTGCTGAAGGCGTGGAGAAGCAGACCTTTCCATGACCTTGCTTCATAACCTTAACGGTACAGTTTAAGTTGGTAGGATCTTTTTGTAGGGTAATTTAGCAAAATGTGTTCGTTTCACATATTTGACTCATTAATGATACCTAAAGGATTTTATCTGAAGGGGAAAAATTAGAAAAAAGACACCAGATGCTTGTATAGTTAACCCTGAACAACACGGTTAGGGGTGATGACACACACACACCCCACTCCCCCCTATAATCGAAAATTTGTTTGTGACTTTTGACCCCCCAAAAAACTTAACTGATAATAGTCTACTGTTGACCAGGAGCCTTACTGATAACATAAAGTCAATTTAACACATTTTGTACATTATATGCATCCTGTACTGTATTCATACAGTAAAGCTAGAGAAAAGAAAACGTTAACTGAGAAAATCGTAAGAAGGGCTCAGTCAGTAGAGCACCCAACTCTTGATCTCATGATCATGAGTTTGATCCCCACATTGGCTGTAGACATCACTTAAATAAATAAAACTTAAAAAAAGAAAATCATGAGAGAAAATACATTTACAGTATCTGACTGCATTTATAAAAAAAAAATCTGCATATAAGTGGACCCGTGCAGTTCAATCCCATGTTGCTCAGCATCAAGTAGATAGTTCGTCCTTTCTAGGGTTTCTACGAGCCCTTGAACTTTACAAGAGTGAGCTGACGAGCTTAGGAATCATCTTGGAAAGCCATGACTGAGCAGGTAGAAGTTGATCTTGTGTTAACTTCTGACTTTCAGAGGCTCTGATTCCTCACTTGCCCTTTGCTGTGCCCTCACGGTGCCAGGAGCTCCGGTCCTTGCTGACCAGAGTGGAGAGCTGGAGAGAACTGGATGGGCTGGTTGTGTTCTGTAATAGAAACGGTGCAGGGGCGCCTGGGTGGCTCAGTCGGTTGAGCGTCTGACTTCAGCTCAGGTCATGATCTCGCAGTTTGTGAGTGCAGACCCGTGTCGGGCTCTGTGCTAACAGCTCAGAACCTGGAGCCTGCTTCGGATTCCATGTCTCCCTCTCTCTCTGTCCCTCCCCCACTAGTGCTCTATCTCTGTTTATCAAAAATAAATAAATGTAAAAAAAAAATAAATAAATAAATGGTCCAGAGTGGGGTTTGCTTCTGTGAGCCCCAGACTCTCAGCAGGTCCCCATCGCCTTCCCTGAGCGAGCGTTGTTCGTCCTCTTCTGTTGAGGAGTTCTGAAAATCTGCTGGCAGTTTCCTCTTCATGTAATTCACAGACATTTTTGAGCATTTGAGACTTCAGTGGAAGAGGTGTTTAAAGTGGTAAACTGCTTTTGTATGAAAGCAATTAGTGTGTTTTCTTAGAGCTTAGAAGTCTTGCTGCCCCTTAAAATACGAGTTTAGACCTTTCATACATTTTGGTGCATTGGCTTGTTAGGGTGCTGTGTGCTCCGCACTTAGAGCAGAAGCGTGGCTCATGGGGACCGGCTGCGGAGAGGAGTCCAGAGCCCCCGGCTCGCTCCCTGTCCCCACCAGCCACCCGTCTGGTCGCTGACAGCAGTCAGAGATCTCTGTACAGACACATACAGTCAGATATGTAAATGCCGACTGCTACATCTGCACTGTTTACTTGTCTCTTTTTAAATTGTAAGATCCACGTACTAACTTGTTTTTACTATCATTTCAGAATTTCTAGAAGGAGGAGTCGGCCATGTTGAAATGTTGTTTCGCTGCAACTATTTAGCCTTAGTCGGTGGTGGGAAAAAGCCAAAATACCCTCCTAACAAAGGTAAAGTGGTTGCGTGCTTCCTAACCATGCCTCGTGTGTAGTGATGTCTGGAACTGTCTAGAACGTCTTTGTGTTTGTGTCTACGTTTGCTCTTCCCTGGTAGCCTATGAAGTATGAAGGACTGGTCGCTAACAAGAAGCATCTAGAAAGAGTGAGTCTTGTCTCCTGCCACTCCCAGGAAAAGTGTGTGACAAGGGTCACTTGTTCTTATCAACAAAAAGCACATGCTTGTTGATTAACGTCGGCTAAATATGTATGGTCGTGCTATGCCTCTGGACCCCATTTTGTTCAGAGCATTCAGCTGTGGGTTGGTATCCTGAATGTTACGAGTTCTTTTTAAAGCAAGGTGTAGTAAGGTTATTTTTCCTAAAAGAGCCATTGAGTCACAGAAACATTGATTTTGTTGCCAAAACCACCTTGGCCCTTGGCTCTAGGTTGAAGGGTGTTGTTTTGATGTGTGTGTAAACCTGTGTGTATATGTAAGTCTGTGTGTGTATGTAAACCTGTGTGTGTGTGCACGTGTGCGCAAAGAAATGGGAGTGTAAAAGTCTGGCTTTAAAGTTTATTTTTGAGAGAGAGAGACAGAGACAGAGCACAAGTGGGGGAGGGGCAGAGAGAGAGGGAGACACAGAATCCGAAGCGGGCTCCAGGCTCTGAGCAGTCAGCATAGGTGATGAGAACCTGACCTGAGCCGAAGTCGGACGTCCAACCGACTGAGCCACCCAGGCGCCCTGTGAAATTTTGAGGAAAATTTAAATTTACTTTTTGTAGAGTGCTGAAGGCATTTTTTAAAAAAGAACTTGGTCTGTTTAAGCTTTTGTAAGATTAAGAATTTTTTGTCAATAATGTCAAAATCACTTCCTGAATTTACTCTTAATACTTTCATAGTTACACGTTAAGACACACGGTGTCAAAACGTGAAGGATGTTTGTGAAACACAGTAAGACAGGACTGGAGCAGACTGGTGGCCACAGTGTGACCGGGACAGTTCTAGCTGAGACCGCGCGGTGCTGTTCAGGCAGATCAGGGAGGCTTTTTTTGCTCTTTTGAGTCAGGAGCTCGGAGGACAGAAGAAGAACTTCAGAATTAGTGGATGTACCTTTTGCTGTTGGGAACTATATTAAAAGACAGACGTGCAAAATCCTGCACAGAACATTTCAGATTTCCGGCACACCAGGAAGGCAGCTCACAACCCTTGGAGGCCGTGGGGAATTGAACGTCAACTCAGGTCTTTGGATTTTTCTCACTGCTCAGGGCGTTGGGTCTGGTCACTTTCCTTTTGTGAGTGAGAAATCAAGCTGCTGGCCCTAGGCCTTTCTCATGCTGTTTCCAGAAATTTTGTTTTAACTTTGTTTTATTTATTTATTTTTGATAGAGAGCACAAGCAGGGGAGGGGCAGAGAGAGAGAGAGAGAGAGAGAGAGAACGAACCCCAAGCAGGCTCTGCACCGTCAGCACAGAGCCCAATGTGGGGCTCAACCCACGAACCTCGAGGTCGTGACCTGAGCCGAAATCAAGAGTCAAACACTCAACTGATGAAGCCGCTGAGGCACCCTGAGAAATTTCTGAAAATAGAGTTCATGTGGATTTGTGACACCCTTGATGTGGCTCATCTTTGGGTTCTGTCTGGTTTGGGCCAGAGGCTTTTTGGTGTTAGGTTGCAGACCAGGAAAAGTTTACTTTTGACCTGCTTTATGAGTTCAAGAGTAGACGTGCCCTTTTTCCAGAAGGCTGTTCTTTCAGTGAGGTGAGTCCATTGACTGAGCTTCTGTCCCACTTAACGTGCTGGTGCTTCGTTGCCCTTTGAGGAGGAGCCCACTGTCAGGATTTGTTGAATGAAGGGATTTACCAATCCAAGATGGTATTTGAAAGGAGTAAGAACAGAAATCTGCTTCAGTTTTGAAGGGTTAGTTTTAACCTCTTCATTAGTGAATAATTTGACGAAAGTTTGGTTGTTCTACGTGTTATCTCTTGATTTGAAATTGAGGTTACTGAGTCCCTCTGGCAAAACTTCCGTGTGAATTCCACCTCCAGGACTCGAGCTGGCCATGGTGTCAGGACCTCGGGGGAGACATTCCTTCCCTTCCACTCTTGGCCACCTGGCCCGTGACCTACTGAGAAAGCTTACTTTCCCTCACCTCACACCCTTCCTAGACAGCTTTGCAAGAGACCGATGGAGGAGATGGAGACTGTCTGTGTACCCCCACCTCTTCCCCGGCACAGGGCTGGCCGCTCTCTGTCTCCTTAGAGGTCTGGACGTGTCCTTGGCCCTGGGGATGCAGACGGCTAGTACATCATAAAGCACCGCGGTGTGAGAAGAGCAGGCACGGTGGGGTGGGGGTGAGAGAAATCCCTGGCCCTGCTTTTTTATCCGTTCAAACTGAAGCCTTTCTTTTCTTGATTCAGGTGTGTCTAGCACGTGAGCAGTAACTGTGGGTGGGCCTGCTTTTGGCTCAGTCCAGTGGAACCGAGGGTGGGGGAGGTTCGCCTGAAAACTAGGCGAGGTTGGCAGAGGAGGTGTGTGTGCGTGTCTGTGCGTGCACGTGCGTGTGTGCGTGCGTGTCTGTGTGCGTACGTGTACACGAGGGCGGGGGAGGGAGATTGGCTGCAGGGGGTGGTGTGGAGCCGGCCGGGTACTGGAAGGGAAGGGGGGCGGGTGCGTGAACACCCTGCTACCAGAGACAGCGTGGCGAGTGGTGGAGCGCAGGCGTCCGGCGTGTGTGACCGGGCACCAGGAGAGCGGCACGTCCACCTGCTCGGAGATGAATGAGGGGGAAGGACCCCTTCAGAGTGCCCTTCCTTTATTGGTGTACCCATAAGTTCTCTCTGAAATTTCAGTGATGATCTGGGATGACCTGAAAAAGAAGACTGTTATTGAAATAGAGTTTTCTACAGAAGTCAAAGCAGTCAAACTGCGGCGAGATCGGTAGGTTTGCTAAGTTTTAAAAGTGGATTAGTTGCTTTCTCTGGAAACGTCTAAAATGCTTCATACTGAAGGAAAAAAGTGTGTTTAGGAAAACGTTGTATTCAGATGTGATGATGGTAGTTCATGACCAAAGGACGTAGGGTTATTTGTATTGCTGCAAAGAAGGTGTGAGTTTTATGGGCTTCCAGGGCTGGCATAGAAGCGGTTTGTCAGTGGACAAGGCCGGCAGCCCCCGGTGGCGCTCAGGCCTTCAGAGACCTGTCCCCGTCCAGCATGTTCCCACTGGGAACCAGGGGGAGCCTGGACTTGCCCCCTTCTGAGTCCAGCTTTTCCAAAGGCTGCCTCAGTAAATGTCCCCTTTGAAGGTAAAGGAAAATTGGGAGACTCCCCAGTGAGAAGGTGACGTTGATCTTACCTGTTGGAAGTCGCTTCTCTGAGCTGTTGTCCTCGTGGCCCTCAGGAGAACAGAGAAGTTCTTACTGGAGTTTCATTAATTTGGATCTTAATGTGGTATGATTCATATCCTCAGTGTGGGAGGGCAGAGGTGCTGAACAAAGTGAATGCAATAGCGACTGTCAGACCTGCACTCTTAGGTTTGTGACCTCCAGGAATGTCGGTCTCTAGGGCCCTTTAATAATGCGAATACTGGAGCCAAATAGGGATCTTCCCAACATTTTAAATTGTCAAGACATATCTAAGACCGTATAGAGAAATGATTTCTGCCCTGTGATTGCTACTTGGTTCTTACTCTGGGTGAAATATTATACAAAAATGTCTTTAAATCTCAGAAAGGTCGTTGGGCAGCCTGCAGCCAGGTAGGAGGTTCTCGTTCGTCAGCGCCTGCCACACCCCTCGGTGCTCACTGGTGACCTCCAAAGATCACACCTGCAAGGGGTTCTGATTCAAGAGGGATGCTTTTGTATGTGGTGTTTGTTCTAAGCTTCAAAATGATAAGAACAGAAGTCACAGAATGCTTGAGTTTCACTTTTGGGAATAGGAATCTTGATTGTTTTTTTCTTTCCAGAATTGTGGTTGTCTTGGACTCCATGATTAAGGTGTTTACATTTACACATAATCCCCATCAGTTGCATGTCTTTGAAACCTGCTATAACCCTAAAGGTAAGAAACTCAGAGTCAGCGATGGGAATTGGCTTCTTCATGTTCCGTCCAGGTGGACGCAGACCTGTGCTTGGTGCCCTGTCCTCCGGCCGGTCTTTATTTGAGTGGCATTGCTCTGGTGAGATGGGTCCTGAGGCACATCAGGCGAACCCTGACGGACACAGGCTCCTCTTTTTTTCCTTCTTCACCCTTTCCCTCGGTCCACGCCACCTCCTCCTGGGAGAGCTCTCCCGGCCACGTGCTCACTCCAGAGACTGGCCTGGTAGGCAGTGCCTCTGAGACCCTCTTGTATCACAGTCATGGGGCAGGGGAGTGGGGGGAGTGGAGGTTGAGGGAGTTTTTCACGGTCATTGTCAGCCATTCAGGAGCTCCTTGGTGGGCCGCGGTTTTGGGGTTTTACTGAGTTCTGAGGGACTTTCTTCCCTCCTTTGTTTTGGAGCAGGGATTACAGGTGACTGACTTTGCTATTCCTTATAGCATCTTAATTTCTTTTTAAAGTTTTTAGTTTTTTTAAATTCTAGCTTTATTGAGGTCTAATACACATAAAACTCATTCATTTTTTTTAATGTTTATTTATTTTTGAGAGGGGAAGGTGCGGAAGGAGACAGAGAATTGCAAGCAGGCTCCGCGCCATCAGCACAGAGCCTGACATGGGGTTCGATCTCACAAACCAGGGGATCATGACCTGAGACGAAATCAAGAGTCAGGTGCTTAACCGACTGAACCACATGGTCGCCCCTAAAGCTCACTCATTTCAAGTTTATTATTTGGTAATATTTAGTCATTGCAGTCACTTGTGTAACTACCACCAGAGTGCAGACAAACCGGTACCGTCACCCAAAAGCTTTTCTTCAGGCGGTCCCCTTGCCCACCTGTCCTTCCAATTGTGCCTTTTCAGATGTGCTTGGTGTCTTACGGTACTTTTTGGATTTCTCCATGTGTTCAGTAGATATGCTTGTTTTCCTTGCTAAGTAACATTCCATAGTGTGGACATACCAGATTGTTTATCCACACCAGTGTTTTGGCTGTTACGGACGGAAGTTGCTGTGAGTATTCACGTACGAGTCTTTGCGTGGAGGTAGAGTTTTATTTCTCTTGGCTAAATACTGAAGAGCACTGTGGCGGGGTCCCGCTGTAGTTACGGTCTGGCTGTGTCTTCTGGTGTCCCCATTGGTGATCCAGGAGAGCTCCAGCTGGAGCAGGCCTTGCCTCGGCACGTGTCTGTGTCCCTCTTTGTAACCTGGGGCTGGTAATAGTGTCTCCCGCGGTGTCCTCTACATTTCTCTGAGGACGGTGATGTGGCTTATCGCCATTCTGGTATCTTTTATGAGGGGTCTTCACTTCCTTTCCTCATCTTCTGAGTTGTAGTTCTCTGTACGTTCTAGATAAGGCTCTTTGTTACCACTTCTGCAGATAACTTCAGTATGTCTGTGGTTTTGTGCAAAACAAAGGTTTTCATTTACATGTTCTTCTAGGAACTTTAGATCTTAAGTTACATCTTTAATCCATTTTTTGTGCATGGCATGAGGCACAGGCCCAGATTTGTATTTTGCGATGTGAATATCCAGTTTCTAGTGCCATTTGTTAAGAAGACTTTTTTTTTGTTACTCACGTAAGTGTAAGATTTTTCTGGATTCTTTATTCTGTTCCAGTGGTATGTCTTTAAGCCAGTACCATATTGCTTTGATTTCTGCAGCTCTAAAATAATTCTTAAAATTGGGTAGTGTAAGTCTTCCGATTTTGTTCTTGTTTTACAAGAAAATTTGGCTACTCTTTGGCCTTGCTGTTCCTTATAACTTTCAGTATCACCTTTCTTCAGGAAGCCTGCAGAGGCTGTAATTGTGACCACGCGACCCTGCAGGGGGACGTAGGTTGTGGCTGTGACTGTGACCGCAGTAGATCAGATCAGGCTCTCTCCGTCTGTCAGACCTTTGGTTTTCTTTTACAACGTGTTGCAGTGTCTCATACAGGCACTGTTAAACTTATCCCCAAGTTTTTTGGTTGTTTTACGCAATTGTTAATGGAGTTTTTAGATTTCACAGTTTTGTATTGTCAGTAGCTGGCACCACGGAAGACAGACATTTGACAGAGTTTATTCAAGAACAAGTTCAGCAGATGTTTCCAGTTAAGAGGCGGCCTCACAGGAGTTAGCTTTGTCTTCTGATACTCTTTACAGTGAAAAGATTTTGTGATTCTGATATAAATGGAAACCCATAGAGAAGTCTTACTGTTTTTTCTTGAGAGCTACAGGGCAGAGAGCAAGTTTTATTTGGGGAAAGTGGTGGCTTTTAGAGTCATGAGTCCCTGATGGGTTTTCTCCGTCTCCGATCAGGCCTCTGCGTCCTGTGCCCCAACAGTAACAACTCCCTCCTGGCCTTCCCGGGCACCCACACGGGCCACGTGCAGCTCGTGGATCTGGCCAGCACCGAGAAGCCACCCGTGGACATTCCTGCCCACGAGGGCGTCCTGAGCTGCATTGCTCTCAACCTGCAGGGAACAAGAATTGCGACCGCATCTGAGAAAGTAAGCGTGTGTCCTGTCCCTTCCTTGATGGAGCCGAGTGCCTGCCGCAGCGGCCCTGGCACTCCGGGGACTTGACTTGGGGCCCCGCAGAAAACTGGCCCTTCCCTGTGGGTTCTCGGCCACCTTCTCTCAGGAATCACGTTGCAGTTGAAAAGCCTTTTACTTGGTGAAGCCTCCTCTGTTTGGCAGCAGTTAGTGTTAGTTTTTCCAGCTGGCCACGGGTGTCCTGGTGAGAATGGCATCTCTAGGCACAGAACTGACCGCTCCAGGAGCAGGTTAGCCTGGCTGCGGCAGTCGCTTAGGCATCTGCCAGGGTGGGAGATGCAGGGGGTTAGTGGAGGGCTGGTGCCCAGGGGGCTGGCTCCTACCCGGTACTCTCGGGCTGGACAGCTATCAGCGAATTCTCCAGCAGGACAGAGGGAGCCGGTTGAGTTTTACATGTGGGGGGGTTTGGGAAGGGCTTGTATGGGCTGATGGGTTTGTGAGTATGATTCTCGTCTCAAAAAACTAAAAAGTGGTGAATGACAATAAAACGCTTCGCTGTTTTTCAAAGGGGACCCTTATAAGAATATTTGATACTTCATCAGGGCATTTGATCCAGGAACTGCGAAGAGGATCCCAAGCAGCTAATATTTATTGGTAAGAAGGCCCATCACTGCCCGGGGTCGACCTCATCGATACGGGGCCTGTGTGGCTGAGGGAGTCAGGACTAAAGCCCATCACTGCTCCGGCTTCTCTCTAGGATAAGCTGTGGTCTTTTAAGGCAAACACTGGAGCCCTTGTTAGCTCCCCTGTAGTCACTTGGGCGCCCTGTGGTGGTGGTGGCACTGCGGTGGCAGTTCCCCACGTGGGTGGTTCTTTCTTTGCATTTGTGGCCTTGGCAGGTGCTGAGCAGCATTCGGGTTTGTGAGATAAACATGGACTTCTTACATGAACTCAGGGCGTGTGTCCATGCAGCCCCGCAGTGGCGGGCCCTCCTGTCTGCTCTCACGGCCCTTCCAGCCCGGGGGGGGGGGGGGGGCAGGACAGGGCCTCAGGGTGGGTTTACGGGAAGCCCCTTCCCCTCCCTGGCACCCAAAGAGGGGCCCTGCTGTGGCACGCTGGGTGGTCCCACGGACAGCACCGGGGCGGGGGTGCTGGTGCTTCACATCGCTCTCCGGAATTCATTCCGGAAGGCTCAAGGCACCGGCTCGCGTGCTGTGGCGCTGAGGTTGGGGCCGGGCTCCGCTGCATCCACATGAAACCAGAGCTTCATCTGATTCCTCTGCAGCATCAACTTCAATCCGGATGCGTCCCTCATCTGCGTGTCCAGTGACCACGGCACAGTGCACATTTTTGCTGCCGAAGATCCAAAAAGGAATAAACAGTCCAGGTAGGTTTCCCAGAGCTGAAAGGACTGGTCCCTCCCTCAGGCACATTCGGAACGAAGCCCCGATCCACCACCCACCTGACGCCCTGAGAGTCAGTGCGGGCCACGTGCACACGGGTACAGCAGAGGGCTGTAAGTGCATTTTTCTGGAGGATTTTCTTGTCTCTGGCTTACTTTATTGTGAGAATACAGTAAGACGCACAACGTACAAATAACGTACTTGTTATCGGTAAGGCTTCTGGTCGCCAGTAGGCTCTGAGTTAAATTTTGTGGGAGTCAGAAGTTATACCCGGGATTCTGACTGCTGGGGGCTGGTGTCCCTAACCCGCTCACTGTTCAAGTGTCCGCAGTACCTGATGCTAAAAGGGACATCGCTGCTTGCTTGTCTTTAGGTGCTTAGTGTGTGACCAGGATCCAGTCACCTTTCCCGTGGTTTAGAACTCGGACCTGAGCCCTGGCGGCTATTGTCACGTTCAGCAAATCCGTTTAGTGGCCGCAGACACCTGCACCTTCTGGTGCTGATGGTTTCCGGGTGTATCTTAAGCCGTTGGGAAGCGCTTAGCTTTTTCATGCGAGAAGTAAAACTAAAAGGAAAAGTAGAATTTAAAGTATCTGGGTTCGGGCTGTATGGGAGCCATGTTTCACCTTCGTCATGGAAACATAACTGCCTTTTCTCTCCTCCCTTTTCTGTGTCCCCTCACCTCCTAGTCTGGCCTCAGCCAGTTTCCTCCCAAAGTACTTCAGTTCCAAGTGGAGTTTTTCCAAGTTTCAGGTTCCCTCAGGCTCTCCGTGCATCTGTGCCTTTGGAACAGAGCCAAATGCTGTCATCGGTAAGTGGTCCTTGGCGCTGGCCGGCCCGTGCTCGCTCTCCTGGGGCGCAGGGGTCCCACTCAGGGTCTGCACAGCTGTGTAGGGGGACACCAGCCCCCTGCCCTCTAGGGTTTCCCAGGAAGACGTGGGGGCAAGGTTTTCCCTCCGCACGTAAGTGGGAAACACAAAGCACCCTAGAGCAGGTTGGGTTCCTGGCCACGTGTGTGCTCAGCCAGGAACGAGGTCCCTTGTCGCCCACAGTCACCCTGAGCGGCTGCTCAGAGCAGGGCCGTTCACAGTTCCTCTCAGTGAGGTCTGTTTGCTTTGAACTTTGAGGGAAGAAACACACGAGTAAAACGGTCTCCTTCTGTCTCAGCGATTTGTGCAGACGGCAGCTACTACAAATTCCTATTCAACCCCAAGGGGGAGTGCATCCGGGACGTCTACGCGCAGTTTCTAGAAATGACCGATGACAAGCTGTGACTCTCCGTCAGGAGTGCAATCAACAGCCACGGCCGACCGCCGCCAAAGCGCTGAGTGTGCCCTTCAGACTCCCGGGGCTGGTGCCGGCGGCAGGACTGCCCGGGGACCTTGGTCCTGAAGCCATTCTGTGGTTGTCTGTTTTCCTGAGCAGGGCTTCCCATTTCCAGTATTAAAGAAGGAATAATCATCGAGGCAGCGTAGACACTCACGTGGCTGTGAGCAGCCCGGGCCCGGCTGCTGGCCTGTTTCCTTTAGTTCAGCTCTGATGCTTTCGTGCTTCCGCCGCGCCCCCCGCCTCTTCCCCCCGTGCACCTGGGGGCTCCGTACACACATAGGGACTGGGTTGAGAAAACGGTGGACAAATCGAAATTTGTTTTGGCAACAGATTCCATCATTTTTACTGAGTCTGTAGTGGGGAAATGAGCAACTGTGTAAATGTTAGTTCTTACATTACAACCAGATTTTTCAATAGAATAATAATACCAGCAGCTTGCCTTAGAAAAGGAGAAGGGGATTCCTTCTCCTGTCTGAACACGAAGAGACACAGCCGTGTTGGAGAACACAGGGTGGGCATCTCCCTGTGAGCCCGCGTCCTGGTCTCCGTGCCTGTCGTGAGCCTGTGGCGTGGCTGTGCGCGTGCTTGTGCCCGCGTCCCTGTCTTTCTCTCGGGATGGAGGCAGGAGCAGCACACTCTGTGTGCCCTGCGGTCTCCTGAGTGTCCCTCTTGTGTGTCGGGAGCAGTAACGTGTAGACTTTCAGAATCAGTCCCCGAGAAAAGCGTCACGGAATCCGGAGGAGGTGGAGGGAAGCGTTGGGCATCTGGGCAAAGCAGGCCTCGTCTGGGCAGGAGCAGGAGACCCTGGCCGTCGCCTCGGGTCGGTCGGTCGGTCGTTGGGGAGAGTAGCAGTACACTAACGGGAAGGAAAGGCACGCGGTACCGTTTTCTAACGTGGTAACTAACACAGGTTATGGGCTCTACGTTGTTAGTACTCCCAGAAGTATGTATTTAATTTGCTGAAATTCCCTTTCAAGAAACCTAACTTCACGGTTTTGATTTCAGGTAGCAAACGTCTGCGGGAGCAGCTCTCTGTTCTGCCTGTTCTTTTACTGTCATGTAATCAACTAACTTTGTATGTGGGTTTCAGTGTAAAGTATGCATGTTATACTTTTGTGTGTATTTAATCATGAAATTTAATTTTGCACTTATTTGTAATGTTTCTTTTAAATAAAAGTGACTAATTTTGTCGTACTCTGTATCCGTCAAGGGAAAAGAACTGTATGTTACCAACCCAGAACCATAGTTTTAGAATCGGTCTCCGCTGCCTGTCGCGGGGCGGCCCTGGGTGTGAGTTCCCGCCTGGGGAGCAGAGGGGAAGGGAGGTGTTCATTAGCGGTTTTTATCGTCTGGTAGGCAAGCTGAGCCCACCGTGGCGGTGGTGAGCAGGACTTCCTCTCGGGGAGGCGCCCGCGTCCCGTCGGGTGCCTGGTCACTGTGGTGTTGACTCATCTGACGCTCGAGCCCGAACCTTGCGTGGGGGCGAGGGACGCGTCCTGCACACTAGCACAATTACTGGTTTGCGTCTTTCCTAGACACAGTCACTCTAGTGTATCCAACTGTACCTGCCACGGTGCACGGAGACAGCTCCCGAGCTGGGGGGAGACAGCTCCCGAGCTGGGGGGAGGCAGCGTAGAGGCCGTACCCCAGACAACCCAGGAATGTTCTGGCATGCCGTGTTAGGGTCCAGTGTGAGATCACAGTCCTGGCTCTGCCACTCCGGGTATGACCTTGCCTCCTCCATACGGTGACACGATAGGGACGTTTGGGCCACGTGTGAGGGAGCCCTTGCCAAGGGGGCACCGGAGTTGCAGCCACAGGGCCAGGCTATCCTGCACGGGGCCCTGGTGTGCCTCCTGGAGTTACCCCTTGGGAGGGTGAAGGCCCCACTTACCTGGGAAATGCCCTGGAAGGCCGAGGCAGCCAGGCGCTGTCCACCCGCGCAGGCCCGTGCTTGTGGCCAATTCACCCCCTGTGGAGGCTTGGGAGGAGCAGTGTCCCCAGCACAAGCGAGCGGTCGGGTGGACCTTCTGTGGGCTCACGAAGAAGAGCAAATGGCCGTCGCTGTGAAGCTCTGCGTAGAGAGAGCGGGGTTCTGTAGGCCGGGGCTACCCCCACCTCCTTCCTTGGCTGAGTCCTGTTGGCCCTTCAGCGTGAGTGTCAGAGGGACACACACACACAAGTCCTCCCTCCGGGGGCCTCCAGAAGCCCCCACTGGGGGGCCAGGCTGGATAGCTAGTGGTTGGCTGGTCACCAAGTGTCCAGGTCGACACCGAGGGGACAGTTCGTTCCCTCCGTGCCATGGGCTCCTAACGTCTCAGGTGGGGAGAGTCGCCTCAGCGCCCTGCGACCGCCCCCCTCTGCAGGCTCGGCCATCGTGTTAGGGTGTGGCGTCCTCAGGAGCCCTTGAGTTCCCTGGGCCTGCAGGGTGGCACTGGATACCTGGGGCCCCCTCCCCTTCTCGCCGCCACACGTCACCAGCCCTCTGTGGCTCCTGTGACCGGACGTCGTTCAGGTGCCAGACACGGTTTCACAAGATTTGGCCCCCGACCTCTCCTCGGTTCTTTCTGTGACGGGCATCGCATTGATGACAGACTTTGGGAACTTGGGCCAAAGTTTTGGTCCTCAAAATGGATCAGAAAATGCTTACGATCAAACCAATGATAAAATAGGAGAGAACGGTCGGGGGAGCCTGAAGCTGAAGCGGGAGTGCCCCGGGGTGCCAGCTGCAGAGGCCGCTCTTGGAAAGTGCCCACCTTCTGTGGTGAAGTTCATAGTTGTCAGCATCAAAACGACTGTCCTTCGCTTGCCTGAAGACTTAGGCTTACCGGCCTTGTTTGCGATTATAAACGTTCTGGAAACACATCCTCGTGCACACGTTTGCACACCTCTCCGCCTACGTTTGCCACTGTCCCTGCCGCGCTTTTGTCGCTGGCTGTGCCCGGCACTGGCCTCCTCACCTTCACCAGGACTGGGCTCCGGGCACCACCTTGTTCATCTTCAGTGGAGAAGAGAGGTCTCCGGTCTCCGGGCAGGCTGAACGTTTTGGACACCTTGCTGGCCACCTGAGAGTATTTTGGTAAATTGCTTATTTGTGTCTTTGCCTGTTTCTCCACTGGTGTATTTTGTCTTTTTTGTTTGTAAGGACTTTTTCAGTAACTACCGCTTGTCGCTTTTTCTACTTGGTGTTCAGTTCGAGGGTTTTTGCTTAGCTGTCTCCACATCTTGAATGTTTACGTAGGTCTCTCTTTTCGCTTTATGGTTTCTGGCGTTGGCTCGTGATTAGAACAAAGCGCTTTTCGTTGGGCGCTTCCACGGATTTTGTTTTCGCAGTTCACGCTCACTGAAAGTGACGTCAAAGCTTGTAATGAGGTGAGGGTCTGGTCTTCCCGCACCGCAGACACTTAGGTGTCGCCCACACCCACAGGGCGACCCTGGTCCTGGCTGACACCACTGCCCTGGTACCTCATTTGGCTTAGCCTTTTAGCACTCTTCAAAGTGTTCCGGTTCGAAAGAAAAATGATGCAGTTGCCCTGTTTAATGCCATTTATCAATTGATCTATTTATCCGCTGACTTAGAATACTACTTTATGGAGAACAAAGTCTGGTTATGTGGCTCTGCTGATCTTAAGCTTTTTTTCTTCCAAGTGGGCTTTAAAGTATCCGGAATGATAGCTTAAAATAAAAATATTTTTGTGGAATTACAAAGATACAAAAATGATTCTCAAGGGCTAAGGGACAGAACGTGTCCTGTCAGGATTTAATCAGCATTTTCTCCCCGACCCCAGTGTGCTCGTATCTCTCAAGTGGTACCATGAATGTGCAGTCGTTCATATTTGCTTATTTGCAGATGATGTTAAGCTATTCAGCTTGTGTGGGAAGCAGCTCTGAGTTTTTCTTGTGTCCTTCCTGTGTTCTGTTTGGTTTTAAAATAATTCTTTACAAAATTACAACTTGGAAAACTGATGTTTCTACACTGTGGTTTTTCTATTTATCATGCATGGGGCCTGTTGAACTTTCTGACTGTAAATTTATGGCTTTCATCAAATTGGTGAAAATTTCAGCCATTATTTCCTCAAATTAATTCTTATCATTGACACTATCACTGCCCATCCCGCTTTCAAGCCTGTCACCGTGTCTTTTTCATTTCAGATGTATTTGTCAGTTCTCAAATTAGTTTCTGATTCATAGGAAACCTTTGTTTGCTAATCTGAGCATTTTTTTAAAAGTTTATTTATTTTGACAGAGAGCAAACGGGGGAGGCGCAGAAAGAGAGGGAGACAGGGACTCCCAAGCAGGCCCCACACTGTCAGCCCAGAGATGGGGCTCGATCTCACGAAGCACAAGAAACCGTGAGTTGAACTGAGCCGAAACCAGGAGTCAGACAGACGCTTAACCAACTGAGCCACCCCGGCGCCCCTTGAGCATTTTTTTACATCCTTGTGCATACTTATTGTGCATATGTTGACATCTTTGGTGATTCTAACGTCTGCTTTTTTTTTTTTTTTTTTTTAATCCTGAGTAGGAGTCACATTGACACGTCTTATGTGTGTCTAGCACTTTTTGGTTGTGTCTGAGGCACTGCAACTGGTACCCTGTAGATACTATGTATTGTTAGGTTTCTCTGAGGAGCACAGATCCTTTTTTTGTTTTAAGCACTTAATCATGCAGAAACCGTACGGCAGGCTCAGTGCCCCCGGGGGCAGGTGGCAGGGCCCTGAGGTGCTCACCTCGGGTGGGTGTGCAGTTTTGTCAAGTGGTTTTCTGCATCTGTTCCAGTGATCAACGTGAATCTCATTGATCTCTGAATGTTCAAGATCATGATCCTGAGATAAACCGCACGTGACTGTTAGTTACTGTGTAGTTACTGCTGAATTCAGCTTGTTTGTATTTGAAGATTAGTTGTCTGTGTAGGAGATGCTTGGCTGTAACTTAATTTTCTCGCACCGTCCTTGCCACGTTTTGGGATTGTGGATTTCAGGTTAGTAATTTTGTGGTTTGGGCATTAATTTTAAAACCGTTTGCTTTATGCCACAGCCACCAAAACATACACCGGATTCTAACCAAAGCGAAAGCGGTCCTGAGGGGCGGGGGCGATAGCCTTGAGGTGGGATGATTTTAAAGCTCTGTCCAAGAGCCTGCCAGACCCCTGCCACGCCATATTCACAAGTCGATCCCGGCCAGCCGCGGAAGTGCCCAGCGTCCGTGTGAGGTCTTCATGGTGGTGAGTTTCAGTCCTCTGGGGTGTGTGAGCCAATGAGGACAGATTATCTCAGAGCCTCTCGAGGGCAGATGGAGATGATGACAGTCCAGATACCATGGCAGATGGTGTCTTGGTGACCTTCAAAGCAGACAAGTGGCTACAGAGAACCACAGCATTTCCTACCTGTCCAGATACCTCCAAGAGGGGCCAGTGCGTCCAGCTGTCAGCTTTGATGCTGACGATGGCCTGTTCTTTCAGTGGCTGGGATACACCCAGAAGACTGCTCTGTTCTGGGAGCTCGCTACCATTAGATGGTCTAGGCCATCTTATCCTGTAAGCAGAAACGAGGTGCCAGTGAGACTAACTCATTTATTTGAATATAAGAAAGTACAAGACTTCTGTTCTCAAAATTAAGACCAGAAATGAGTTGCTTGTCTAATTCTCAGAATTGTCTGCTTTTACTCCATGTTAAAATAACTGTTTCTCATTGAACATCATGCCGTCTTTTGAAAGTCCGTGCACGTGTCCCAGAGACACTATGCAAAGTTCTCTGCAAGCGGCCCTCGGAGACGCAGGCACCTTTGGCCGGAGTCAGCCGGAAGCGCTATCGCCTCACGGAGACCACTTCGTCACACCCCACAAAACGGTGGACACCGTGATTCGAGAGGACATCAGACAGCCCCACAGTCTGCTTTGGGGGGTGGTGACATGCAGGGAAAGCTCCAGTGAGATTTCAGCCATGTTAGTGTTTGAATATAGCGCCGTCGTTGGCGTCCACAGAACAAGGTTCCAGAGCCCTGCTCAAACTCTGCCACAAGTTGCCGCAGCCGTGGCCGCGAAGGGACTGAGACACAGAGCCCCTGGAGGTCCACTCTCTCGCGACGGCCTCAGTCTCGGTGTGCCTGGTGTTTGGGGGGCCCACCTGGCAGAGGAAACCAAGGGAGGAAGCTCCCCCTGGGCCGAGGGGTGGACAGCAAGGCGTCTAAACCCTGGAAACAAGGGTGGGGTGCGCGTGCCTTCCACCCCTGATGGGACACGGAGGGAGCCACCCAAGGCGGCAGCACGCGCTCCAGCCCCAGCACTGCTCGGACTCGTCCACAGGGTCAGATCCGTGCAGGCCTCCAGCTCCCTGTCAATCGTGTTTCCCCCCACCTTCTTCCAGGTGAAACTTTTTTTTCCTGGTAAAATACACACAAAATTGACCATTTTAGAATACAATTCACAGCTCTAAGTGCACTCCCACTGTCCTGTGGCCGTCATCACCTCTACCTCCATTCCAGAACATCCCGTCTCCCCAGAACAGAGGCCTTGTGCCCTCGGGCAGTCCCCACTGCTCCCTCCCCAGCCCCTGGCGAGCGCAGGCCGCCTCTTTGTCCCCGTGGACGTTTCAGAACTGGGATCACCATGTGTGACCTCGGTGACCCCTGCTTTCGCTCTCGTGTTTCCAAGTTTATGCCTGTTGTAAACGCTGCTCTTTGTTCTTGCGCAGGGTCTCCAGGGAGAGGAGGGCCCGGAGGACACCCCGCCGTGAGCAGCTCAGGCTGGCGCTGCCGCCGACACACGCCTGCTCGCCAGCCGTAACTCGTGGCGCAGAGGGATCATCTTAGCTTTTTAAATCGTGTAAAGATTTGCCCGCACCCACTTTTGAGGGCGTGCACGGTTTTGTGAGTTTTGACAGATGCCACCGCCACAGTCCGCGCATGGGCGCCCCGCTACGCACCCCCCCTTCCCACCGTTTCCACCCCTGGCTGCAGTACCCGCTGACTTCCTCTCTCGACTGGGTTTTTTTGGGGCATCTTACAGTGTGTGCTTCCGTGGCTGTGCAGCCAGCCTGGTTATCCTTTCGCAGTTTGGGAGGCTGCGGGTCCGAGTCTGGGCGTCAGCGGGGCAGGCTGCCCCGGGCCCCTCTCTAGCTGCTGGCGGTGCCGGCCATCCCCATCCGTGGCTGGGAGGTGGGTCCCGCCAGCCTCCGCCTCTTGTCGCGCGACTGTCTCCCCTGTGCGCGTCTGTCCCTCCTCTCAGCGCGATGCCTGCCGCTGGGTCAGGGCCCCCCTACGGCCTCATCTTAAATTGGCTCCAACTGCAGAGGTTCACAGGCGCCGGGGGCAGGGCTTCGGCGTGGGTGAGGGGACGTGGTTCACCTGGCACACGGTGCACACAGCCCTCGAGTCGGCTTGTGTGTGTTGGTGGTTGTGAAGGTATCAGTCGTGTGCCCTTCTGACCACTAGACCCCCGTTTCTGGCTTGGGAAGGTCGTAGGCGCTGCTGCAAAGACCCAGAGGGAGGCTGTGGGTGGACAGGATCAATGGCCCAGGGCGAGATCGCGGGGTGTCCCGGGCAGGTGCCCTGCCTTCCCGCTGGGAGGGGCTCTCCTCCGGCCTCCCTAAGGCTTTTTTCTTCTGCGTTTGGCAGAGCTTGTTAGTGATGTCACGTGTCCTCACGTTGTCTTTATTGTTAGGCAAAATCCCCGTGGTGCACAGGTGGCCGCGACAAAGCGGACGAGCGGGCACAATGTCCTCGCAGCACCAGGCGGCCGCCAGCCATCTGTCTCTACCTTCTTTACCCACAATACCTTGCACGCACGAAGGACTCCCTCCCGTCTCCTCCACCTCCACGTCTCTTGGGAGCCACTAATCTGTTTTATGCCTCTGGTCTGCCTGTTGTCCTATGAACCGCATCATAGGGGACCTTTTGTGTCTCGCTCCTCAAACTTTGCATATTGTCTGAGCGTTTTACCAGGGTGCAGCCTTCGTCAGAACCTCAGTCCTCTGTGTGGCTGCAGGACATCTGTTGTGTGCCGGCCACGCAGGCCTGTCCTCCTCTGTTGTTGGGCATTGGAGTCATTTCCACCTCTCGCTCGTAGGAGCACGTGCTGGTGACGTACCTCTACAAGTTTCTGTGTGGGCACCTGCTTTCATTTTTCTCAGGCACAGACCCAGGAGTGGCATTGCTGGGATGCAGGGTGATTCTGTACTCACCGGAGAAGCCGCCGCTTGTCCATGGCAGCTGCACCGTGTCCCGTCCCTACCAGCACCGCACCAGGGTTCCTGTATCTCCACACAAACTCGCTGGCATTTGATGTTTCCATTTTCTATGTGAGAGCCATGCTAGCGGGTGTGAAATGGTTTGCGTTTCCGTCAGGATCATTACGTCCAGCTTCTTCATGTGCTTGTTGATTGTTTGTGTATCTTTGGGAAAATGTTCTAGTCCTTGGCACAATTTTTTCTTCTTTTTCTTTTTCTTTTTTTTTTTTTTTAAGAGCATGAATGCACGTGAGTGGGGGAGAGAAGCAGAGGGAGAGAGAGTCTTAAGCAGGTGTCACGCTCAGCACAGAGGCCGACCTGGGGCTCGATCCCACACGCCGTGAGATCATGATCTGAGCCAAAATCAAAAGTCGATGCTCAACCATCGACTGAGCCACCCAGAAGCCCCCACAGTTAAAACGTATGTAACACAGTTTACAATTTTAACCCTTTTTGCGCACTGTTCAGTGACAATGAGTATATTGACACTGCGGCCACCACCTCCGTCTCCAGAACTGTTAATTATCCCAAACTAAACGTGTTCCCACTGACCAGAATCTTCCCCTGTCTGTCCCCTCAGCCTTTGGTAGCCTCTGTGTCACCTACTGTCTCAGGGAGTCCGCTGCTCCGGGGGCCTCGTGGCTCATGGGAGCGACTCACACACTATTTGTCCTTCTGTGTCTGCTTATTCACTTAGTAGGTCTTCAGGGTTCACCCATAGCACGTGTCAGGACTGCATTTGCTCATTTTTAAATTGGGTTGTCTTTTTGTTGAGTTGCAGGAATATGTAAATATACTTGGAATACATGATATGCAAATATTTTCTCCCATTCTGTAGGTTGTCTTTTCACATTCTTGATAATATTCTTTGATGTATAAAAGTTTTAATTTCTGGGGCATCTGGGTGGCTCAGTCAGTTAAGCATCCGACTCTTGGTTTTGACTTAGGTCATGGTCTCATGGTGCATGAGTTCAAACTGCATTGAACTATCAGTACTTGGGATTCTCTCTCTCTCCCTGTCTCTTTGCCCCTCCCCTGCTCGTTCTGTCTCTCAAAATAAATAAACTTCAAAAAAAAATTTTTAAGTTTTAATTTGTTATGAAGCATAACTGGTTTTTTAAAAAATTTTTTCTTTGGTTGCTCATTTACTTCTGGTGTCAACCCTGAGAATCTGTTGCCAAATCTGTGGTCATGAATGTTTATCCCTGTGTTTTCCCCTGTAAGAGTTTTATAGTTTTAGTTCTGACAGTTGGGTCGCTGATCTATTTTGAAGTAATTTTTGTATATGAAATGGGGTAAGGTTCCGTTCTTTTTGCATGTGGTTATTCATTTGTTGAAGATGGTGTTCTCTCTTCTTGAATGTTCTTGGAGCCCTTGTTGAAAATCCACTGGCCATAGATGCTTGGGTAGATTTCTGGACTGTTCTATTCCGTTGGCCCACGTGTCTACCCTTACACCCAAGTCATACTGTTTTGATTACTGTAGCTTTGTAGGAAAATTTGAAATTAGCAAGTATGAGTCCTCCAGCTTTGTTTTTCTTGTTCTTTTCCAACATGGTTGTGACTATTAGGACCCCTTATATCCTTATGAACTTGAGGATTGGCTTTTCTAGTTCTGCAAAAGGCCCCTGGATTTATAATAGGGATTGTATTGGGGAGCACTGGCATCTTAACAATAGAAGCTCCTCCTCGGGAACACGGGAGGACAGGATATTTCATTTATTCAGGTCTTTGTAATTTCTTTCAGCAGTGGTTTGTAGTTTTGAATCTACAAATCTTCCACCTCTTTGGTTAAATTTACTCCTAGGGGATTTTATTCTTTTGGTGCTCTGATAAATGGAATTGTTTTCTTAACTTCCTTTTGTGTTGTTCACCGCTGGTGCACAAACACAGCTGATTTCATTGTGTTGGCCTTGTACACTGCATCCTCCTTGAATTTGTCTCTTTGCTCTCGTAGTTTGTGTGTGTGGGTTCTGTGTGAGTTTCTATTGATACAATCGTGTCATCTGCAAACAGAGGTAGTTTTACTTCCTCCTTTCCTATTTAGATGCCTTTCCTTTGGCTCGGCTAATTGGTCTGGCTAGGACTTCCAGGGGTGTTGAGCAGCAGTGGTGAGAACAGGCATTCTTGTCTTGAACGTAGAAGAAAAGCTTTCAGTCCGTTACCATTGGGCATGATGGAAGCCGTGGATCTCTTGAGTTTTTCCCGCTTGAGTTTTGTTGAGTTTCTTGGCTGCGTACATCAAACTTGGGGAGTTTTCAACCACAGTATCTTCATATATTTTCCTGTCCTTTCCTCTCTCTGTTCTCCCGCTGGAGTTCCAACAGTACACGTGACGGCGTGCCAGATGGTGTCCCATGGGTATCTTTTCTTTTTTTGAGAGAGAGCGAGCGAGTGCACACACATGTGAGCGGGGGAGGGGGTAGACAGAGAAAATCTTAAGCAGGCTCCACACTCGGCTCCACACTCGGCACATTGAGTCGATCCCACAACCCTGAGGTCACGGCCTGAGCCGGACTCAGCTACTCAGGTGCTCCTCATTTGTTTTTCTTCCCCTGCTGATTAGATTGTGTCCATTACCCGACCTTCAAGTTCACTGATTCTTTCTGATGCCTGCCCAAATCTGCTTTTGAACACCTAACGTGAAATTTTTATTTTAGCTACTATACTTTTCAGCTCCACAAAAATTTCTATTTTGCTCCTTTTTATAATTTCTCTTTTTTGATTTCTCTGATTTCTTTTAGTTTTTTGTCCATGGCTTCCCTTCTCTCTTTGTGCATATTTAAGACAATTAATTTAAAGTCTTTTGTCCAGTAAGTGCAATTTCTGCACTTCCTCACAGACGGCTTGTCAATTTTTCCCCCTGTGAATGGCCCATAGTTTCCTGGTCCTTTATGTTTTGTAATGTTTTTGTTGACAACTGCGCAACTTGAATACCACAGCACTGTAACTCTGGAAATCAGATTCTCCCCCTTCCCCAAGGACTGTTGTTGCTTGACAAAAGCTGTAGTTGTCCATTTATTTGATAACTTTTCCAAACTATTTGGTAAAGACTGTATATCTTGTCCTGTGCGGTCGCTGAGTGTATGTCTTGTCCTGTGCGGTCACTCGACTTTGTTCCTTTAGCTTGTGTTCAGTTGATGTTTCATCAGAGATTTCCTTAAATTCCTGGACCTAATAAGATTGTTTTTTAAGTTTCATTTATTTATTTTTAGAGAGAGAGAGGGAGAGAGAGTGCATGTGCACACAAGCAAGTAGGGGAGGGGCAGAGAGAGGGGAAGAGAATCCCAAGCAGACGCCCCACTCAGCACAGAGCCGGACATGGGGCTTGATCCCATGACCCTGGGATCGTAACCTGAGCTGAAATCAAGAGTTGGATGCTCAAACGAGCCACCCAGGCACCCCAGTCTGTATGTGTCTTTATATTTAAAGTGGGTTTCTGGGGTGTCCAACTTTGGCTCAGGTCATGATCTCACAGTTTGTGAGTTCAAGCCCCATGTCAGGCCCTGTGCTGACAGCTCGGAGCCTGGAGCCTGGAGCCTGCTTCGGATTCTGTCTCCTTCTTTCTGCCCCTCCCCTGCTCATGTTCTCTCTCTCAAAAATAAACATTAAAAAAAAATAAAAAGAAATAAAGTGAGTTTCTTGCAGAGAATATACATACAGATAGGGTTATGATTTTTTATTTGCTTTGACAATTTTTTTTTTGATGTGTTTTAATTGGTGCATTTAAACCATTGGTGTTCAAAGTGATTACTGATAGAGTTGGATTAAAACCCACCATAGTCGTCACTGTTTTCTATGTGTTGCCCTCATTCTTTGAAAACTATACACGTAGGTATGGGTTTTTCTGGCATTTATCCTGCTTGTTCCTGCTTCTGGGTCTGTGGTTTCATGTCTGACATTAACTTGGGGAAACTCTCCGTCCTGATTGTTTCAGTATTTCCCGTCCCTTCAAACAGCTCCAGAATTCCTTCCGGTGTTCACATTACAGGCATCCACACCTCGTGTACTTGTCCTGCAGTTCTGGACATTCTGCTCTGGCTTTATTTTTTCAGTCTTTGCTCCTTTCAGTACTGGAAGTTTCTACTCCTATTTCCTGAAGTCCAGGGGACTCTTCCCTTAGCTATGTCCAGTCTACTGATAAGCCCCTCAAGACATTTATTTGTTGCAGTGTTGTGTTTTTAATCACCAACCTTTCTTTTTAGTTGTTAGGGTTCCCGTCTCTCTGCCGACATCGCCCACCTACCCTCGTGTGCGGTCTCCTTTATGCATCAGAGCCCCTGGCGTAGTAATCCAGTTCTACGTCCCCAGTCCGGTAACACCAACATCCTGACCCTGTGGGCTCCGATGTGGCGCTCTCTTCAAATTGTGTTTTTCCTTTTAGTTATTCTGACTTGCAGTTTTTTCTTGACAGCTAGTCCTGCTGTACTGTGTAAAGGAACTGCTGTCAACAGGCCTTTAGTGATGTGGGGGGTGGGGGAGGGCGGTGGTCTGCACTCCCAGGGTCAGGGCTCAGTCTTTAGTAACTTCTCACTGGTTCTGTTTCTCCGTTTTCTCTCCCCTCGGGTGGGACTCACAGCTACAGGGGGCTGTCTCCCTTCCCCCAGGTCAGTTGGGCTGTTGATCATAATAATATGCTAATACTCCAGCAGGTTAGGCTCTGGGTAGCTGTTTTCCTCCCAAAGGCCTGTTCAGAAGAGCCCTCTGGAGAATTCCAGAATAGCTTTCCTCCCTCCCCCTGCTGCTTGTCCTGTGTTTCCTAGGAGAATCTGGATGAGCTCCTGCAGGTAAAGCCCCCAAACCCCTCTGTGTCCCCTAGAGCGTTTAATTCGGAACCGTCCACACACAGCCTCCAGCACTTTGTGAACCCACGGTAAGGTTTTCCTAGCCCAGCACTGGCTCCCCACGGGACGGTCCCTGCACCTGCCGTGTCTCTCTGTTCCTGGGGAAGCAGTGTGGCCCAGGTCCGCCCCTCTCTTGCCGATGCAAGTGCCCTTGCTTTTTCAGACTGTTCAGCGGTTTACTTGTTGGGGCTAGTGGCAACTTCCAGGCTCCTTACATGTGGAAAACCAAAGTCCTTGATTCCTTTATTTTGAGGCTCTTGTTAGGTGCTTAAACCCTTAGGCATGTTATGTGTTTGGTGAGTTGACCTGTATCATCATGTCACGTCCTTGTTTATGCCTGGTAACTTTCCTCGTTCTGAGGTCTGCTTTGACGTGAATATAGCCGCTCCAATCTTGTTTTTGATGTGTTCCCATGCTCTCTCTTTCCCATCCTTTTACTTTTAGCCCACCTGTGTCATTTAAAGTTGGGCCTTATTTTCCATCCAATCTGACCATCTTTTTAAATTAAAACATTTATTAGAGTTGACATACAGTATTAGCTGCAGGTGCACAACATAGGGACTCAACACTTCTATACATTACTCAGCACTCACCATGTGTCACGCCATCTGTCACCATTACAGTACTGTCGACTACATTCCCTATGCTCTGTTTTCATCTGCGCGACTTTAGTTTACAGCTGGAGGTTTGTACCTTGTAACCCCCTTCACCTGTTTCACCCACTTCCCCACCCCTCTGGCAACCACCAGTCTGTCTTCTGTATTTACGGGCTCGTTTCTACTTTGTCCACTTGTTTTATTTGTAGATTCCACACGAGTGAAATCATACGGTGTTTGTCTTTCTGTCTTGTTTCGTGTAGCATAATGCTCTCTAGATCTATCCACGTCGTTGCAGATGGCAAAGTCGAATCCTTTTCACGACAGTCATAGTCCGTCGCACACGTACCACATCTCCTTTATCCATTCATCTATCCGCGCACTGGGGCTGCTCCCACACCTCAGCTACGGTAAATAACGCTGCAGGAAACATAAGGGTGCGTGTACTTTTTCAAGTTAGTTTTGTCTTCTTTGGGCAAATACCGTAATGGAATTTACGAGGTCATATGGTAAAATTCTTCTAATTTTTTGAGGAACTTCATACTGTTTTCCACAGCGGCTGCACACTGTACACTCCCACAGTAGCGCATGAAAGTTTTCTCCACATCCTCACCAACACTTCTTTCTTGTCTTTTAAAAAATGTTTTTAAATGTTTATTTTTGAGAGGCAGAGTGTGAGCAGAGGAGGGGCAGAGAGTCAGAGCAAGAGTGGGAGAATGTGAACAGGCTCCAGGCTCTGAGCTGTCAGCACAGAGCAGGACGTGGGGTCTGAACCCATGAAACTCGAATCATTACCTGAGTTGAAGTTGGATGCCTGACTGAGCCCCCCAGGTGCCCCACTTGCCTTTTTGAGAATAGCCATTCTGACAAATGTCAGGTGATCTCGCTTTGTAGTTTTTTTTTCTAAGTTTATTATTTTGTGAGAGAGTGCGCCCGTGCGCGCACGCACGAGTGCGGGAAGGACAGAGGGAGAGAGAGAATCTCTGTTGGCCATCTGTAGGTCTTCTTTGGAGAAATGTCCATTTGTCCAAAAGAAGTCCTTTGTGTATTTTGGATATTAACCCCGTGTAGATATATCATTTACAAAGGACATCCCCCGGGGCGCCTGGGTGGCTCAGTCGGTTAAGCGTCCGACTTCGGCTCAGGTCACGATCTCACGGTCCGTGAGTTCGAGCCCCGCATCGGGCTCTGGGCTGATGGCTCAGAGCCTGGAGCCTGCTTCCGATTCTGTGTCTCCCTCTCTCTCTGCCCCTCCCCTGTTCATGTTCTGTCTCTCTCTGTCTCAAAAATAAATAAATGTTAAAAAACTTAAAAAAAAAAAAAAAAAAAAAAAAAAAGGACTTCCCCCACTCAGTAGGCTGCCACTTTCTTTTGTTGGCTTCCTTGGCTGTGTAGACTTTTATTTTGTTGTAGTTTATTTTTGCTTTTGTTTTTCTTGCCTGAGGAGACATATTCACAAATATTTACTGCCTGTTTTCTTCTAGGAGTTTAATGGTTCCAGATTTTACATTCAGGTCTTAAATCCCTTTCGAGTTTATTTATTTTTTATTGTGTGGTACAAGAAAGTGGTCCAGTTTTCCCAACACCATTTGTTGTCTTTCCCCTGTTATGTATTTTTGCCTCCTTTGTGATAGAATTAACTTGGGTTTATTTCTGGGCACTCTGTTTTGTTCCATTGATCTATGTGTCTATTTTGGGGCCAGTACCGTACGATTTCATTTTAGTTTTGTAGAGTATCTTGAAATCTGGGATTGGGATACCTTCAGCTTTGTCGTTTTCTCAAGATTGCTTTGGCTATTTGTGGTCTTCTGTAGAACAATACAAATTTTAGTTTGTTTTGTTCTAGTTCTGTGAAAAATTTGTATTTTGTAGGGGGATTACACTAAATCTGGAGACTGCTTTTGGTAGTAGGGCCATTTTAACAATATTGATTCAGGGGTACCTGGGTGGCTCAGTTGGTTGAGAGTCTGACTCTTGGTTTCTGCTCAGGCCATGATCTCACGGTTCGTGAGTTCGACCCCTGTATCAGGCTCTGTGCTGACAGCCCAGAGCCTAGAGCCTGCGTCGGACTCTGTGTCTCCCTGTCTCTGCCCTTCCCTGATCATGCACATGCACTCGTGCTTGCTCTCTCAAAATGAATGAACATTAACAAAAATTAAAAACTTACTCTTAGGGGCGCCTGGGTGGCTCAGTCAGTTAAGCATCAGACTTTGGCTCAGGTCGTGATCTCACGGTTCGTGGGTTAGAGCCCTGCATCGGGCTCTGTGCTGACAGCTCGGAGCCTGGAGCCTGTTTCAGATTCTGTGTCTCCCTCTGTCTCTGCCCCTCCCCCACTCATGCTCTGTCTCCCCCTGTCTCAAAAATAAATAAACATTAAAAAAAATTTTTTTTTAAAAAAGGAATTTAAGAGGAAACATTAGTGTATTTGCCCAGATCTTTCCATTTCTGTTGATTAAAAAAAAATTTTTTTATCGTATTTTTGAGTGAGAGAGACCATGAGCAGGGGGGGTGCAAAGAAAGAGGGAGACACAGAATCTGAAGCAGGCTCCAGGCCCTCAGTTGTCAGCACAGAGCCTGATATGGGGCTCGAACTCACGAATTGTGAGATCATGACCTGAGCCGGAGTCGGAGGCTTAACCAACTGAGCCACCCAGGCATACCAATGTTTATTGATTTTTGAGAGAGAGACAACACGAGCAGGGGGGAGGTAGAGAGAGGGGAAGAGAGAACTGAAGCAGGCCTGATGCAGGGCTCAACCCCACAAACCGTGAGATGACCTGAGCTGAAGTCGGACATTTAGCCAACTGAGCCACCCAGGCACCCCGGTCTCATTCCTGAAGTTCCAAGTTTCGTTCTGTCGTTTACTTTTTGCCTGAAGAACTTCCCTTAGCATTGCTTTCTGAGCAGCTCTGCTGGTTCAGGACTCTTAGTTCACCTTCATGTGGGGATATCTATTTCATCTGTATTCCTGGTATTTCTATGGGTACAGTATTCTAGATGGTTACTTTCAGTCTTTAAAAACTGTCCAGTCACATGGGCTCTGGTTTCTGATGAGAAATCTGTTGTTCACATTGTCGTTACTCTGTATAAAATTAGTCACTTTTTTTGGGCTGCTTTCAAGATAAAAAGTCTTCAGGTTCATTAGTCAGTGGTGTTTTGACATAGTTTTAACTTTTTGGGGTGTACTGAGCTTTGTGAATCCTTAAATTTGTCTTTTGCCAGTTTTGGGATACTTCCAACCATTTTGGTAAAGAACAGTATTTTTACACCAATGTCTGTCTCTTTTTGCTGGGAATCCATTAATGCACACATCAGATCTTTTTATATTGTCCCACAAGTCCCCAAGGCTTGGTTTGTTTCCAAATGTTTATCCACTAAATTTTCACTTTAAAGTTTGTAACTTCTGGTTTATTTCGACAGCATTTGCCCTTCTTTCATGGCAGTATGGTTATAATGACTAGAGCCTTAAAAGGCTCTAATATATCTTTTTCTGAGCATCCCACCAACACATTTAAGTTGACATCTGTTGACTTTCTTTTCCTTTTAGACTTTCCCGGCTCTTTGTATGTTGACTCTGAGTATTAAAATCCTCTAGAAAACGTTGGTATGTTTTGTTTTTGGGTTTTTGTTTTTGGAAGCAGGCAAACAGTCTGACTAGGTTCCGACCACACACGCTTTCCTCCCCTGGATGGGCCTTGGTTCGAGCCCGCTGTTCTCCAAGCGCACGGTGCTAGCTGGGCCTACGTCTGTGTGCAGCACCAGGGCCAGTCTGCGTGGCAGCTCGGTTCGTGAAGTCTCTGCCGCCACAGCTCCGGGTGTACACAGCTTAGGGTGAATTCAGGGTATCACATGGGAGGAGGGAGGAGCTCTTCTATACTTCCATCTTCCAGATACCCCTTTGCCTGGTTTTTGGCTAAAAAAATTTTAGGTTTCACCTCCCTGTGGTGTTGTACTCTCTCTGATTGGGTCCAGCTTGGGGCCAAAGTGGCGAGAAAAAAAGATCTCACAAGGACCCCCCCCCCCCAGACACACTCCTCTTTGGAGTACACAGGTGTCCCTTTTTCTAGTCTCCCGTGTCCAGAGCTGTCCGAGCAGATCTCCCCGGTGTCCACGGGCCCTTCCCAGCACTCTCCAGGTAGAGAGGGAGGAGGTGTCTCCCGGGTCCGTGGTGTTTGCTCCTAAGTACAGTTCTGTATTCAGGCTGCCCGGGAGGTAACGAGAGAGGAAAATACGGGAAAATCATCACCATACTGGTTCTTCTACAGTTTTAGTCCCGCAGTCCCAATCTGCCTGCTGCTATTTACTTTTCAGAGTGCTGGGAAAATGCTTCATTCTGTTCAGGGATGTCAGCTGTAACCCTGGGAAGGCACAGGGCAAAGTGTGCTTATGCCCACGGGATTACCCATCTCCTCAGAGGTCACCTGAAACCCTGGCTAACATCTGTTGTGTGGCGGCGGACGTAAACACGGAGGAAGCAACAAGCGGTGAGTCCTTGTAGCACAGCATTCCACGGAAACCTGCGTGTGCTGGACAGTGGCCTACGGGGCCAGTCACTGTGCGCCGTGGTTCTTACAGCCGTTTAGGCCTGAACTGACTACGTGGCTGCAGGTAGGCTCCCGATGGGCACTGAGGTCTTCGTTGTAGACTGAACATGGCTCTAAATGTGGGCCTACCTCTAATTAGCAGTGCTTCTGCTACATGAAAGACCTATTGGTTAGTGAACTGTCCCCTTTATCTGGAGGCTCTTCTCTTCTATGTCTGTTTCTTGGAGAAAGGTAGCTTATCCTCTAGGATAGCTGCTTTGACACCTGTTTGGACAAGTTTAACTTGAAGGAGAACCTAATGAGTTACCAGAGTAACGTTGTCTGACAGAAGGGGAGTTAAGGCCATACGCATTTTAAGGTATCTATTAATGCAACGTGGACAGGAGATCTAAAGCCAATTGTGAATGCTTCCTTTCGTTAGGAGAACTAGTCTCTCTGTGTCAGAGTGAAGCGCCCCACGAGCTCTGTCTGTGAGCCCTGCAGCGCAGCTTCCTTGAGCTCCCACAGGGCCCCGCGCCGACCTTCCCCGGCTGCCAGGGTCAGTTAGCAAGCTCCAGGACACCAGCGATCCCCACTGGGGACTTTCTGGTAGCCGGACGGTCACCGTGTCAGAGCGTGGAGCTTGCGCTGCCACGGGGGCGTAGATCTCAAGCTGTCAGCAGTGATCTTGATTCTTAGGCTGAAAGGCGGGTCCTTAGAAGAAATGGTGGCAACAGCCACAACCTCAAAGTAGGTTTCACAACTGCACTGTCATAGATAAAATCAGTGAGATTCCGTTATCACCACCTGTGCCCCCTGAGCCTCTTCCACGTGCGAACACCCCTCTCTGGCGGCAGAGCCTACACCACGGCCAGCACAGCAGCTCCTCGGTGCCTTTGCTCCAGTGCGCTAGGCCCTTGGCGGGTCAGAGCACAAGTTAAAAAAAAACAAACAAACTTGTTTCAGTTTATCAAAATGACAATGATACTCTATTCAATTAAAATTAGTAAAAATATTTTATTGAGTTTCAGGAACTTGGTAGTTTTAAAATTTAAAATCTTTGCACACAAATCACCACTATGCTTTCTAGAATTGTGGAGGTTAGGACTTGAAGACTGTCACTGATCTCCTTGTGTCACATAGCTTGGAAATCCTAAGTCCTGGGGCTGCCCCGCCCGACTCAGGGTCTATGCTGCTGTTCTAAGGGAGGATGGTGAAGGGAGTGGTGTCTTTAAGGAGCTCAGCTGTCCACGTGGAGACTCTTAAGGTTGCCAGAGTAGGAGGGATCCCAAGTCATGCCCAGACACGCCGCGCCACGTGGCTCACATGTGAGTTTCTCTTTCGTAGTTTTGTTTGGTTTGGGGCAAAGCTGTTCAAATGAAGTTTCTAGTTCCTTGGGGAGCCCAGAAGTCTGGCAAAGGTCAAAGCAGAAACGTCCTGAAGTAAGACATTTAGGAACTTCCAGTGAACAGCTGGGGATTAGTTCGGAGCATCACGTCTGTTGAGGGGGCACCAGGAGTCAAGCAGGGACGCAAGCTCCGTGGCCGTGGATGTTTTGAGGGCTCCTGGGAATTCAGAGCTAAACTGCAAACGGTTAAGTGCCTGGGATACGACTATTTGCTAATCCATGTTGTTTTTCTGCCTTCTCCTTGATAGTCTCAAATTTCCATGTGCCAATCAATCAGCCAACTGAACAAGACAAGGAAGAGGCCCCCAAAGCCCTCTGAAAAAGGCACACGCCAGCTGCTTTACGGCAAAAATACTGGAGAGCTGGGTACTTTTTTTAAAGTCTATAATCCCAGCAAAAGTCCCTCCAGACCCACAAAGTCTACGTTTTAGGCTCAGAAATAACCAACTGATGGACTGGGCTTACTTTGGGAGAACTACCCCAGTCTTTCCGGACGGTGACAGGCACACTGCTGTGGAGACACGGCTGGCTCCAGGCGGACACAGATGCATTGGTCAAGTCCGTGTTCGCGCTGGGGCGGCCTCGACCATTCACCTGCCCAGAGCTCAGTCCGAGCCCACGGGAGTCATGACTGGCAGGTCTGGACCACTCAGCGGAGCGACCTGACCCTACGCAGGACATTATGCAATCGGCGTTATTCTGCAAATCGCAAACCTTCTGAGTAAAAAAGACAAAAACTATACATTCCAAGGTTGTCTGTAAAGTGCCTGGAAGATGCAGACTGCTGCCCTGAGGCACTCTGACCCATCCGGGCTCCAGCCTGCAAGTTACCTGCCACTGTCACACACGTGGGGCCTCATTCACATGATGGTTTCATTTTTATTTTTCTTTAATGGCTGAGTTATAAATCCAGCTAGTGTGCAGTAATTTCATTATTTTTCATACGCATTATCTGCAATAACATTGTGACAGCTCCGTACTGTGGGTTAACACACAATACTTAGAACAAATTTATCATATTTGGTCTGTAGGTAAATAAGGTTTTAAAATTGCCTAAATATACCACTCTGAGCCGTTTCATTCCACCAGGAAAATACAGGGTTTTCCCTCTCTTTAAAAAAAAAATTAAATACCAAAATAACTACATTTAAATAAATAACATGATGATGATGACATTTAAAAGTTCACAATAAGGCCAAAGCCCTCTTCTAGTCGCACGGCTGCTCAGCCCTGACCCCCTCAGAACGCTCTGGAAAGGCCAAAGGTTTTGTTCAGGGGCAGCGTGATGGAGGCCGGGCGGGCGGGGGCGTGGCGGGGGGGGGGGGGGGGCCCTTACTGCTCATTCACTCACCTTTGTTTCATCTCACTTTTGTGTCTTGTAGGAGAGAAGTCAGCTTTAGGACTGCTTCAGTTCTGAAAGGCTGAGGGGGATTTCCTGTCACAAATCAGAGAAGGACCTGGATGTTTCCAAGGCCCTCGTGTCAACACGCAGCCTCTCCTCCACCCCGCACCTGCTGCTCCCCGCGTGCCGGGCAGATGGCAGCGTCACCGGGTGGACGGCCGGCCGGACGATGGCTCTGTGCCTCGAGCCGGTGACCGTGACTAGGAACGTGCCACAGAGAGACCTGTGACACTTGACGGAATCTTTTTTCCAAATGAAGGAGGAACAGTTCTGTCGTTTGAAACACACACAACACTTAGGAGGCTTGTTTTACTTAGAGTGGAAAATTATGCCGGGACAAAGTCAACACAAAGAAACAAACAACAGAAAGTAGCAGGAAAGAGAACCAGTTAAGTGCAGCTCGGAGAGTCCGGCAGTTCTTTCGGTCATGGCTACATGCAGCCCCGCATGGGCATCCGTCTGTCCAGTCAGTCTGTCTGTCCATCCTAAATGCATCCGGCACCTGCTCTAACACGGAAAACCTGCAGATGTCATCAGGCAGCTCCATCTGAACATTAACAGGATAGACAAAAGGAAATCATTCCATAGGCTGAAAACAAACAACAGAAACAAAACTACATTGTTTCTTTTCCCCAAATGAAATCAACACAAAACGTCCTGTGTGATTCCAAAATTTCCAGAGTAGAAATGGAGTGATCTGAAATGTCAAAGACCCCATTATTTCGTAAAGAAAGTACACCTCAAAATACTCTAATTCCACATGTGGACAACAAAACACGGTCTCATCTGCACCGAGCGTCCTGGGAGGGCAGCGGGGACGGCGCCCGCCCTGTCCCGGCAGCTCCGCCTGCCCCGGGCACGGGCTCAACCAGGACCCCGCGCCTCTAATCCGGAGTCCCCAGCTGAGCCCGGGGCGGGGAGACGCTGCCGGAACCAGGTTCTGTTGCATGTGGTTTTGTTCAGGTGTGACTTCTGTCTTTAAGGAGCGTAAGGCCACCTGGGTTTTGTGTTTTCAGTGCTGAGGTGAAGTCCAACCGCAGGGCCCTCTACCCACCGAGACGGCGTTCCGAGCGTCGGTGAGAGGCAGTGTCTCCTTTTGGCACCACAGAGTTGATATTAAAGTAAGAAAAGCTGTCCCAGTCGCTAGTTCTGGACACCCTTCTCCCTGCCGGCCGTCGGCGGCGTGTCCACACTCAGCGCGATGACGATGCTCTCGCCGTCTTCCGTCTTGACCCGCTTCAGCTCCGGCTGCTCCGACTGGTCGCCGTTCTGGCGCTTTGTGGGCAGGGAGGCGGACGCCGATGCGTGTGTTGCCAGCATGTGCAGAGGACTCGCCCCTGCTGCAAAGAGACAGTGAGTCAGACCCCGCGTTCTCAGGTGCGCCCTCGTCCCCCGTCAGGCCCCCACGGGGCCCTGGGGCACCAGCTGGTCCAGGCTCTGCCCAAAGGGCTGGCTTCTGTGTGTGACCGGTACGGCCCGTGGTGGCCAGGGGCACGGGGGCCTGGACTGGACAGACCCTATATAGCCAGTTAACTGTCTGACGAGCGGGTGTTCTCAGCAACAGCTGGCCCCTTTATCACTCCGAAGACCGTGCTACCTTCACAGAAGCACGGGGGAGGCTCAGGCAAAGGGGCTGCTGCCCGCCTTCTCCCCGAGCAGAAGCCCCTCGTGCCCCACATCACACTGAGCGGGGTGGGCGTGTGGCTCAGGCCAACCGGGAGCCGTGACAAGGAAAGCCCCGTGTGTGGGGAGGTTCATCTTCGTCCGGGCCCCATGAACCTAGGAGCTCACAAGCAGACGCGTGCCCGTGAGCCCTGGTCTGGCTTGGCGGCTTCTCCTTGGTCCCCACCACCAAACGCGTCCTCTCTCGGGGCTGCATCACAGAGAGACCCCCCCCCCCTCCTTCCCTGGCCCTC
This sequence comes from Panthera leo, assembly GCF_018350215.1. Lineage (NCBI taxonomy): Eukaryota > Metazoa > Chordata > Mammalia > Carnivora > Felidae > Panthera > Panthera leo. The sequence goes on along the minus strand of NC_056692.1, from coordinate 60,841,967 downwards.
ACCCGGCCCATGCTTTGCACAATCAGGCAAACTCTAAGACATGAAAAAAGAAAGTGCTGCTTCCTCAGAGCGAGAAGACAGGGCTGGGTCCCCCTAGGGAAGGGGCAGAACCGCCAGCCTGATCAGTGTCCCAGCATAAGGCGCCCCTGTCCGAACCCGGAAACACAGCCAGGGAAGCAGCTATGAAGGGGAGGCATACAGACAGCAGAATGTGTCCCGGAGCGGAAGCGTCACATGGACACAGAGTTGCCTGTGTCTTGAAAGGAAGAGAAGGCAGGAGAAGTCAGGCTACAGACAGGCAAACTGGGAACTCGAACGCAGGGGCGGGGAGACCGACCCCAAACCAGGCGCTCGGCGACGGGTTCCTCCAAGGAGGCGTAGGGGCAGAAGACGCCGGGAGGGTGCAGGCTTCCACCTGGGCCCCAGGGATGCGCACTGGCTGCTGTAGAGACTCCGCCTGACCTTGGGATGGTGCAAGGGCCGCCCGGGTGAACCACAGGCACAGGAGGCAGTTCTGCAACTTAGACCCTCCTTGTTGTACCCGACTCAGAACCCATCCAAGTTGTATCCCTGGACCATCTCCACCGGCTCCTTTTCACACAGGGGTCTGTGGCATCTCTGCTGCGTCACACGCTCATGAGAGAGCCACCTGTCCCCCTGATTTTTGTCGGACTAGCTGTGGACAGCCCCAGTCTTTCGGATCTTCGCCCCCCTGGGTGACCACACAGAGCAGTCTCGGACTCATGCACTTCATCTGGCAGGCCTGTCCTGATGCCTGGTGCTAAGGCCTCTTGTGTATGACACATGGGGATGGAGAGAGCATTCTCTTGGGAAGATGGGCCCTAGGGGTCTCTAGGGGCCATGCACCCTGAGAGCTGTCAGCTCCTGGTCTTGAGGAGAACAGGCCCCCTGACCTAGACAGGGGGCCAGGGTGGGGCTCTGCACATGACGATGCCCTCAGGAACAGAGGGGCTGGCTCGACCCTGATTAATGGGGGCACCCTGGTTCCTCTCCACTTCATTCCAGAATAACTGCCCTGTCCCGTTAGGAAAGAGGGCCTGTGTGGTTGCTGGGGTGGCACTGACGTGCAGCCCAAGTTCTTCCAGTGGGACCCGCACACCACACAGTCGAAGATGCTGGACACGAACGAGAGTGAATCAGCGCCTGGAACTGAGCGACACGGGACGCTGGGACCTTGCTGTGCTCGGCCACCCTCCCGGGAGAAATACAGGGCAGGGGTCTGTCAACCGGTTAACACACACCTTATTCTATGTGTTTCTGGTTAAAAACAACTTACTACCACGTTAACACTGAGCTCATGCCTGAAAGCAACTCACGTAACATAAAGCAAATCACAGAGCTCTGTGCCTCCGACACCAGGGGCCTTTTCAGTACTATGCTTAGGGTCCATTTTAAACAGGAAAATCACCAACAAAAACACCAACCCTGAAAAACTGCACTAAAGGGCATGTGCTTCCGGTCAGAGCTGAACCCAAGAGGGGGCACCGCCGTGTCGCCCCTCAGCAGGAGCCAGATTCAAGTGTCCATCCACCCCGTGCGTGGGTGCGTGAGCACGCATGAGCACTGACTGGGATGACAAATAACTGTTAGTGATCAGGCGAGCACTGAGGGTCAACTGTGGGAGGTCACCTCTAGTAGTCCCCCAGAGCACCAGCCCTACACAGGATGGGCACGACAGCAACGCCGTCCCCTCAGGGCAGACGCCTCCCGTGGGGAAACAGGGCAAAAGGCTAAGCTGGTCAAGCAGGTCTTCCACTGGCTCCAGATACACCCCTGCAAGTGGCCCCCGGGGGAGACGGAGGTGAACAGGGACACTGGACTAAGACGACAGACAGCGCAGGCACTAGCCCACAGGCACCTGTGTCCCTAAGAGGCCCGTACACCTTCTTAACACCTCAAAGCAGCACAGGGCAGGGGGCCGTTTTCTGCAAGGAGAAGGAAGGGCTGATGGCTGTGAGCACAATGGAGACTCTTAGGACAGCAAGTGAAGTGTCAGCCTGGGACTTCTGCTTCAGGGCCACAAGAGAACGTGGTCAGCAGGAGGAGGTGACCATTCTTCCCAACACCCGCTGCCGCTGCCCCTGCCCCCGGATAGAGGCCTGGGGTGGCTGTCTCAGCAAAGACCCACACTGACAGAGCACCTCTGACCAGAACCACAGCCCAGTGGGGGAAGAGAGGCTGAGGAACGGCCAGAAGCACACTGGGTTTTCTGGGGGGCAGGTGGTACAGCCCCAGAAGCCGCCCCGAAGAGGAGCCATCCCGCACAGGCACAGGCCAGACTTCCACATCCACTCTCCGAGGCCAGCATCACTCTGAAACCGAAGCGGACCAGAATACTACAGGAAAGCTACAATGTCCCTGACACAAACTGACATAAACCTCCTCAACAAGACATCAGCAAATCAAATTCAACAGCATATAAAAGGGTTACATGCCACGGCCAACGGATTCATCCCAGGGACGCAAGGGTAGCTAAACATTAAAAAAAAAAAAAAAAAAAAAAAAAAAGCCATGCGACACACTGCATTAATAAAGGAAAACACCCACATGATCACCTCAACACAGAAAAAGCATGTGACTGAATTCAACACCCTTTCCCGATAGAGCTCCTCAGCAAACCAGAAAGGAAAAACAGCTCGGCATAATAAGGTCTGTAGACGACAACCCACAGCTAACATCGGCCTCGACAGTGCAAGACGACATTCTCCCTCTAGGATCAGGAGCAGGACACAGATGTCTGCTTCTGGCACTGAGATTCAACACTGCTGGAGTCTTAGCCCAGCAGGCACAGGGAAGTCAAGGCATCTGAATGGAAAAGGAAGTAAAACCCTCTACTGGAAATGACCTAATCTTTGTATGTAGGAAATCCTAATAAATCCACACAAGAAAACCCCCTAAGCCAAAAACTATAACCACTCAGAACTGAACTCAGCAAAGTTGCAAAGTACAATATGGACACGCGAAGATCAGCTGTAACAGCTGTGTATATAGTAACAGCTGTAAAATGCAGTAACCAGCTATGTATATAGTAGCAACTGTAATGTACAGTAAGCAGCAGTATATATGGTAACAGCTATATATATAGAAAAGACTAATATATAGTAATCAGCTGTATGTATAATAATCAGCTGTAACATATCATAATCAGCTGTATATATAGTAAACTTAAAAGGAAATTAAGAGAACAATTCCAAAGGAACTGAACAGGAAGGAATTCCAAAGGAATAAAACAGGAAGAAATTTGAGCCAGACTTTTACACTGAGAACTACAGAACACTGTGGAAAGAAATTAAGGACTTAAACAAATGGAGAGATGTCAACGCTCCTGGTTGAGAAGACGTGATGCTCGTCATGCGGCACTGCCTAAAGCAATCTACGGGCTCAGTGCAGTCCCTATCGACATCCCAAATGCTGGTTTTTTGCAGAAATGGAAAAGCTGATCCTAAAATTTGCACGGAATTGCTAGGGATCCAGAATAGTCAAAACAAAAAAGAACAAGGTCGGAGGACTCCTCCTTCCCAATTTCAAAACTTCCTACAAAACTGCAGTAATCAAAACTGTGGCTTTGGCATCGAGGCAGACGCGAAGGTCAGGGAGATAGACGTGAGAAAGAAACCCGTAGATCGGAGGTCAAGTGACTTTCCACAAGGGTGACAAAACCACTCCGTGGGGAAAGCATGGTCTCTTCTATGGAAGAGACCTTCTATGGAAGAGGCCTCTTCTGGAACAGATGTACATCCACACGCCAAAGGTGTGGTCAGACCATTACCTCACTCACTCGATACAAAAATTAACGCTACATGGATCAAAGAACTAAACCTAAGAGCTGGAACACTGTCGCTCTGAGAAGAAGAAAGCACAGGGGCACCACCCCAGGGGTGGCAGTGGAGTCTTTGCATAGGCCACCTGGAGCACAAGACACAAAAGGGCACAGAGATAAAGGGGACTTCACAATTAAAAACTGGTGCATCAGAGGGGCGCCTGGGTGGCTCCATCGGTTAAGCATCCGATCATCGGGTTCAGGTCACTATCTCACAGCTCACGGGTTCGAGCCCTCTGTCAGGCTCTGTGCTGACAGCTCACAGCCTGGAGCCTGCTTCGGATTCTGTGTCTCCCTCTCTCTCTGCCCCTCCCCCACTCACGTTCTGTCTCCCTCTCTCAAAAATAAACATTAAAAAAAATTATTTTAGGGGCGCCTGGGTGGCTCAGCCGGTTAAGCGCCAGACTTCCACTCAGGTCATGACCTCACGGTTTGTGGGTTCGAGCCCTGCATCGGGCTCTGTGCTGACAGCTCAGAGCCTGGAGCCTGCTTCAGATTCCGTGTCTCCCTTTCTCTCTCAGCCCCTTCTTGGCTCACACTCTGTCTCTCTCTCGCTCTCTCAAAAATAAACATTAAAAAAAAATTTTTTTTAATTATTTTAAATCTGTAAAAAACTGGTGCATCAGAGACACTATCAGGAGAGTGAAGAGATAAACCCACCAAATGAGAGAAAATATTTGCAAATCACATCTGGTCAGGACCTAGTATCCAGAATATATCAAGAGCTCCTACACCTCAACAACAAAAAATGGACAAAAGATTTACATAGCTCGTTGAAGACCTACAAATCACCAAGCACATGAGAAGATGCTCAACATCGTTACTCATGAGGGAAATGCAAACCCAAATCACTGATATCACTTCACACCCAGTAAGATGGCCATGAGGGGGAAAAACAACAACAGAAAACAACACGTGTTGGTGAGGATGTAGACAAATGAGAATCTCCTACATCAGCGGAAGAATGTAAAATGTAGCTGCTGTGGAAAAGTTTGGAAGTTCTTCAATAAACAACACAGAATTACCATACGACTGAGCAATTCTACTCCTAGGTATACACCCAGAAGAAATGAAAACGAGGACACCATACATAATCATGAATGTTCACAGCAGCACTATTCACAACAGCCAGAAGGTGGAAACAATCCAAATGTCCATCAATCGGTGACTGAATCAACAAAAATGGAAACATTAATGGGGCGCCTGGGTGGCTCAGTCGGTTGAGCGTCCGACTTCAGCTCAGGTCACGATCTCACGGTTCGTGAGTTCGAGCCCCGCGTCAGGCTCTGGGCTGATGGCTCAGAGCCTGGAGCCTGCTTCCGATTCTGTGTCCCCCTCTCTCTCTGCCCCTCCCCCATTCATGCTCTGTCTCTCTCTGTCTCAAAAATAAACATTAAAAAAAAAAATTTAAAAAAAACACTTTAAAAAAATGGAAACATTAAGCCATAAAGAAGTACTGACCAATGCTATAAACCTCCGAACATGATGCTCAGTGAGAGCCCAGATATAAAAGGCCACGTATCAAATTGTATCTACAGGGAATGTCCAGTGTAGGCAAATCCACAGAGACAGATTAGTGGCTACCAGGGGCTCAGGTAAGAGGGAAACGGGAAGTAACTGCTTACTGTGTATAAGGTTTACTACTGGGACAATGAAAATGCTTCTAAACTCGTTAGAGGAGATGGTTTCAAAATGCTGTGAATGTACCTAATGCCACTGACTTGTATGCTGTAAAATGGTCAATTGTATGTTACGTATATTTTACCATGACGACAAAAAAAAAAAAAAATGACTCGAATCCTAAGGAGTACTAAGTATAAAAGAATTACTGCTAATTTTAAAAAATAGTAAAAGCAAATTCTTTCAGAGATGCTGAAATACCAACAGATAAAAATGACACTATGTCTGGATCTGGGTGGGGAAGAGCTGGGAGAGAATTTCCAGAATGTCTGACGTTTTCCATAATACAAAGCTTAAAAGAAAAAAGCAAAGCTGCTGACTTTCAGAGTTTATTAACAGGTACCGCTTTCCTTTCTCAAAAGTGACTTTCTAGGGTGAAGGCAGTCGCAGGCCACGCAGCACCTCAGTGACCGCTGACACTGTGTAAGGAGAGCCACCCTCCTCGCCCAGTCTTCAAGCTCATCTGCCACCTCCTCCCCCTTTTCCACAGCGCCTCCTGCGCCCACTGGGCTGGGTGCCGCCGCTGGGAGGATGGTGTCTGGGAGCACTGAATCGTGACGGACTAGAGAGAGAACCCTTTTCTAAACCAGTGATTTCTTTAAAAAAATTTTTTTTAAGGTTTTTTATTTTTTGAGAGAGCACAAGCAGGGGAGGGGCAGATAGAGAGGGAGACACAGAATCCAAAGCAGGCTCCAGGTTCTGAGCTGTCAGCACAGAGCCCGACACGGGGCTCGAACCCAGGAACGCGAGATCATGAATGACCAAGCTGAAGTGGGACACTCAACCGACTGGGCCCCCCAGGCAGCCCCCAGTGATTTCTAAGTAAAAGACTACAACCAAATTAAAGAAGAACCAATAAAATTTCCCACTAACAGATAATTTAAAATGGTTTTTGGTAAAAGATGACTAAAACTGGAAGGAGTTTCAATATTTTTTCCATCTTCCTTCTCCTGAGAGGGAACAAGGTCTCAAGGCTGACCCTGCAGCGATCATCAATGATGATAAAAAAAACTGTGTGGCTTTCTTTAAAGCCCCAATATATTAAGAAGTTAATCTTTAATACAATTTTAATTTATCTTACGAGATAAATTATATTTTTGAGGAGTGCCTGGGTGGCTCAGTCGGTTGAACCATCAACTCCTGATCTCGTGGTTGTGGGATGAAGCCCCAAGTCGGGCTCCATGACAACAGAGAAAAGCCTGCTTGAGATTCTCTCTCCCTCTGCCCTTCCCCTACGTGCACCCCTCTCTATCCCGCTCTCTAAATAAATAAACAAATATTTAAAAAATTGTATTTTTGGGGGCACCTGGGTGGGCTCAGTCAGTTAAGTGTCCGACTTTGGCTCAGGTCACCATCTCACAGTTCGTGGGTTCGAGCCCCATGTCGGGCTCTGTGCTGACAGCAAGAGCCTGGAGCCTGCTTCCGATTCTGTCTTCCCCTCTGTCTGCCCCTCCCCTGCTTGCACTCTCTCAAAAAGAAACATTAAAAAACTTTTTTTAATAAATAAATTAAAAAATTCTATTTGTTTTTTTAAGTTTGTTTATTTTGAGAGAGAGGGAGAGAGGATCGCATGCAGGCCCCATGATGTCTGCAGACAGTCCGACAAGGGCTTGATCCCATGACCCTGGGATCATGACCTGAGCCAAAATCAAGAGTAAGGCGCTTAACCGACTGAGCCACCCAGGTGCCCCAAAAGTTGTTTTTATTTTTTTATTATTTAAAAAAAATTTTTTTTTGGTAACGTTTATTTATTTTTGAGACAGAGAGGGAGCATGAACGGGGGAGGGTCAGAGAGAGAGAGGGAGACACAGAATCTGAAAGAGGCTCCAGGCTCTGAGCTGTCGGCACAGAGCCCGACGCGGGGCTCAAACTCACGGACCTCGAGATCATGACCTGAGCCAGTCGGCCGCTTAACCGGCTGAGCCACCCAGGCGCCCCACCAAGTTGTTTTTAAATAATAGTTAACACGTGCCAACCTGTGGATAAATGGACAAACTTGCGATCAGTTACCCATTTCAAATGCTGTCTTCTCAGGTTCTGTATCCCTTATATTCACGATTAAATCTTTAATATTTCCGCATTCTCCTGTGCAGAGTAAAAATGTGCTCAGCAAACAGTATTCAGACAGAAACTAGTCGGCACGCATATGAAATCTGTTAGGGCGCAAGACCCCATTACAGGGGCAGGAGGGCCTGTCTGGGTGCTCATACATTCTGAGAGTAGACGCCAAATCAGGGCAATATTCAGGGCCAGGAGAACATTAGAGAGAATGATGTAAAACAGTGGAAAACTTAATCCTTTCCTTATTAAATCTGTAAGGAAACATTTTAGATACCAACTTTCACACGTGAAAGGGATACACAGCTGTTCCAACTCCCTCCAGTAGACAGGTGGACATAAGAGGCCCCTGACTGGCACCAGTGGTTCTCTGACAACCTGGAATGCGTTAGAAATGCACTCTTGGGCCCCCAGGCCACACCTGCTCAGGAAGGGACTCTGAGGCACATCATATCTGGGAATCACTGGCTGAACCATGGCTTCAGCCTGAGCAGGATTCAGACCAAAAAAGGACCGACCAGTCCACCTCCCAATGCCACCTTCTTCCAGAAGCACACAGCGCCAACAGGTTTGCTGCGTCAACGTCATCCACAATGACAAACTTATTCAGAGAGAAAATAAGGCCCGCACAACTCTTAATACTTAGGGGACACAGAACCTGAGAAGACAGCATTTGAAATGGGTAACTGATTGCAAGTTTGTCCATTTATCCACAGGTTGGCATGTGTTAACTATTATTTAAAAACAAAGACATTAGAAAAACAAAACTCTTGGGGCGCCTGGAGGCTCAGTTAAGCGTCTGACTCTTGGTTTCAGCTCATGTCATGATCACGCCATTCGTGGGACTGAGGCCCCGTATTGGGCTCTGCACTGATAGCCCAGAGCCTGCTTGGGATTGTCTCTCTCCCTCTCTGCCCCTTCCCCACACTCTCTCTCGAAATAAATAAACTTAAAAAAAAAAAGAAGAAGAATAAGAACAAAGAACTCTCAGGTGGTTAGTCTTCCCCAGAAAAGGTTCCAGAACTTATTCTACCAGTGAGTTTGGGGCAAGGCAGAGTGGGAATCTGAATCCCATAGGCAAAGGCAGGTCTCCTCCACTCCTTCATCGCTCACGGGTGGGAGGTCAACACAGTCAGGCCTTCTGTTCTCTACCCCTTTTCAGAGAAACTCTGTGGGCACAGAGAGCACCTTCTGACCAGGAGCCTGACTCCATTGCTTGAGCTCCTGCAGGCCACTGCTGCGTCCTGATGGACAGCAGGCACTCTGTAGGCCTAGGCAAGGACCCGCTGCTCAAACAGCAGCTCTGAGGATGACACTAGACTCCTGAGTTGACTTAACAGCCAGCCGGACCCCTACGCCTCACATGGCTCCACAGGGCTGGGTGAAAGGGGGTTCTCTGTGCTCTCATTTAAAAGCCAAGCTCAGGGGCACCCGGGTGGCTCGATCAGTTAAGCGTCCGCCTCCTGATCTCAGCTCAGGTCTTGATCTCAGGGTTATTGAATTGAATTCTGGCGTTGGGCGTGGAGCCTACTTACTTACTAAATTACTAACTACCTAACTAAATGCCAAGCTCCGTTGGTCTGTCCTGTCTTCTCTACTCGTCGATGTGAGAACATGCATGGACAGCTATGTGCGCAGAGAGCAAGATTCTCTGCTTCCGTCAGACACACTCTGGAGCACAGGTGTCCCAGGAGACATCTCAGAAGGCAGGTGCCAGTGCCCAAACCTCCCGTTACTTCCAGGCCACACCCAGGTATCTACACAAGGAGGGGGGGATTTCTAGCTCTCTAGGTATTTACAGAAACGCTAATCTCCGTTCAGATGGCTCCACCAGGGGGACCCCCAGGAGAGGTGACACCCACAACCACCGCCAGGTACCCTGTAGCACTATTAGGTTTCTTACACTTTAGAAATGCAAACGTTTCCTCAGACAAAAAAATTAAAATTTAACACTCGAAACCAAAGTATGGAACACTACCATTCATAAAACGGAGAGCAAAGGATCTTCGCTCTTGATATCTGCACCCTATTAGCTGTGAAGGACACTGCTTACCGTTGTTCACCTGGCCGTGGACGGCGGCAGGGACTGGCACCACGTGAGTCCCGTTCTGCGTCACAGTTTTTATTGGTAGCTGGTGCTGACCCAGAGGAGCCTGCTGCACGATGGTGACCGTCTGGACGGGGGTGGTCTGTGGCGTCTGAATGATCCGGCTAGCGGCGCCCAGCGTGGCATGGCTAATCGCAGGAATAGGTTCCACTTTTACTGAAATTAAAAGGAAGGGGAAAGAAACAATTCCAACTGACATTACTGGAAAGCCACAGCAATCACGCCAGGTGGCCAGCAGACCCTCTCTAAGACGTTACGTAACTAGAAAAGGGGTTTGGGGGCGGCACCTGGGGGGCTTAGTCGGTGGAGCGTCTGACTCTTGGTTTCGGCTCACGCTGTGATCTCACAGTTCATGAGTTCTAGCCCCGCCTCGGGCTCTGCGCTGACAGTGCAGAGCCTGCTTGGGGGTCTGTCTGTCTGTGTCTCGCGCTCTCTCTCTCTCTCTCCCCCCCCCCCCCCCCCCGTTCCTCCCCAGCTTGTGCTCTCATCGCTTTCAAAATAAATAAACTTAAAAAATTAAAACAACAACAACAAAAAGAAAGGGGCTTGGGACGAGTAGGTCTGCTGGGAAGACTTGAGAAACAGCTTGAGAAACTGCCTGCAGCGACTTCTTCTGTTGCTTTACCTTTTACTTCTTTGTGGTCTCCATTCTCTTGCGGCTCTGCCTTAGGAGGGGCCAGCACGGCCGCCTGCGTGACCACGGCCTGGCCGGCAACAGTGTACGTGCTGGCCGGGGCGAGGCCGGCCACGCCGGTGACGGACACCGCGGGGATCTGGTGGACGACGTGCACCGTCTGCACGACAGGCTGCTGGGAGGTCGCGGTGGTCACGGGGGCGGCGACCGTGTAGGCGACAGGCTTGATCGTCGGCGGCAGCTGCCGCTGCACAGCGATTAAAACAGGCTGACTAGACAGGGGAGAGCCTGCAGAGTTTGAGGGAGCAGGGGTGAGGCACAGGCACCCACGTTCCTCCAACCGTTTCCCAGAACCGACCAAGCACAACCATCCGCTCACAGCACACAGAGGAGTAAGACAGGGCGCGCCCCTCCACCTCATAATAGTGAAGTCACTCGCGGTGGGAAAAGGGTAGTATCTTAACGGGGATACTGAACTCTTGTATCTGACTGCTAAAAACGCAATTCTTGCTCTATTCAGATTTCTTACGACACCTCTTCCCACATCTCTTTCCTCATGAAAAAGAAAATGTCAACACAGTATATGGGAAGAAGCTCCCTACTGAGCCCAGTCAAGGGGGCCACGCTCTCCCCAGCATTAAAGTCTCACGGTGGGGGCGAGAGAACTGGAAAGCCCAGACACAGAGTTACAAACTCTGCCAACCAACCTCTGCTCTCCCTGGTTTGGGCACAGAGTAAATGAAAAGACACGCTGGTGACAGGAGGTACAGGTGGGGGTGGGGAGGGGCTGTTGCCAGCATGGTCAGGAATCCCACTGTGTCAAAGTGCGTATTTTGTGGGTGCCTGGGTGGCCCGGTCGGTTCTGAGTCCCACTCTGGATTTCGGCTCAGGTCACGATCTCACAGTTTGTGGTACTGAGCCCACGTCGGCTCTGTGCTCACAGCGCGGGGCCTGCTTGGGCTCCTCTCTCTACCCCACCCCCACTCATGCACGCTCTTGCTCCAAAACCAAAAACCAAAAAACACCAAAAACACACATTTTGCCGACCAATTAGGAATCATAATAGAATTAGTTCAGACACATTTCCACACTGTATTGTTACGGTTTTTGTTTTTGTTTTTAAATTCCTCAGGGCACACATCTTTATTCTGCTTTGCAACTTAGTAAGTAAACTGTGAGATGCTCACCTAGTCATTAAGTGGGCAGTTTCTGCTGCCGATCAATGTCTAGCTTGTCTAATTTGTGTTATTCCTTTGGGGGGAGGGATTTTTTTTCCACAATCTTTGAATGATCAAGCAACTGAGAGACAGATTCTTAATTATTTCAGGCATCCATATAAGCTGTTTACGTAAAACAACGTTCGCTGTTTTTGGTTGTTTTTTTTTTTAACACTCACAGTACTATTAAGTTTTTCAGAGCTTATAACACTCAGGTATTATGCAGAAAGTACCAGGTACAAAGGAGCCAAGGCCACTGCTGTGTCCCGCTGAGGAGCCTGGCCCGCCCCCACCCACCACGCCTGCCCCCTCTCTTCCCCCTCTCTTCGAGTCTCACCTGGTGCACTCTGAGCAAACCGTGCCTCCTGGATGACGGCCAGTTTGGGCTGTGACGCGCTGGGCTCCGGCTCCAGCGGGGCCGGGGAACCTTCCCTCGACAGGCTCTCGGGGGTCTGGGCACCACTGGAGTGAGCAGACAGCACTCCAGCGTGATTGGGAGAGGCTGGGGCACTTCTGTGTTACAGAAAAAAAGACAGCGGATTTTTACAGGTCCAGCACTCATCACGCTGCGTCATCTCAATAACGTGCATTTTGAAACTGTAACGGCCATTTGTCTTCTGCCGCCTGACTACAGTTCTGTGAGCTCTACTTTCCCTGTGAACGCCTGTGACCGGAGATGGACCTCCCGTGAGACTCACTCAGCTGTGACAGCCAGTGTGCCTGTGCTGCGCTAGGCTACTGGGGCTCCGTGCCCACACGGGCTGCACGGCCGTGGAGCTGCACTGGTGCCCCCCCTAAGCAGCTCCTGTCCACGGGCAGCAGGAGCCAGCGGTGTGCAAGCAGGTGGGGGCCCGAGACTTACATCCTGGTCCTTTTTTTTGTTTAGAAACAGAGCATCTATTAATGAAGCTAAAAATGTATAATTTGAAAATCAGGCCATTAACATTATATAAAACAATCTTGAGTTTAAGCCGCTAAGATACAGCTTGGAAGAGCTGTTCATGTGTCAAGGGAAAGGAAAACACACAGCTCATCAAATGCCGACCGGTCATGTTAACAATGTGCAATGAGTTCAGTGAGGCCACAGCTGCCACGTGGGAGCGGAGTGGAAGTAAACTTCATCGCCAGTCTCCGCCGTTTCAGACTGCCGTTCAAGAAATGTGCGGGCAGCATCCGACACTCTTGTTCAAATCCCCATCCCCACATTTAATCACACCGCATTTGGTAGTTCCTACTGTGAAAAGGAAAACTGACCAACACATTGAAGGCAAATTTACTAACCAGTAAGTGAGGTCTTTTTGTTTGTCTTTTTTCCTTACCTAGACGAGAGCGGTCCCAGAGGGGTTCTAAAGCAAGGCACGCCCCTAGGCCGTCTTTTCCTAAAAGCCTGCTCTATTAATTTGCTTTCAGAGGCAGGGTCTATCCTCCAGAATGAGCCTTTGCCTGGTTCTTCCTGGGAACGTGGTACTTTGATGAAATACCGATTCAGAGAGAGATTGTGGCGAATTGAATTCTATGAAACATAAAAAAATACGTAGAATTCATATATTTCTTTGCTGAGAAATGAAAATGTGCCCCAGTTTCAGTGCCCTGCAAAGCAGAGACCGAGGCATGCAGCCTTTGCAGAGGGCAGACGACTTACAAGCAGCGCTGTTCTGGGAGGAGCCGGCCCTCCTCCCGAGTGAAGGAGTAGGGGTGCGACCCCCCAGCCGGAGGGTCCTGGAACGAAACGGCAGAGGGAGCACCAGGGGCGGGGGGGGGGGGGGACCTAGGGAACAAAGAAGGGGTGGGCCATCTAAACCACAGGGAAGAAGGCAACTTCCATCTCTCCCCCAGGTAGGAGACCAAGGACCCTCACTGTAGTCATCTCACCTTTCCTGCTTAGAGACGAACAGAGACAAAATAAGCCAATCCTTTAAAATACTTTTTGAGCACGGAATTAGCTTACAAGAATCTGTCACAGCCATCTAAAATGAATTAATCCAGTGCAAAGTGTCTGGCAAACCAGCAAAGGATAAAGACGAGCTAAAGGTTGAGACGTATTGTCGACACCATCTTCCAGTAATAAGAGCACTTTGCAAAATACTTCCATACATGTTTTTCAATTTGATCCACCAAATAATCTGATGAGGCACAGAGAGGAGGTTTCCCTCAACTCCTGCTCTATTCTTTCCATTACAAAAATCTTGGCTCACAGCTTACAGACAGTTTCAGGAAAGCTCCCCACTGCAACCTGCACGACTCTTGGCAGCACGCCTGATCCCGAGCCCCCCAAACCACAGTCAGCAACAGCTGGACAGAAGCCATGCATCCAAGTTATTTCATGAATTTACACCCATGTTTAAATTTAAAGTTAGTAAGTTAAACTACTTACTAGTTAGTAAGTTAAACTACTTACTACTTGCTTACAAGATTCAAAATGATGGTAACTCACAGTACAATTTCGGGCTATCCCAAAATCATTTCTAAATTCCCCAATTAATCTTCTAAAGGAACTCCTAGCCACAGCCTGAAATCCTCACTTGCCAGAGGTGGCTCAGAAATCAAATGTATCAAATTCTACTTTACAACCCAGCTAGGGGACCGCTCACCTACCACAACCAGTCACAGGCTATGGCTGTGACCACAGCACCACACAAGCCCGTGGAAGTCCGTCTCCCTCACCAGCAACACGCAGGGGGGCCGCCTAGACTGTCTGGGATTTGTGGAAGTGTTTATAAATAAGTGCATTACCTGAGACTTAGAATATTTTATTTTATTATTTTTTTAATGTTTATTAAAAGAAAAAATTTTTTTAAACGTTTATTTATTTTTGAGACAGAGAGACAGAGCATGAACGGGGGAGGGGCAGAGAGAGAGGGAGACACAGAATCGGAAGCAGGCTCCAGGCTCTGAGCGGTCAGCACAGAGCCCGACGCGGGGCTCGAACTCATGGACCGTGGGATCGTGACCTGAGCTGAAGTCGGACGCTTAACCGACTGAGCCACCCAGGCGCCCCTAATGTTTATTTTTGAGAGAGAGAGAGAGAGAGAGAGAGAGAGAGAGCGCGCGCTGGAGGGGCAGAGAGAGAGAGAGGGAGACAGAGGACCCAAAGCAAGTACAGAGCCTGACACGGGCTTGAATCCATGAACCGTGAGATCATGACCCGAGCTGAAGTCGGATGCTTAACCGACCTGAGCCACCTGGGAGCCCCAAGATTTAGAACATTTTGATAACCGCAGATATTTGTTATTATGTTTTATCATAGGTTTAGGGATTTACCAACAATACCTTTCTACTAGCTCTTCCAGAAAAATCAAACTCAACTACTACTGGTGCTTCTGCCAAAGAGAGAAGACGATCTTCCTCTGATTACTCAGACGTTTCTGTGCCGTAGAAGGTAGACTCCAAGACTGTGGGTTGAGAAAAGCAAACCCAGACCATGACACCACAGGGCCCTCTGGCTGTGAACAAGGCAATCCTTACGACTGCCATGGAAGGGTTAAGAGGTCCTCCGACTGTACCGTGGGAGGGAACCTGGCTACCTGGGCAGCTTACAAGTGAACAACACGGGAGGTGCTGAACCCCCACGTGAAGGCTGGAACTGCACCGAGAAGGTTAATGCACGTGCTGCTAGGAGGAAAAAGGGAAGCTGGGTCAGGGGGAGTCTGGAGGTAGGAAGTGCCATTTCGGGGGACTGGGACACTAGTATTTCTTCCCACTGATAAAGGAGAACAGGACTGGGGGGGGGGGGGGGGGGCTGTGGTTCCACGACCTTCATGCCACAGACAAGCTGTACGCAAGTTCCTAGGTCAAGGAGTCGCTATGTTCTGTCCTGAAAACGTGACAGAAGCTACACTATGCACCGTCACAACAGGGTCTAACAAGCCTGTGGAACAAAGAGGCCACGATTTTCCAGCCAACAAGACTGGAAATGCTGTGGAAGTCATTCCCATTATTCTACCAGATACTTAATGCAGACGCAAAGTAACTATATTTCTAAGGTCATTTAAGGCCTTTGTAATTTGATCAAGCCAAGCTACAAACACAAAAACCACGCTGGCTTGGCTTCTACTGATTCAGAAAGTATTACATGCAGAGAAAAGGCAAGTTATTACTCTTTAAAACTAAACAGGAAGAAAAGGGTCTGCAGTACTGCACACATTCTCTTCCCCCCAGACCCTCCCCTCACCAAGGCTACTTCCCACAACCCGTCCTCCCTGGGCGCCAGTCCCTCCTCCCTCCTGTCCCCGAAGGCAGCTCCATCCCTGCAGATGACCCGGACGAAAGGCCCAGAGCTGGTCACCGGCCTCCGGCCTCTGTAAGCACCCCCAGCACTCCTGCCCAGACCTAGTTTCTGTCGGCCCCACTCATGCAGAGTACTCCCTCTACTGAGGACTTGTAAACAAACTGATAAGAAGGGAACATGTCAGGACCTTCTAGAAGCAGAGTTCAAGGTACAGGGTGAGAGGAGCCCACAACACACCCTCTACTTTAAGAAACCGGCTCTGGTCCTTTCAGAGGCCCAAAGGCCCAGAATTCAAGTTTTCTAGTTATAACAAATACCTCAATTCTGGGCTGGGTAAAATTATAAATCATAAGAAAACATTTTGGCATAAATATGCAACCGAAGGAAAGAAACATGCCATCTTCCCAGATGCGGTCACAATTTGTTTTATCCCAGAGTTTCCTCTGGACCAATCAAGAAGCCTCGCCAAAGGCAGACAAGGCAAAATACCCGAAGCGAGCCTGGAAGGCAGCTGTGGACTTCCTTCAGGTGCTCCAAAAGGCACAGGTCTCCGAGGAGCAGATCAGAGTCAGGGCCAAGCCCTCGGGCCCTGCTCTCCCTGCACCACCACCTCCCTAACGCCCCAGGGGAGGGCAGGAGGCAGTCTGGAAACCCACATTTTAAAACTGGGCTGTTCTACAAGACTGTCTTCCCCCCCTACTCTCCACACAAAGAAAATCGGATCTGGCTTTTATGAAACAAGGTTGCAAAAGGGAAAGGCTTTTTTGTTTTAAGCCAAAAGTGAGGACATGGGAAGAAGGTCTCATCCATACACAGACTTTAAGTGCAGTCACTTTGGGAGGGGCAGCTCAGAGAATCTCATGACAGAAAAAGAACACGTGTGGATCAGTACTGGGAACAGCTAAAAGAAATTGAGAGCGCATTCCAAAAATTAAAGGGAGGGGTGCAACAGGAAATCTCTTTTCTGCTAAAACACTGGAGCCAGGAGGGCCTTACACAGGCAAGGCTCAGTCACCCTTCTGGGCCTTGATCTAGACAGAAAAGAGGTTTCGATAAAAAGCAGCATCGATGACAGCTAACAGAGAGGGGTGCTTGCCCTCCAGCAGCCATGTCTGTGACGCTCCGCTCTCAGGGGCTGGGAAGTCGCTCCCAGAGCCAGGAGCAATCCGTGCACGTGGGGATCACACCTGACCTAACTCCCCACAAGACTGAAGCCTGGAGGAGGCCGCCCCTGAGAGCTGGCCTTCGTCCTCCGGCCAGAAAACCATATGTTGTTTGGAAGCAGCTCTTGCATAAATGGATGTTAGGAAACACAGGGAAACACATCACTGAAGGTCTGGCCAGGCGCTTCAGTAACACTGGCTCCCCTTCTGCCCCGCTAACTGGCATTTCCAGTCACCAGAATCCTGCACGCGACGAGCTGCACATAACCCCACCCCACTCCTTGACGGGGTATCCTGAGACCTCATCTGCCCACACACAGGAAACCGTGTTCCAGGAGCAATCACCAGAAACGGACACAGATTATCATTTGGCTCTGCTTTTTTGTTTGACATTTTATCTGAAGCACAACCTCACTGTCCTCGATTAAAATGGTCAGTATCGCAGGGATTTCTTGTCCAATGTGTTGAAGAGACCTGCCAGGTAACTGGAGAGCAAAGGGTTCTCCAAATCCAGCATTTTCCTCACTGCCAACTAAGAAATGCACCTCGCTGTGCATAGGGAGGCAGGCAGGCAGGGGGCAGCTGCCCCAGGCCAGGAAGGGAGGCGGGGTCTTATTCTGTACCCTCCACAATCAAGGACCCGGACGTGACTAAAGACCCCTTACAAAGGAAATGTTCAGGATTTGGCTGGACTACTTGTATTATAACATGTTTGTATGTCTACAGGTAGAAGAAAAGAGTTTTTGCCCATCATTAAACAGAAAATGGTTCCCCCTCCACCCCCACCCACTTGGTTATGGTTACGGGTCAGCAGACACATTTTTCCGAGGATCATTTACTCACTATGCCTGAAAGGAATAGTGTTGCCATTCCTTGTTACTTAATGAATTCAAGAACTGCAAGCGTACATTTCTTCTTTTCTTATGCTTTTAACGTTCCCTATTTCAACCCTGCCTTTCCCATATGGTCTGAATTAGGGAGGTTCTACCATACCCCAGCAAGTAGGCACACCTAGCACAGATACACGGAAGAAAAGGCCACACGGTGTAAAACTTTAAAAATTAAACGAGATTAAAAAGTTAAATAAGGATCCGTTATGCACTAATATCCAAGAGTCCTCTGAGGAAGGCTGGGTTGCAGACACCCCGGGAATGATCTGAAAGTACAGGAACACAAGCAGGTAGGCCGCCCCCACACAGGGCAGCTTCGTGTCTATCTGCTTTTCTACACTGCCCAACGGGAGAAGATGTCTTTCGAAGAAAGGGTTCGTTGATAAAATAGTTTGGAAACCACCTCTGCAAACTTCAAGAAGCTATGTACGTCAGCAGACGCAGGTAAGGAAGACAAAAGGAAGCCGAAGTAAAGGACGGGCTGGGTTTTTCACATTCCTTTACTTCAGACATAGGAAGTTAACTGCAATGGTCGAAGAGAAACATCTCAAACAATCCATGCCTTTCCCATCCGTGGGGACGGTCAGGGACCGTAAAAACCACAGGCTGAGGTTTTCTTCTAGAGCCACTATTCCTTCTGCTGTGTGTGGAGGAGGTCAAAGCGCGGGGCCAGTGGCCTCTAACACGTCCTCCTCCCTGAGCAAAAGAGGGTCTCCCTCACCTCGCTCTACCCTTGCCCTGTGCCCAAGTTAAGGAAAGCAGCTCAATTTTCCTCTGTTTTCAATCAGCATCTACTGACTTGTCACAGAAATATTTCATAACAAATCGAAATGGATTTACCTGCCAGCCCTTGTCCGCAGTCCTGTAGTATGGGTAATTTTTAGTGATGTGAGTATAAATCCCATTTAGAGTGAGTTGTTTGTCAGGAGCCATTGTAATTGCTTGTACAATTAATTGTGCATAGGAATAAGGTGGCTTTGAATCATCCTGTATTTAAGTTAAAAAAAAAAAAAAAGAGAGAGAGAGATTATTGAGGTTATCAAAATGTTTACTGAATTTACTAGAATTTAGCATTGTTTGTGCTTTTATTTAAAACAATTTTTGGGGAGGCCGCCTGGGTGGCTCAGTTGGCTGGGTGTCCAACTTCGGCTCAGGTCGTGATCTCATGGTCCATGGGTTTGAGCCCCACGTTGGGCTCTGTGCTGACAGCTGGGAGCCTGGATCCTGCTTCGGATTCTGTGTCTCCCTCTCTGCCTCTCCCCACTTGTGCTTTATCTTGCTGTGTCTCTCAAAAATATATGTTAAAAAAATTTTTTTTAAATAAAAACAATTTTTTTAATGTTTATTTCTGAGACGGAGAGAGAGAATGAGCGGGGGAAAGGCTGAAAGAGAAGGAGACAGAGGATCTGAAGCGGGCTCTATGCTGACAGCAGAAAACCTGATGCAGGCCTTGAACCCATAAACTGTGAGATCATGACTGGAGCCAAAATCACATGCTTAACTACTAGGCCACCCAAGCGCCCCTCTTTTTTTTTTTTTTTTTTAATGTTTATTTTTGAGAGACAGAGAGAAGAGTGTGAGTAGGGGAGAGGCAGAGAGAGAAGGAGACACAGAACCCAAAGCAGGCTCCAGGCTCTAAGCTGTCAGCACAGAGCCCAACATGGGGCTTGAACCCACGAACTGTGAGATCAAGACCAGAGCCAAAATCAGACACCCAACCAAGCCACCCAAGTGCCCCTAGGATTGTTTGTGCTTTTAAGTGTTCCTGTGAAAATGCTTAGTTTTCCTTACTATGAAAGTAACATAAATTGACTGAGAAGCATTTGGAAAATTTAGAGGAAACAAATGGAAAAATGCACAAGCAGTGTAAAAAAGAATATTAAAACCACATAAAGAGAAACTCCAATGGCAAAAACAAAAAACATAAGGAAAAGAAAAGAGCCGCCTGACCTCAGTAAAGTCCAGGACAACACACCTTAAACCACGGTCAGAGTCAAGATGATACTCATTATATGAGGTTTAAAAAGAAGCAACTGAGACATTGCTTAGGGATAAACACAAATGGACGAAAAGAAGACAAGCAGAGGACGGACAGACAGGAAGGAAGGTAGACGTGCCAAAGAAAGGAGCGTGGGCCTCAGCTGCCCAGCCCATGATCAGTCCTGACAGCGGTGGGGGGCACATGTTCTATGCAGAGACACTGACCGCACTCGTAAACAGCTAGTATTTCCTGAACACTTCAGCTGGGCTCTGCCCCAAATACCCTGAGCGGACAGACTCTGGAAAGGGCCAGGCGAACTGGTGGAGCTGGAGACTACTCTAGGCAGCAGGTTCAGAACACAAAGCCTTCCTCATTGTGCTTGTGCCACTGGCTGTGTCTCCTGGTTACCTTTTTTCTACACATTGCTAAAAACTTTTTTTTTTATTGAAAAATGTAACACAGATAGCAAAGCCTATAATACATCCTCATCAGCTGAAAACAAATTTCTGTGATGTGAACATTAGGACAACCAACACTAGATCAAGAGAGAACACAGCCCACATCCCAGAAGCTTCCATATGCCCCCTGGGCCTGCAGCCTCTACCCCCAGAGAAGCTGCCATTACCTCTGACATTTTGTCGTAATGACAATCTTGCTGTCAACGTTTTAGCATCTAAGAACGCACATTGAAACAATTTAGTTTTGCCTGATTTTAAACAGGCAACTGTATCAACATGGAACCCCACTGATGGTGCCCCTCTGAGCCTCCCTCCCTTGCCCGGCACGCCCCGTGTGCAAGGCTCCTAGCCACAGCAGACAGGTGGTGCACCACTACGGCCATCTCCTCCATGACTGTGCTGTGTGCTACTGCACAAATGCGTCACATTTTATACAGATGTAACTAATACTACGCATTGCTTTATTCTTTTTCACCGAGCATTATACCAACAATACTTCCATGTCAGTGACTATGCTGCATAATATTTCCTTGCTTGATCACTCCTGGGGGCATTCAGGCTGCTTTCAATTTTCTGTGTTATATAAATTTTTGTTTGGGGCGCCTGGGTGGCTCAGTCGGTTGAGCGTCTGACTTCAGCTCAGGTCACGATCTCGCGGTCCGTGAGTTCAAGCCCCACGTCGGGCTCTGGGCTGATGGCTTGGAGCCTGGAGCCTGCTTCCGATTCTGTGTCTCCCTCTCTCTCTGCCCTCCCCCATTCATGCTCTGTCTCTCTCTGTCTCAAAAATAAATAAACATTAAAAAAAATTTAAAAATAAAAAAATAAAAAAAAAATAAATTTTTGTTTGAGATTTTTGCCATTTCCTTTTAGACAAAATCCTAGAAGGGGCATTACTGGGTCAAAGAACAAAAACATGCAGGGATACGCAGGGTCACAGCGTGTTCAACAACCACTGTCCCAAAAGGGTGTGTTCCCGTGCACATGTGTGCACGCGTACATTCAGACACGAGTGCATGTGCAACCTTCAGCATCTGGGACAGCAGGACTGGGACACAGTGCTTATCACCGCGTGAGGACCAAGCGATTCTCTTGTCCTCCACTGGTTCAGATCTCAGCACCTGGGCCCATAGCTGACACTGGGGAGCACCCAGTGGTGAATGACCAAAATAATTCATTTATTCTAAGACCCCAACCCCAAGACCCTACTCAACAGGAAGGGACCCCACAACCAACTTGGATCCACACCAGGCCCTGGTAGCGACATTACTAGACATGCAGACAGCAAAGGGAGGACAGCTGGTCACGTGACGGCCCCGGGTTCTGTTTCAAGGCTATAAAACATTTACCTTTGGGCTGTCTCCACCAGAAGCTTCCTTTTCATTTTCTGGCTGGGAGTTGTCGGCCATTAAATTGAGGTCAGCTGGTATCACACGGCCCATTTTGTACCCCGAAGACCCCGCTCCCCGGGGGCTGGATGGGCAGGAGTTTGCAGCACTGTGGGTGGGAAAAAGTGGCTGCGATCAGCCTAATACAGAACATACATCACACCGTGCTTCAAAGACTAGTTCTGATTTCAATGAAAACAAACTTAAAAATTAGAAAATCAGCATTTTCTATGGAAAATGGACTCACTAAATTCTCCATGAAATTTAAGATCACTCCAGGAAACGTGGAAATCAGATATCTGCTTCCACATGTGTTCTCTTCCATAATCACAAAACAAACTATCAAAGGAGATGGTGGTCCACCTGTTTCACCAACGAGGAAACGGAGGCTCAGGATAGTTCTGGAACTTACCAAGGACACGGAGGCGTATGTAATGGCTCGCAAAGGGACACAGAGCACAGGCTCTGCTCACTCCCTTCCCACCTAGGACATGGCCTTCAGCTATACCAGAAAGGTCAGGGACAATCCAGAGAAAGAGAAAGGCAGCCGGGCCAAGAACAGGGGACACAGAAAGAGGATGAGGCCATGGACACAGCTGCAGATGGCACCAGGCCCCAGAGCACATGCGTCAGGTCAGCTGGGACACAGCACCCCCCAAACACAGGAACCCATTAAAAAAAATTATTTACTTATTTTATTTTTTATTATTAAAAAAAAAATTTAAACATTTATTTAGTTTTGAGAGAGCGTGGCAGGAGAGGGGCACAGAGAGGGAGACACAGAATCGGAAGCAGGGTCCAGGCTCCTGGCTATCAGCACAGAGCCCAATATGGAGCTCAAACCCATGAACTGCGAGATCATGACGCGAGCTGAAGTTGGGACACTCAACCGAGCCATTCAGGCGCCTCTTCATTTATATTTGAAGTTAACTCTAGCCCCAACACGGGGCTCGAACTCACAAATCCAAGATCAGGAGTTACACAGTCTACCACCTGAGCCAGCCAGGCACCTCAGGAACCCATGTTTAAACACGGGTGCCTTTTTTTCACACGGCAGGGCTGGGGTGCTGCTTCCTCATCTGTGTAATGACGAGAGGCCATTCCCACTCGACTGTGGTCATTCACCAAGCTGCACATTGGAGCTCCTGCCCCGGTTCCACGCATGCCCGTACTTTACAAAGAATGAGCTGCCGCAGTGCAAGGACACCAAAAACAGGACGGGCTGAGAAACTGATCAAGTTACACCCAGAGTGTGTGGTTAGGGATGAGTGGCATTTGGGGGAAAAAAGACAAGCACTGCAAATATATAGAAAATTTCTGGAAAAAATACATAAGCAACAGTAGTTACCTCCAAAACCCGGAACTGAACGTGGAGCAGAAGGAAGGGGAGGGGGTGATGCGCTCCGGGCCAGCGTCCCCTGCAGCACTACTGGGCTCTCTACCGTGAGCACGCACAATGAGTCCCTACACGCGCACTCACTGGACAGGTGTCTGCTGAGGCCACAAACGGCTCTTAAAGCACCGGGAAAAAAATCAGGCCTGCACTAAAGGACTTTAAGCCTCACGATGTTGAAAAACAGCTAGCACTTAACAAGCGCTGACGTGGGGAAGGTGAGAGGCCGTATGGGGTGGATGCTGGGTTTAGAGGAGGCAAGTCCGGGGGCACCTGGGCAGTTCAGTCAGTTGAGCGTCTGTCTGGCTCTTGACTTCGGCTCAAGGTGCAATCTCACAGTTCACGGGTTCAAGCCCCGCATCAGGCTCCACACAGCGTGGAGCCTACTTGGGGTTCTCTCCCTTTCCCTTGTTTGCACACACGTGTGCATGCGCTCTCTCTCTCAAAATAAACAAACAGTAAAAAAAAAAAAAAAAAAAGGAAAAGGAAAAGGAAAAGAAAAAAGAAAAAAGAAAGAAAAAGAAAAAGAAAAAAAAAAAGAAAAAGAAAAAGAAAAAGGCAAGTCTGCCCCACACATCACACATAAACCATCCACAGTTGGGCTCCCACCCCGCTGTCTCGCCCAGCAAGGGCACTATGTTGGTCAGCACCGGCCATGGGGAGGGACGAGCAAGGAAACCAGGATGAAGACGGAGAAGGTGAGGAGCGGCTGGGTCAGGAGCTTTTCTCCGACCACAGTCCCCTTCCCCGAGTGCCCACGCCACCGTCTAGCGCGTCAGTGCGCCCGTCTCCAAGGCTGCGGCTCCCACGGTGGGTTGTTATCCCACGTGGGCAAACGGCTTTCTCCTCTTCCTCTGTGAATTCCGAACAGAAATCCGGCCACGTGGTTGCTCTCCGCTGACATAATGGCTATTTGGTCCATGGAGTCACATGCAGACAAATTCAACCAAGTGGGAGAGACAAAGGCAGCTTCCTCAGCAGCGCAGCCGCAGGAGGCAGAAGAGGGAGGGGCCGGACGCCAACAGCAGCGGCTACACAGGAGGCCGAGCCCGGAGCCGGAGCCGGAGCCGGAGCCGGAGCCGGAGCCGGAGCCGGAGCCGGAGCGGCAGCAGCCGCAGCCAGTCCACTCGCCGCTCCCTCCACTTACCAATAAACACAACACAGATCCTTCTGGAAGTCCCACTGCTGATGCTCGTTTTTAAGGTAAGAAACGGAAGTGTCTGACTGAGAGGTCGGACACGAGTTTCCCGTGTGCCCTCCCGGGCTCTGCCACACGCAGCGCCAGCTGGGACAGAGCTCATCAGCAGGAGCCTGGCTCCTGAGAGTAGTGCAGGCATTTGTTCCACACCCAACATCGCTCCCAGCTAAGAGGACACCCAAATACACACCACCCCCTCTTCTAAGCACCAACAGAGTCCGAGGAGACCAGCGCAGCTGAGCCCTGCAACATCACAGCAGAGCCGCACTTCAAGCCCACGAGGCGACCTCGCCTGCTCTAAGCACGCACATCTGCAGGGTCCCGTGGCCGTCCTCGACCTGACCCTCAGCTGCTGTCCTCTGAGAGCTCAGCGTGAGCTGACCACTGTGCTCTGGGTTCCGGGTTCTGCACCAAGAGTGTGCCCCAAAGCCGCTGACCTCCACTTCCTGAAGCACCCAGTCTCTCTTAGGACGTCATGACAGACACAAGTTTGCTGCTTCACTGCAGTCAAACTCATCAATCCAAACTACAAATCCTCAGAATGTACATGAAGTTGCAGCAAACTAAAAGAACTCAAAATGCAAAGGAAAACAGCTCAGAGTTTAGACCAACGTGGCAAATCACAATTCTCTCGACTTACACTCAAATACAGAGAGTATAAGTGAAAAAGTCAGGAACGTTCGGGGACTGTGTTTCATATGCAGGAACCTGAGAGCAAAGGGTGTTCAGAAACTGAATGGAAGGTGAAGGGTCCACCTGGGGAAGGAGCGGGTGCTGGCTGCTGTGCGCTCCTGCCCATGACTATGACTTATGACGGCTTCTGCAAGTCCCAAGGCAGGAGGTAAGAACGGAATCGGGACGTGGTCACGTACATCTCAGCATGCGTGCGCCCCCAACCCGGCCCTCTGTGACCCGTGCCCACCACATGGGCTGCTGTACCTGATGGTTCCTGTGGGGGAGGGAAGGGGGCTGATGAGGTGGGCCATGGTGTCTGGAATGTTGATGGTCAGGGGCGAGATGTGGGCCTGCACGGGCTTCACTGGGGACTCAGGAGCCTCCTGCTTCTCCCTCTTCTCACTGGACAGGGCAGTGAACGTGATCTTGATGTTTGTGCTTGGGAACCTAAACGTGCACCTGAAAAAAAAAAAAAAAAAAAAAGCCAACTGTCAGCACCTGTCTGCCAGACCAGAGGACACGGTGTCCCACCTAAAGCAAGACAAAGAGCCCAAGTGTCCCCAAACGCACTGGAGCCTCATCTTGCGGTGAAGAAGCCACTGAGAAACTCCACTTCAACCTCACCCTGGGTGTCATAAACCACTTAATGAAGCCACAAAAAGGCATTTCATGACTTTAAAACACTAGTAAACAAATACGTTCTTTTTTAAAAATTTTTTTATGTGTATTTATTTTTGAGAGAGAGAACGAGAGTGCATGTGAGTGGGGGAGGGGCAAAGAGAGAGGGAAACAGAATCGCAAGCAAGCTCTGCGCTGACAGCAGAGAGCCCAGTGCGGGGCTTGAACCCACGAACTGCAACATCATGACCTGAGCTGAAGTCAGACGCTGAACCAACTGAGCCACCCAGATGCCCTAACAAATACGTTGTTTAGACCATCCAAATAGAAGGAAAAAATTCAAATGTGACTTAATCTGCATTATTACTTATAAAATAAATACATAAATATAGCTGGATCATTAAGCAATGCAATTTTGTGGCTGTTTCTTAATTAAGAAAGTATTCCTTTTGAAAAATCCCATCACCTTTATCACTGAGCAAACAAGAGCTAGAGATATTAAATTTTGGGGGAAAAGGCTTTTAATTCAATACTCTGGTTCAGCTTTAATATAACTTCCTTGACATATCTCAAGTATATTTATTTAAAAAAAAAAAAGTAATGCAAGCCAAACATCTTTAAAGAATAAAATTTAAAAATAGCTCCACAGACTCAGTCTGTGTCTGATCTCACACCCAGTTAAATAGCACCTGACCTGTGTGTATATAAATGACCAAATATCCAGCTGATGGTACTCAGCTGACCTCTGTGTGTCTATCCCGGGGGACCCATCCTGGTGGTCAGCTCTGCCCACCACTGTCCTCCCTGGGTGCCTGCCAAGGAAAGATCCAGAATGTGAAGGGCACACATCCCTCCCACTTCTGGTGATGCCTTCAAGGCAATACTTCCCAAGACTCTAGTTGAGGGTTAGAAAGGACGCCACTTGGCAGGGTTTTGACACTCGCTGCCTGGCTTCCTCTGAATGCGCTGACACGGGATTCCCTGCCCCTTCACTTCCCTCATGTGGCACACCAGTCAGTCCTGCAGCCTCAGTGGGCAGAGCAGACCCTGACTGCCTCCTTCCTGATACCCAGCACCCACACCTTCCCTGTTCCTATCTCTCAGGGCTCCTTCTCAATCCGTACTGAACTCTCCTCCCTTACACCTCACTGTCCAATGCCGCAAACTCAGGGTCCAGCTTCCAGGCTTCTCTGTCCGCATCCACTGCCTGGACAAGCTCACGCAGGCCCATGACTCTCCCCTCTACACACTCCCAAATGATTCAAAAATCCACATTTCCTGCCCTCTGGACCTAATCTCTCACTGCCTTCCTGATGCCCCCCTCTGTACCCACACCGGTCATCTCTAATAAGACCCGACACCAGCTTCTCCCCAGAGCTCCCCGTGACAGTGAATGGCATCACCCAGTTGCTCAGGCCAGAAACAGGATTCACCCAGTCTACCTGCTAAGCCATCAGCTCTCACCTTCAAAACACACTCATCATCAGAACTGAAAACATCTGCTCTGCCAGAAACCATGCTGAGGCACTAAAAAGGCTACTTTTTAGCCTTGATCACCTTCTAAGAGAAAACTTTTACAAATCACATATCCAACATAGGACCCCTATCCAGACTATAAAGGCTATATAAAAGCGACAGTAAGAAAAACAATCCACTAAGAAATGGGCAAAAAAAACCTAAAGCAAAACAAAACAAAACAGAAACACTTTGCTAAAGGTACATAAGCGGTACATAAGCATGAGAAGATGTTCAACATCACTAACCATTAGGGCAAGGCAAAATGAAACTGCCATGGGGGGTGGGGGGGCCCCTGGGTGGCTCTGTCAGATGTCTGACTTTGGCTCAGGTCATGATCTCACAGTTCATGACTTCAAGCCTGGCATCAGGCTTCTCTTTCTCTCTCTCTCCCCCTCCCCCCACCCTTCACTCACTTAAAAGAAATAAACTTAAAAACAAAACTGCCATGAGGGGGGGCTCCTGGGTGGCTCAGTGGTTAGGCATCCAACTTTTGATGTTGGCTCACAGCTCGTGGGATCAGGCCCCTTGTCTGGCTCTTCAGTGACAACGTGGAGCCTGCCTGGGATCCTCTCTCTGCCCCTCCCTTGCTCTCAAGCACAATCTCTCTCTCTCTCAAAATAAATAACCATTAAAATACCCCAAAGGTCTGCATGGGAAAGGCCAGAGGGAAAGTCAGCCTCCTCCTGCCTGCTCTTGGGGACCACCCCTTCCCTCCCCGTCCTTCCTCCACTCCCAACTTCCCAGAGGCTCCTACCCGACTCTGAGTCAGACCTCATCACCCCTGCCTCTTGTCTCTCCCTGCCCTTGCTTCCTACAGGGAGGTTCCCTCCCACACCTCACCCACCTGTCCCAGAGCCTTCCCTGAAGGCCCTGTCCCGCTCTTCATTTCACTAAGGTCATGTGACTCTAAGTTACACCCACAAGTGCTTGTTGTCACCCTCAACAGGATGCAAAGCTCCAGGAGAGCAAAGCCCTTGCCTGCTGGGTTCACTACTATAACCTGGAGCCTAGAAGAGTTCTCGGTTTATATGAACCAGACCCTCAGCCCACACCTGTGGAATTAAAAAACGCCCAGTTTCATATATTGAAAAGGCAATAAAAACAAGCAGGTGACATGATGAATAAAGCAAGTGAGACGCCCACAGCTGAACACCTTGCAAATGCTGGTATGAGATCTGAATCAATTCTAGGCTTAGAAAAGGTGATGATGACCCCGGTGGCCACTAAACTTTTAGCACAACACACATGACAAGTGTGGAAATAAAGATAGGTTTTCCTCCTTTTTTCTCCCACGCACAGCACCTGAGCCCCCGCCTCAGACAACTCCTCACTCCCACGTCAGCAGGAAGGCCGGGCCGCGAGAAGCGGCGCACAGACCTCTGGGCCTGTAGAGCTGCCACCTCTGTGGCTGTTTCCTCACCCACAGGGCAGAGATGGCAGCATCTCCCTCTTAAAGAATCTCAGTGATTAATTCCGATAATTTTTGTCAAACACTCAAATGTTTCTTAAGATGAAAAAAACCAAACTACCTTCTGCCCCACTTCAAGCGATGGACACTTCCTTCTCCCGCAGACAGTATCTGTAGTCCCCCCTGCCACTTGTTCCATCGCCACCCTGAGCACTTCCAGAAAGCCCGCCTCAAGCACAGCAACAGCATACATGCCTCCCTGGCCGCCAAGCAGTGCAGAAGCAACACGGCCCTGCGGGATTCCAGCACGGGAACTCCAGAAAGGCGAGCTCTGCCCTCCCTCACGGGGCAGATCTGCGACTCCCGTGTTTAGTTCCGCTTTTCCCAAAGTAAGACCATACCCTCCGCTAGGGCCTCAGCTTACACTTTTCCGGAGCATCACCCACCCACAGCATCTGTGCACACAGAAGCGGCTGAGTGCTACCTCTGGGCAGGGTACCGCCCCCTCAAGGACATTCTTCCTTTGCGTCTGAGTCCCAAGGTATCCAATTAAAGGTGGAATTGGGAACAGCCAATTCCCTGTCCCCTGGCTGTCTCCAGGGCAAGGTGCTGTCAGGCCACCTGCTGCTAGCCTCTGGCCAACGGCGTGCAAGACTTCCATCCTGGCCACCACTGGCCACTGCTGCCACCGACCCCACCTCCTCGACAGGTGAAAATCGTGAAATCTCTGTTTTCATCTAAGCTCAAACTTCCTATGTGTATGAACCAGGAAACATATTTAAAAACCACCCAGACATCCTGGTAACTTTCTGTTTTTTAATCTGGGTTCTGGTTACCTGAGTGAATTCCTGTTTGTGGAAATTCATCAAGTTATACACGTATGACACTTATGCTTTTCTGTACAAATAGTATACCTCAATAGAGAGTGGTTTTTTAAAATTAAAAAAGCTATCCACGTAGGTAGATACAGAAATAGCACAATGCCAATAATGTGACAGGGGGTTCACAGTGCTGTCTTCTATACTTTTGTGCTAACGATAGCTTATTTCTTGACCTGGGTTGTAATTACGTCGGTACCCACGATACCAAGATAACTGATTTTTCTATGTAGATTACATTCAAAGCAAAATACACTAAAACCATTTTCAAGTTCTCTACAGAGTTCAATTAGTTCTGAAATCCTTGTTCCCCTTTAGGGTAGATGCATGACCACCACTTGACTCTGCCAAGCTAGAAACAAAAAACAGCACAATTATTTTGATTAGTTGCCTCACAAAACTAAAAAGAGCAGCAGAACATTAGAACAGCACGGAGGTGAAGGTAAACCCACGTGAGGGGATCCTCTTTGGGTCTCTGCCTTCTCCACACCACAGAGTGGCCTGAATTTCAGGGCTGGAAGGCCCATCACATGTGTGCACACTGGTCCACTTCCCTGCAGTGCCTGCCGGTCAGGGCAAGGGTGTGAATGCCCGTGTCTCACACTTATGTCACAATACCTCACTTGAGGTGTTCTTTAAAAATACTTTAATTCATTCTAAAAGATGTGTAATGAAGCTCAGTGTAAGAATATGAATCTGGGGGCTCCTGGGTGGTTCAGTCGGTTGAGCATCTGACTCTTGATATTGGCTCAGGTCATGATCTCACAGTTGTGAGATCGAGCCCTGCACGTGGAGCCTGCTTAAGATTCATTCATTCTCTTCCTCCCTCCCTCCCTCCCTCCCTCTCTCTCTCTCTCCCCCCACACACCTCTCCCCTACTCATGCATGTGCATACACTCTCTCTCAAAAAAGAAAAAAGAATAATGAACTTGTTTGCTAGAGTCTGACAATTATGACAATAGAGGAAAAGGAAAGATTAAGAAATGAACAGTGAGAAAAGCCAGATAGCAGAATCACAAATCCCTAAGTAAAAACAAAACCAGAAACGCCAAATCACAGGACATCGGCCTGATGTATTGAGCACCTCTGAGAACTGAGAACCACAAATCAAAACTTACAGCAGCAACACAACAGCTGATGGTTTCAAATGTATGCAAAGGACCTTGATAAAAATTAAGTTTCAGGGTGCCTGGGTGGCACAGTTAGGCGTCTGACTTGGCTCAGGTCATGATCTCATGGTTTGTGAGTCTGAGCCTCTCATGGGGCTCTCAGCTGACAGCCTGGAGCCTGGAGCCTGCTTCAGATCCTCTGTCTCCCTCTCTCTCTGCCCCTCCCCCACTGTGAGCCTGCTCGCTCCATCTCAAAAATAAATAAAAATGTTTAAAAAAATTAAGTTTCTCTAAAAAAATTTTGTTTTTCATTAAAAAGGGGGGGGCGCACCTGGGTGGCTCAGTCGGTTAAGCATCTGACTCTTGATTTCGGCTCAGGTCATGATCTCGTTGTTTGTGGGATTGAGCCCCGCGCTGGGCTCTGTGC
Organism: Panthera leo; assembly: GCF_018350215.1. Classification (NCBI taxonomy): domain Eukaryota; kingdom Metazoa; phylum Chordata; class Mammalia; order Carnivora; family Felidae; genus Panthera; species Panthera leo. Next base: position 60,811,101 of record NC_056692.1, on the reverse strand, counting down.
TGACAGCATGGAGCCTACTTGGGATTCATTCTTTCTTTCTCTTTCTCTCTCTCTCTCTCTCTCTCTCTCTCTCTCTCTCTCTCTCTCTCCTCCCTCCCTCCCTCCCTCAAAATAAATAAGTAAACTTAAAAAAATAAAAATAAAAAGTGGTATTTCAATTAAAGAAAAAATGTTTTTCAGGGGCGCCTGGGTGGCTTAGTCGGTTAAGCATCTGACTCTGGGTTTCAGCTCAGGTCATGATCCCAGTGTAAGGCTCCGTGCTGACAGTGCAGAGCCTGCTTGGGATTCTTGCTCTCTACCCCCCTTCTCTGCCTCTCCCCCCAATCATGCTCGCCCTCTCTGTTTCTCAAAATAAATATTGAAAAAAAATTTTTTCAGGAAAAAAATGAGAGAGATAAAGTGTGATAACTGTTAATATTTGGGGACTCCAGGAAAATGGAAATTCTCTGTTCTATTTTTACAGCTTTTCTATGAAGTCTGAAGTGATTTCAAAGAAAAGGAAAATAATTTTGGTAACTTTCAAAATGTCCAGTGCAAAGCTCAGTGACCTAGGCCATCTGTGCCAGGCTGACAATTGTGCACAATGTTCAGGACATCCATGACAGCTGTGACAAGGTGAGCACAGACACAGAGAATGTTCAGAAACCGTCTCACTCGTGCAGCTGCTCATGTGGTTGTGTTGCACGGAAGCACCCGTCCACAACGGACGGGCCTTCACCACTGACAGCCTGGAGCCCTGCTCTGGGACACACCCTCATCATCTCTCTTCTGTGGGAGTCTATGACATTTCAGAGTCCCATCAAATTCCAAGCACAACTTGGTGGGACACTTAACACAGTTAATGAAATGTCACCTCACCGTAATTCTCATGGACTCCTCACCCTCGTCCTGGGCCTCAGGCTAAGCAGTATGACCCCAGTTTGGGGGTACCCAGGGCAGTATCACGGCCACATTCACACAGTGATCTTGACACCTGCACACTCTCACTCACCCAGCACAGGTGACATGTTACTTATACACACGATCCTGTCACTGGGCTTCCAAACTACGACCTAAGAAGCTGTGGTCTGTAGTGATAACACACTCCGTACTCTGGATTTCTTCTCCCCTTGGAAAAACATCTGTCCCTTCTTAACACAGCAATACTCTCACAGAGCAGCATCTCCCAAACCACACCCCCTCAGCACAGCACTGAATGTCCTGATGCACAACACCCACCAGCAGGCAAGGCAAATCCTGCTGTGGTAACACGTGGCCCCCAGAACTCTGTGGCTTGAAACAAAGGTCTGGATCTAGCATCTGTCATTCACCCCCTCCACAGCAGCTGGTCTGCTCTACATTTCCTTCACTCTGGGAAGGTGAAGGAAAGGTGGTGGCCCCATTTCAGACGGTGCTGGTCCCAAGGCGGAGAGAAAAGACAGAAGGTAGGAGCCAGGTCCCACGGCCACACCTGCAGTCGAGGGGCAGAAGAGGACCACAGGAAGGACCTCCCCTACGCAACATCACCTCCCCTGTGTCAGCAATCCCAAGGGGTGCCTGGAAAATCGTCTGAAATCTTTCTGCCTATGCAACTAACCCACAAAGGCACTAAGCTGAGCTGCTGACCTGTTCTCTAGGGAAAGAAATGAGACGTCAGTTACTCACCTACGACGACTGACAGAATCTAACGTGAAGGAGGAGAAGATCTGATAGTTTAACCTCACGGTTGGCAAAGGAAAAGGCTGTGTTAATAAAAATGTGTTTTGGGGCGCCTGGGTGGCTTGGTCAGTTAAGCGTCCGACTTCGGCTCAGGTCATGATCTCACGGTCCGTGGGTTCGAGCCCCGCGTCGGGCTCTGTGCTGACGGCTCAGAGCCTGGAGCCTGTTTCAGATTCTGTGTCTCCCTCTCTCTCTGCCCCTCCCCCGTTCATGCTCTGTCTCTCTCTGTCTCAAAAATAAATAAACGTTTAAAAAAAAAACCAAAAACGTGTTTCACAGGGTGGACAGTGCTCCAAGGCCATCAATGATTTGGTATAAGCAGCAAGCGACACCAAGAACATGGAGGGCAGCAGAATCCTCCGCATTTGAGGAAACGTGTAGACAGTGACACCGAAGAGTAGACTGGGAGGAAAGAGTGGGAATGAGTGGGAAAGAGGAAAGAGTGGGAAGCAGTGAGGACGCTCCTCAGGAGCCCAGGGCGTGTAGCACTGGCACCTCGGGGGCAGTGAGGACGGAGGGGGCCTGGATTCAGAGACAGAAATAAACAGCCTGTAGACACAGTGCTAAGTATGGGCTGAGGGGACGGCGGTAACAGTTACCGAGATGCAGGTGGATGGGGGGCGGGGGTGGGGAACAGGTGAAGTGGACACATGACACATGAGGTGTCCCTCAGCCACCACCCCAGGGGGACGTCCCCTAGCCCTTTAGCGAAGCATGGATGGAGACACGCCTCAGTGTCCTCAGCGCAGAGAGGGCACATGTGGCACATCACAGAAGAGAAGGAACCTGAGAAACTCAGCCAGCACGTCTGGCAAAAGAGAATGTTCGGGACTCAACCAAGCATTCCTTCGAACGTTAACATGAGAGTTTAAAAATGGGTTCTAGTCCCAACTGAGTCCTGACAGCAAGCCTGCTTTTTAGAGTTTATTTATTTTTAAGAGAGAGAGAGAGAGAGAGAGAGAGAGAGAGAGAGAAAGGGGGGGGGGGCGGGGCAGAGAGAAAGGGAGAGAAAGAGTCCCAAGCAGACTCTGTCTGCACTGTTAGCACGGAACCCGACTCGGGGCTCGAAGTCCTGAACCGTGAGATCACGACCTCAGCCAAAACCAAGAGTTGGACGCTTAACCAACCGAACCACCCCAGCGCCCCAAGCCATGCTTCTTTTTTCTCTTCTGCAAAAATGGAAGAAAATCCCTCGTCTTTCTGAACCCTGAGGAGGACTGAAACCAAGAGCCACTTTAAGTTCACCATTTGCTTCCACCAGGTTCCTCTAATATATGATAGAAATATTGAAACTTGTGACACAATCTTTCTTGAATTGTTGCCCCTAATTGATCACCAGTGAGTGACTCACCAGTCACCTCCTACCCCACGATGTCTTTTGCACACGCTAGGACAACACACCCACCCCCCAGTCAGTCCTGCTCACAGGCCACCCTGAGCCAGGAGCCCAAGGCTGCCTCCACCATCAGTCTGAAGTGGCCCGCAGCCTGGCAGGCACTCCTGTGCCCCTCGCCCTGCCGCGCGCCAGCTCAGGGAAGGGCCGCACTGCCCCTCCGAGGAAGCAGTGCCTACTTCAAGTGCACAAGTTACAAGTAGAAACTGTGACCAAGTTTGATACAGTCGAGGACAACGAAAAATACACTGGGGACGAAGTTGGAACCCCCGAGGAGTCTATATACTTTCGTCACACCTCAGCAATTAGTCAAGCAACACCTATCACCTCAGCTTGAACTTCTTACCCTGGAAATGCTAAAATGCTAGCTTTCCACGAAAACTTGTGAAATGCAATGGTGTGTATCAAAGCAGGCCATGCTATCTGAGGTTGTACTAGGTTGGGCACGAACCTTCTAATCACAGCCTCGACGTCTGCTGCTTCAGTGAGCTGCCTGCCTGCAGGGGCCTGTCTCTGACTGAAGCACTTTACTGTCGCGTTTGCTTCACAAGGACTTAGAAACGGCACAGCTTATGAAATAAACTGCTTACACGTGGAGAGGACTGGCTGTGGGCGCAGGTGCTAACAGTCCCACAGGTGCTATGCTCAGAGGGACCCACAAGTGAGGGTTAATGCTCTCCGGCCACCATCCTGAAATCCTCAATGATTTCATTTCTGAATATAGGTTTTGTAAGTAAAGTCCAATGACACCAGAGAGCACAGGTCCAGACTTGGGAGCCCCAGCTCACCTACATCTTGCTCTCCTGCACGAACACCTCCTCTCCCATGACCATCCTCTGTCCCACACAGAGCCTGGAGGGGACACCTTGGGTGTCCAGGAGGATCTGCACTTGCCCCAGGGAGCATCCCTCTGCCTAAGAAAGCTTGACGTTAAGTAACAAGGCTGAGAAACCACACGAGAGAGGACGAGGTTTTCTCCTGCCTTCTCAGTCCGTATTTCCACTCTGCACTGGAGCCCAACGATTATGGAGCTGGGCTGTACCCTGAGATCCTAGACATGAACTAGGAAATGGTGCACTTCCACAGACCAGGAAGCCTCAACTCCAGAAACATTCCTGACCCAACTTAGGGGCTGACGGTGGGCTTTCCACCAGCAGCTTCACAAGTAGCTGACCAGTGCTTCTGAGTTCTTCTTCGGTTTGGAGAAGAACCGTGTTTGTTTTCTGTCATTCTGCCTACTCCCCATTTGCAGTCAGGGGAAAGGCCGACTCAGAAGAGCATGTTCGTTGAAGATCCTGAGGCCAGGCTGGGGGTCAGGGTGGCAGTGGATGTTGGGATGGTCAACTATGATGCTTTGTGCTTCCAGCAGCCCCATAAAACATGGGATAAATCCTACTTTAACTTTCAGGATGTAACCCTCAGTCATTTAGGACACGCTCTAGACTAATGAAGACTCCCGCTGGTTGTGAGAAGTAAATCCATGAATCCTCTCTCGTCTAAAAGGCCACATTCCGCGGCTCTTGGTGCCGATGGCCGGGTGGACTGTGGCTGTCACCCCGATGGTAGCAGCAGACAGGCGCACTGAACATACAGGAATGGCTAACAAGTATATGAAAAGATGCTCAACATCATTAGCCATCAGCGAGATGCAAATCAAACCACGATGAGGTACTACTACACCCAGGCAGCCTGCAAAAGAGGAGGAGGAAGATGTTGGGGAAGAAACATTCTACTATCTTGACTGGAGCTTTGGTTACACAGACATACATATCTGTCAAAATTCTCTGCGGGGCACCTGGGTGGCTCAGTCAGTTAAGCATCCGACTTCCGCTCAGGTCATGATCTCGTGGTTTGTGAGTTCAATCCCCACATCAGGCTCTGTGCTGACAGCTCACAGCCTGGAGTCTGCTTCAGATTCTGTCTCCCTCTCTGTCTGCCCCTCCCCTGCTTGTGCTCTGTCTCCCTCCCTCTCTCAAAAATAAACATTAAAAAAAAAAAACCTCTTTGAAAGGTACCCTTAAAACAGCTTTTTTTAATCCTATTGAGGTATAAAAATATTTGAGGTATAAAAACATACCTCAAAAATGTTTGTGTAAAAAAATAATCTGGCAACAATGTATTAATTTATGTTTGTTATATAAAACAGAAAAATAGCAAGCAAACAGGATGAGAAAAATAACAAGTATAATTTCTCCTCAAACTCTATAAATTAATCATTGCGATCTCATTTTGGGGTGCACATACCCACTCTGGAGACTAACATCCTGGAAAAAATGTCATTTTGGTTTTATTGGTGAAGTTCCATACACAAGGAATACAATGTCTAGGATTGTGTGAGGCTTTCCCCCAGTTTTATTGAAATATAACTGCAACATAACAAGATGTAAGTTTAAGATGCGCGATGTCATGATTTATGCACATACCACAAAATGATCATCGCAATAAGGTTAACACCCATAACCTCAGTTACAATTGTGTGTGTGTGTGTGTGTGTGTGTGTGTGGTGAGAACGTTTACGATCTACCCTCCTAGCAACTTTCACATACACAATACAGCACTGTTAACTATAAACACTGGGGTGCCGGGATGGCTTAGCTAAGCATCCAATTTTGGCTCAGGTCACGATCTCACGGTTTGTGGGATCGAGCCCCATGCTGGGCTCTGTATTGACAGCATGGAGCCTGCTTGGGATTCTCTCTCTGCCCCTCTCCCACTCATGAGTGCACACACATGCTCACTCTCAAAATAAATACATACACTTAAAAAAGATAAACACCATACTCTACATCATATCTTCAGAACTTACTTATGTTACAACTGGAAGTCTGTACCTACTGACCACCTCCACCCGTCTTCCCCTCCCTAGGTTTATGTTTTCTGGATCACTAATACGGCTGCCAATTACAGAGCAGTAAGAGAGATCACTGGGGGCACCTGGGTGGCTCAGCCGGTTAAGCGTCTGACTTTCGCTTAGGTCATGACCTCACGGCTCAGGAGTTAAGGCCGAGTCAGGCTCTGTACTGACAGCAGAGCCTGGAGCCTGCTTCAGATTCTGTGTCTCCCTCCCTTACTCTGCCCCTCCACCGCTCATGCTCTGTCTCTAAGAATAAATAAACATTTTTTGAAAAAGAGAGAGAGCGAGAGAGATCACTGTATTGGGTTCCTTATTAAAAGATGAGTTTTCACATGTTTCAAATGGGGGTAAAGTATTTCACCCTTAAGGCGCTTTACAAAAAGATTAATTTCTACTTTATGGGAAAACAAGAGCGTAACCCAGAAGTGAATGGCAAGGTCTGCCTTCTGAACAGGCGGCTCTGACTTGGAGCCGGTCTCCACCACACACGGGTGCACGATGCTGAGCCCGTGCACGAACTCGTACACGTCTCACCTGTCTGGCGAGCTGCACACAAAAGTACATCTACTGAACCTGCAGGAGAGCATTCTGGAAATCCTATGCTGAATGGCCACTAAGCACACGAAATGATCCTCAACATCATTTGCCCCCAAGAGAAATGCAAGTTAAAATCACAGTAAAATACCACCATACACCCACTAGAAAACCTACAAGGAGAAAGAGAAAATGCCAACTTTGACGAAGCCGTGAAGTCACCTGAGTGGCACTTTACACAGGGTCAGTGGGTGTAAACTATACCAAGTGTCTTCCAAAGTGGCTGCACCCACAAAAGTGAACATATGCACATCCTGTGAGCCAGCAGAGCCACGGAGCCAAGCACATCCAACAGAAATGTGTGTGCTCATCAAAACACAGCTACGGGAATCTCAAATGTTCATTTAAAATAAGTCTTCAGGGGCACCTGGGTGGCTCAGTCGGTTAAGCGTCTGACTTCGGCTCAGGTCATGACCTCATAGTTCGTGGATTCGAGCCCCGCGTCGGGCTCTGTGCTGACAGCTCAGAGCCTGGAGCCTGTTTCAGATTCTGTGTCTCCCTCTCTCTCTCTGCCCCTCCCCTGTTCATGCTGTCTCTGTCTCAAAAGTAAAAAATAACCAGTAAAAAAAAAAAAAAAAAAAAAAAAAAAAATTTTAATAAATAAATAAAAATAAAACAAGTCTTCAAACTTAGAAAATATCCAGAAAATACTCACAGCAACACTGTCCATTACATGAGACCAAAATAAAACTACCTGTCTTACTATAGCAGAACATCAAATCGTGGCACTCACGTTACCGAATACTTTATAGCAATGAGAATGAATGATTCACAGCTAAGTATAAATCTATGAGCTAACCTCACCATCATTTTATTCAGTGAAAAGCCAACATCAGCCCCTGAAAGTCCATGTATTCCACGTATATGAAGTTCAGAAGCCCACAGAACAGTCTCTGGTTTAGATTTCGGGCCAGTGCTTCTGTTGCTGGGAGGGCCTTCCAGGTACTGATGATATAGTGTTCCCAAAATGGGGGCAAGTTACGCCCTAGGTTGTCCTTAAGCTCTACACGTAGGATCTGTGTCCTTTCCTGTGTGTGCATCATACTAAAACAAAAACAACAAAAATAATGGAAGGTGACAATCAAATTACTCTCGAGGTCCAGATGAGAAATCACTATGTCAAGAGCAATGTAGAGGAAGGAAGGGTGGAAAGGACAGGTGTGAGAAACGTGCAAATGAAATGACTGAGGCAGAGACAGAATTCTACCCAGGCAGACAAGCAACGTAGACCAAGGAGAGAGGGAAACCACCATCCCAGATTCACACCAGCTCACAGGAAGAAAGGAGGGCACCTGAAACAGACAGAGACAGCAGGGCTGCAGACTTGGAGGCTTTACACCACCGAGGACAGCCACCTGTGAGCATCGTGCTCCTCGCGACCCCACAACAACTTGCCTTCAAGCAGTCCTATGCCCTACACAAGTCCACAGTCCCTTGTTCACAAATTCTAAAAAACAAACAGCTCCAAAATCCCTGACTTGAAATTGTTTGGCGGCCAATTCTGACCCAAACTGAGAAGGAGCTATTTATAGCCTTTAATTATCCGGCTTAGAATATTCATGTATTTCATGACAGAAATTCTAATGTGTTGAATTACAGGTGCTGAGAATGTGAAATAATATGCAGCACACACACTACTACTTTTCTAAAATCCAAACTACTCTGATTCTGGAACACCTCTGGCTCCATGGGCTGCAGGGATCTGTACATATACTGTCTGCTGGCCCTGACACTGTGCCATATCCAAGAATTTCTCCAGAAATATTCTGATTTATTTAGGGGAACAATCAAAATGGCTTACTTCAAAAAGAGTAACTCCAGAGGCACCTGGGGGGCTCAGTTGATTAAGTGTCCAACTGCGACCTAGGTCATGATCTTTTATAGTTCATGAGTTTGAGCCCCGCATCAGGCTCTGTGCTGACAGCTGGGAGCCTGGATCCTGCTTCAGATTCTGTGTCTCCCTCTCTCTCTGCCCCTCTCCTGCTTGTGTTCTATCTCTCCCTCTCAAAAATAAATATTAGAAAAATGTTTATTAAATTTAGCATTTAGATTTATATCCAATAACCTGTTCATGTTGTAGTTGCAAATTTAAAATACAACAGTAATTTCAAATAAGTCCAACTTAAACATAGATATTTGATCCAAAAATTAGCTTTGCAGTTGTAAAAGCCTCAGTACTCTTCCATTTCTCCCTCCTACCCCCACATCAGGTTTTCTACTTCAAAAAGAAATCTCATCATCCCTCAGTTTAAAAAAAGCTCCCTGGTGTTTTCTCTCCACCAGAAAACAAACCAAGAAAGAATGAAGAACACACACATTCTCCAGACTCATCACTACTGCTGGGCTGAGAGGGCGGTGAGCCCCTCCTGACGCCGTCCGTGCTGAGCCTGGCTCAGGAGGGCCTGGCTGGAAGAAGCGCTCTAAGTTTGGCAGGGGCTTTACTCCCAACAAAACATGGCGTGGGGCACTTTGCTTTTCACTTTATGCCCGTGACACACGGAAGAGCCCCCAGGCAGCAGTCCAGAGCCTGCCACCTTGCAGCCATCACATGCACTGGGGCCCACGTGTAGACAACGGACAAAAGAAGGGTCCCGGGAGAATGAAGGTCAAGTGCTGGAATGGCAGACTTGGGGTGACCTTCCCTTTTGCAAAATAAAACTTAATGGTACTACGTGTCTAGTATTTTTAATAAAAAGAAAGCAGGGAACATTTATGGACATAGGCATTTGACACAGAAACATCACTAAGAATCTAATCCTTTAAAATTCAATTACAATATTGTTTACAATAGCATAAACAGTTAATCTCCTGAACAACAGGAGATGGTGGGTAAGTCGCAACATGTCAAATAGATGGAAGCTGCCGCAGCCAATTACAATGGATGTTTAAAGGGTTAACGGACACCTTAGAAAAAGTCATAAACATCTTACCCACTAACAGGATTTAAATCTACCATTTAAAAACAACTTCAAGGGGCGCCTGGGGGCTCAGTCGGTTGAGCGGCCGACTTCAGCTCAGGTCACGATCTCGCGGTCCGTGAGTTCGAGCCCCGCGTCGGGCTCTGTGCTGACCGCTCAGAGCCTGGAGCCTGCTTCCGATTCTGTGTCTCCCTCTCTCTCTGCCCCTCCCCCGTTCATGCTCTGTCTCTCTCTGTCTCAAAAATAAATAAACGTTAAAAAAAAATTTTTTTTAATAAAAAATAAAAACAACTTCAAGGGGCACCTGGGTGGCTCAGTCACTTAAGCCTAGGACTTCGACTCTCGGCTCAGGCCATGATCTCATGCTTTGTGAGCCTGAGGCCCACCTGGCGCTCTCCCACTGTCCGCACAGAGCAGGGTTCAGATCCTCAGGTCGCCTTCTCTCCTTGCTCCTCCCCCACCTCTTGTGTGTGTTCTCTCTCTCTCTCTAAGATAAACATTAAAAAAAATTTTTTTTAAACAAAACCAAATTCAAACTTACAGAATAACGCACATATTTTGTGTTAACAATAGTTACTCTGGATGGTGGGATTATGAGTAACTTTTCTTATCCATTTTTACAGTTCCAAATATTCTATCACAGCATTTTACACTACTTCACACTTTATAATTATTTTTTTATATTCAAGTTAGTTAACATACAGTGTATGCAGAACCCACTGATTCACCTCTTATATAAGACACCCAGTGCTCCTCCCCAAATGCCCTGCTTAATGCCTATCACCCATTTAACCCATCCCCCACTTCCAGCAACATTCAGTTTCTTCTCTGTATTTTTTTTTTTTAATGTTTATTTTTGAGAGACAGAGACAGAGACAGAGACAGAGACAGAGTGCGAGCGGGAGAGGGGCAGAGAGAGAAGGAGACACGGAACCCGAAGCAGGCTCCGGGCTCCGAGCTGTCAGCACAGAGCCCGACGTGGAGCGTGAATGACCTGAGCTGAAGTAGGACGCTTAACCGACTGAGCCACGTGGACGCGCATGTTCTCTGTACTTAAGAATCTTGTATGCTTTGCCTCCCTCCCTGTTTTTACCTTATTTTTCCTTCCTCCCCCCATGTTCATCTGTTGAGTTTCTCAAATTCCACATATGAGTGAAATCATGACATCTGTCTTTCTCTGACTTATTTATGATATTTTAAAATAAACTTTATTTGAACATTTTAGAAAGACTACCAGCATCATACGAATTCAATTCAACAAGTATCAGAACTCCTTGGTACTAACCTTTCTTATTTTATCATTTTTTTAGTGTTTATTTTTGAGACAGAGAGAGACAGAACATGAACGGGGGAGGGTCAGAGAGAGGGAGACGCAGAATCCGAAGCAGGCTCCGGGCTCTGAGCTGTCAGCACAGAGCCCAATGTGGGGCTCGAACTCATGGACTGTGAGATCATGACCTGAGCGGAAGTCAGATGCTTAACCGACTGAGCCACCCAGGCATCCCCTGGTACTAATCTTTCTAACCAGGTACCCAAACCCTAGCCCACAGTACCAATCAAGCAGCTGGTGATCGACTCTCAACCAAGTGCCAGACTAGTCTGATGCACTCCGGCAGAAAAACCCTCTGCAACCAGCTGCTAAGTTTTAAATTCTTTTCGCCAAACAGTGCTTTCTAACTTTAAGTGCCTGCCAGAAGCTGCTGGAGAGTTTTTTTTCAAAATGCACACATGCCCCATGGCCCCCTACCCTGGTTAACCAGTCTCTGAAGCAGGGGGAGGAGGGGGAGGTCCAAGTATGGGTGTATGAGTGTATGGGTATTTTTTTATTCTAGCCAGCGAGAAGCAGGGCCAACATGTCACCATGATGACAGTGATGAAGCCAGCAAGGGGGTGTGAGGCAGACACAATCCTGCACTTTCCATTCTTCCTGGAGGGAGGGAGCAAAGGGAGAATGGGGTGTGAAGGGATGGGAATTTGGAATCTGGGCAGGGGCACTTTTAAGGTGTGGGAGCATGTGCTACCTGCCCCTTACTGGGCTCACCACACACAATGCTGTGCTTTTGGCTGATGTCCAAACTGGAAAAGCCAAAGCAACGTGTGCTTTAATACGGGGCGGGGGGGTTCTCCCTTCACCTCCAAGTGAACATGTCCAAACGAAATCCAACCTCTTCCCATAGGTTACAGTGGCTGTAAGGTGTGGGTTTTCTCCCAGCCAGGACTTCTTCAAGGGGCACGCCCTGCCCTGGTGCCGTCCACATTCACGTGGTCCTGATGAGGCGGCCGGTCGCAGCACCCTGTCTGCTGTGGCTCACAGCCCACACAGAACCGACTGGTGTGCTTCCGCCCCTTCATACACTGTGAAACAGGGGACATCCTGGCACAAGCCTAGATCCTCCTCCCCCCTCCCCCGCAGCCAAGAGTAAATTCAAGTCTGCAGAAGAAGACTTAGGATACCACCGAGAAACAGCACAGAGGGGAAGAGAGACATCACAGGCCCTGAGAAGCGCCTGAGACCACTTCTGTCCCTTGGTCTCTGTCCTGCTGCACCCAGCATGCATTCTAGCACTCCTCAGGTCAAAGAGGCCCAAGGACGAAGAAGGGGCAGTAAAAAATGAAGGGCAAAACCAGAAAAGAACAACATGGGAAGAGAAAGCTAAAGCCAAAATGCATAGATCCAAGCCAGGAGACCCCATGCTGTCCTCTCCAGTAGGGCTTAGCGCTCACTCTGTCTCCCGTGTGCGCAGACTTGTCAGCAGCATCAACAAGAACCACCAACTAGAGCCTAGAAGTCCGTCTTGCACCCACACTTCCCTCACCTCTGCGAGCTGCCCACCACAGCATTCCTGCCCCTCCCTCGCTGCAAGAACACCTACAGGTGGCAGGACAGCTTCCCATACCCCCTTGCAGCCAGATAGGGCCGTAAACCCCAGCACCCAGCAAGAAAATGCACAGAAGTACCTGGGACTTCTGGGACAGAAGTATTTGTCCTGCTGCCTGGAACGCAGAGCTGATGGCTAGGGCTCTGCTGGCCCTCAGAAACCATGAAGACAAGAGCCACAGTCAGTTTGCATTTTTAGAACGAGAGAGAAACACACTCACTACAGGTCCCTCATCTACAATTCTGAAAACCCCAAAGCCTGGTCTTGGTGTCATTTCTTTGGCTGCAAATCCTGATCTGAAGACAAGACGTGCATGTTTCTCTGCAGAAACAGGATGTGTCCGTCTGAGGGACAGCAATGCCCAACCTTTGGGGGGGGGTGCGCGCAAAGTTATAAGCACTGGGTCACCCTTCCACAATCCCCAAAGATCTCTGTCCTGTGGTCTGCACAAGATTCTGAACACATGCCCCCTGTTTAGACCCCTGCTAGTTCCTGTGTCTGGCTCTGCCATCCATCTCCAGCCCGCCTCTCCTCAGGCACAGGCCTCGTATTTGGTCACAGGATCGCCCTTCTGCTCACCACAAGAGCTCCCTGGATGGCAAAGGACAGACTCCCAGACAGGCAAGGTGCCCCCAGCCTCAGGGCCCCGGCCCATCTGTCCACACACACAGCTTTCTCAACTGTGTCTTATGCCAGTCCCCCCACCCCCGACCCCCAGCCTCCTGGTCCTTGCTTCCCCCCGACCACCACAGTGACTACACCAACATTTCTGCTTTTTGCCAAGGCAGGGGCCATGTCTCCTCGGCCCTCACATCACAGCCTTGCATGAAGGAGCTCAACCAGCAAACACTCCACTACAGAAGGCAGTTTCCTCATGAATTCTTGCTCAGTGGAAGGAGAGATCGGAGATCAGAAAGAAAACGATGTTTGTATTATAAAGTACTGACCTCTAAACAAGGAAGGTGCCGTGCAACCCTGCCGCTGCCTCAGTCCAAAGACCCTTGGGGCCATCCCAACCAGAGCAAGGACAGGTGCCCAGACATCCAAAACAAAAGGACACATCATGGGGCGCCTGGGTGGCGCAGTCGGTTAAGCGTCCGACTTCAGCCAGGTCACGATCTCGCAGTCCGTGAGTTCGAGCCCCGCGTCAGGCTCTGGGCTGATGGCTCGGAGCCTGGAGCCTGTTTCCGATTCTGTGTCTCCCTCTCTCTCTGCCCCTCCCCCGTTCATGCTCTGTCTCTCTCTGTCCCAAAAATAAATAAAAACGTTGAAAAAAAAAAAAATTACAAAAGGACACATCACTACAAGGCAGGAGAAGCATGACCTTGAACTGTCCAGAGCATGCATGCCAACGACAGAAAGGATGGTATGGCACAGAATTAGGAGAGGCAACCCCTCTTTTTTTCAAAAATAAAAAGGAGAAGTTTTCTTTGCCCATGTCCACAGATAAACCCAATAACTACACAACTTAGTTTTCATGAATTCCATTTTCTTTGCTAATCAGAAAGCCAGAAGGGCACCTGGGTGGCTCAGTCAGTTAAACGTCCGACTTCGGCTCAGGTCATGATCTCACAGTTCGTGAGTTCAAGCCCCGCGTCGGGCTCTGTGCTGACAGCTCGGAGCCTGGAGCCTGCTTCTGATTCTGTGTCTCCTCTCTCTCTGCCCCTCCCCTGCTCGCTCTCTATCTCTCTCAAAAGCAAATAAACATTGGGGCGCCTGGGTGGTTCAGTCGGTTGAGCGTCTGACTTCGGCTCAGGTCATGATCTCACGGTCCGTGGGTTCAAGCCCCGCGTCGGGCTCTGTGCTGACAGCTCAGAGCCTGGAGCCTGCTTCGGATTCTTTGTCTCCCTCTCTCTGTGACCCTCCCCCATTCATGCTCTGTCTCTCTCTGTCTCAAAAATAAATAAACATTAAAATCAAATAAACATTAAAAAAAGTTTTTTTTAAAAAGGACCCTTTCAACTCAGAATCCTTTGTTAAAAAAAAAAAAAAAGAAAAGAAAAGCCAGAGAAATAAAGAATAAAATTCTTATTACACTGTCCTATGAGGGAAACTCAAAACACAGAAACCTTGACGTGTGGGGGTCATGCGGCATTCACACCACTAACTGATTCCACATTACTTCTTATTCCTCCTTTAGAAGAAGAGCAAACCTCAGATTTTTGAGAACTGGTGATTATTTTTAAAATAGTCACTCCTGAGAGCTGACAAGCAGTGACGTTATCTATTGATGGGCGGTTGCCACAGTACGCAGACACAACCTATTCTAGGAACAACACACACATAGCATTTCAGACAGGACTAAATATTCTCCCATGTCAAAAGAATAGTACAAAATAAGAAAAACATCCACCCATATCATCATATATGACATACTCAGGCTGTTCTCACAGTTGCAAAGCAATTACACTGGGTCTAGAAGCCATATGGAATACACTTTACTACTAGTATGCGTGCCTAAAAGCAGATTAACCGAAATCAGAGCAGTCAACTTTTTTTTTTAATGTTTACTTATTTTTGAGAAAGAGAGAGAGAGAGAGACAGACAGACAGACAGCATGAGCAGGGGAGGGGCAGAGAGGGGGGAAGACAGAGGACCCAAAGCAGGCTTTGTGCGGACAACAGAAAGCCCAATGTGGGGCTCGAACTCACGAGCCGTGAGATCGTGACCTGAGCCGAAGTCGGCGCTCAACCGACTGAGCCACCCAGGCGCCCCTAACATTTTCTTATTAAACAGAAATACATGCTCATTATAGCAATTTTTTAAGACAAGAAAACAGAAACGGCAGCCCATAATGCCCCTTTGGAGACAGGCATTCTTGTCATCTTCGTGGTGTTTTAAATGTATACCACACGCGTGCACTCACATTTCTAACCAGAATTCCTCCACAAGCACTGTTAACTTTTCCTGCTAAATATGGGAACTTGTAAATGAACAAATACACTTTAATGGCTATATGGTATTTCTTTGAGCATAACTTACATAACCTAACTGTCAAAAAAAAGGGTAGATAAATCAATGTAATCTAAAAACCTATTTCACGGGGCGCCGGGGTGGCTCAGTTGGTTAAATGTCCAACTTTGGCTCTGGTCACGATCTCACGGTTTGTGAGATCAAGCCCTGCATCAGGCTCCATGCTGACAGCATGGAGTCTGCTTGGGATTCTCTCTCTCCCTCTCTCTGCTCCCCCCCCCCCCAATAAATAAACTTAAAAAATAAAAATAAAAACCTGTTTCAGTTTATCTTGCAGATTTTCTAGTTAATGGCTGTTTCTTGGCTTTGAGTAGAGCTTAGTGATTAAAAACGCTGGCAAAAAACCTGGATGTAGGTTTGAATCTAGCATTTCTAAACTATGCACCTTTGGATTAACACCCTCCAAGCCTCCACTCCCCCCTAAAATAGGGATAAGAATCAATTCCACAGAATTCACAGAGCAAACGAGAGCAGGTGCTGGCAAGCCAGTGTGCCTTCAGGCAGGTGCTGTCCTGTCCTCATCGCCACCCGCAGCTAAGAATTCCACCATCCCTGCTGATGGGCTACAAACATGGCAACGTTTCAAAACATTGTAATAACTTAAATGCAAGATTATTTCTTCCTTTATGTTAAAGCAAAACATCCTTCCTAAGACTGCAGGTTATTAAGAAACACTAACAAAAATCACTATTATGGTCTCAGCTTTTTTTTGAGGGACTGTAAAGAAAATGAAACCAACATATCAACCGTTTTAAGACCACTGAAGAATTTCATACTTCTGATTCAAAGTACAGACCCTAACAAATTACTAATAGCCAAGACAGACTTACTAAGAGTGACAGTCTAGGTGCACCTGGGTGGCTTAGTCAGTTAAGCAGCCGACTCTTGATTTCGGCTCAGGTCATGACCTCATTCATGGCTGTGAGCCCCGTGGTGGGCTTTGCACTGAGCCTGGAGCTTGCTTGAGGTTCTCTCCCTCCCTCTCCTTCTGCTCTTCCCTGCTTGTACATGCTCGCACATGTTCTCTCTCTCAAAAAATAAAAATAATTATAAAAAAAAAAAAAAGGTCTGATTTTCATATGTTATTTTGCACTCAAGGTAATTTAGAAATTTTGTCATACTCTATTTCACTTTTCCAAAATGGGATAATGGGGTGCCTGGGTGTTTTGGTCAATTAAATATTTTTAATGTTTATTTATTTTTGAGAGAGAGAGAGAGAGAGACAGACAGACAGACAGAGCACAAGCAGGGGAGGGGCAGAGAGAGAGGGAGACACAGAATCTGAAGCAGGCTGTAGGGTCTGAGCTGTCAGCACAGAGCCCGACGCGGGGCTCGAACTCACGAACCGTTGAGATCATGACCTGAGCCGAAGTCAGACGCTTAACCAACTGAGCCACCCAGGTGTCCCTAAAAATTTTTTATTGTAAGTAGGCTCCACGCCCAACATGGGACTTGAACTCATGACCCTGAGACTAAGAGTCACATGCTCTACTGACTGCAGCCGGCCAGGCACCCCTGAATCTGCATTCAATTTTTTTTTAATGTTTATTTATCGTGAGAGAGAGAGAGAGAGAGAGAGAAAACGAGTGAGGGAGGGGCAGAGGGAGAGGGAGGGGGAGGATCCCAAGCAATGAAGCACTGTCCATGTGCAGCCTGATGCGGGGCTCGAACTCACAAACCACAAGATCATGACCTGAGCCGAACTCGGACACTTAACTGACTGAGCCACCCAAGCGCCCCTGGTTCAATCAGTTAAGAGTCCAACTCTTGATTTCAGCTCAGGTCATGATCCCACAGTCGTTGGATAGAGCCCCACGGCAGGCTCTGAGCTGACAATCTCTCGCTCACTCTCCCTGTGCCTCTCCCCCTGCTTGTACTCTCTCTCTAAAATTAAAAAAAAAATTAAAAATTTAGAAGAATAAAAATGGGATAACTCAAATGTCACAATACTAAATCCAGGGAAAACAACTGCCACTATTTTACACTCAGTGCAAAATGAGAAATAAAATGAGCATTAAAAGAAATAAAATTTTCACTCAAAAGTACTGACCACTTCTGAGTGACATCAGCAAAACAGCTCAGTGAGAAGCTCCAAACTCTCATTCACCCCACCCCACCACCACCACCACCACACACACACACACACACACACACACACACACACACAGGCACACTGGAAAACGAGCAGAAACTGTCAGAACCAATTTGTGACAACTCTGCAAGGCAGTTAGAAGTCTGGGAACCACCAAGTGCTGAATCAGGAAAGAGGCTCGGCGAACGGTGGGTGGGTTAGATTCTGCTGCTCCTGCCCATCCCGTCTGGCAGAGCAGCAGCAGGCCTTGGGCTCCAAGCTCGCATGTCTTAGAGCATAAAAGGTCTTAAAGTAATGTCTTAAAGCAAACATGGTCTTGAGGTGGTGGCAGCCTGGGCTGCGGTGTGGGGCTGTTTTCGTGGCTCTAGGGAACAGAGCAGACCTTGTTCACTGTGTAGATCTACTCTAACCTGTCGCAAGCCACCTGAAGGGCTGACACAGGCACTCCTCTGGTGTTTCATTTAACTCAGAACTCAGGCTGAAAAAGCTTGAAAACACTGCAAGTTGAGTAAAACCCCTCAGAACCTGTGGCAAAAGATTACAGTCTAAACATACAGTACGCTGCCTAAGGCAAAAGCTGGGGGAGAGTTTCTCTGGGAAATTAGGACATTCAAAAGTAACAGGTCTTACTAGCAACTTCAGAGTACCACACACATGTCCAGGGCAAGATGCATGCTTATAAAGAGCTGAGAAGACCCTGGGTTTTCACCATGGCCTGATCCCCGGGCACAGTACAAGCCTGATCAAGAGCTGAAGGAGGGCCCAGGCACAGAGCCAATTTCCAAAGAATGGGAGATAGGAGAGCTGCTGGTGTTCAGGAAATCTCTGTCGAAACACCAGCTCAACACAAGAAATAAAACAAGACTTCAGGAACTACATTGTCAAGGAATATGGTCTTTGGCAATAATAGTTCAGGTAAGTCACTAGGTACAGAGACCTCCTACAACCTTCAACAAATAACAACAAACATTAGGAAAGGAGGAGAATATGATTTCCAAAGTTATTACATTATAATAGCCAAATGTCCAATTTTCAACAAAATCAGAAGGCACACAAAGAATCAGGAGAGCATGACTCAAAGCAACAAAATAAACAGAAACCATCTCTGAAGAAGGTGAGACATAGGCCCTCCTAGACAAACTTTAAAACAACCATGTTAGGGGCACCTGGCATGCGACTCTTGAGCTCGGGATTGTGAATTCCAGCCCCACTTTGGGTATAGAGATTACTTAAAAATAAAATCTTAAAAAAAAAAAAAGCGTTTTAAGAAAACAACCACCATGTTATATGCTCAAATAACTAAATGAAAATACAAACTAAAGGAAATCAGGAAATTACATACGAACAAAACAGGAATAGCAACAAAAAGAAATTACAAGAAGGAATGAAACAGAAATCTTGAAGTTGAAATGTACTGTAACTGAAATGAAAATTTTACATAGGAGTCCAGCAGCATATTTGAGCAGACAGAACAAAGAATCCACAACCTTAAAGACAGGACAACTGAAATGATCAAGTCTGAGGAGCAGAAAGGAAAAAGAAGAGTGAAAAGAGCCTTAAAGTACTCATGGGACATCAATAAGTAGACCACATACACATTATGGGAGTCCCCCCCCCCCCAAAAAAAAGAGGTAGAAAGAATAAAAAAACAATGGCCAAAAACATCTCAAATCCAATGAAAGACATAAACCTACAAATTCAAGAAACTCCACAAATTCCAGCTAAGATAAATTCAAAGGATCCACATCAAGACATTACAATTAACCATCGAAAGACAAAGAATCGTGAAAGTAGCGAGAGAAGTGACTCGTCACATACAAGGACTCAAAAAGGCTAATGACTGATTTCTCATCAGAAACCATGAAGGCCAGAAGACAGTGAGATAATTAAAATGCCAAAAAAATAAAACTAAAATATTAAAACTGTAGGCTGAGAATTTGATCTGGCAAATATGTCCTTCAAAAATAGGAGAGAAATTAAGATATCCCTCAATAAACAAAAATTGAGGGAGTTCATTAACATTAGACGTACTCTAGAAGAAAGGCTAAAGGGAGTCCTCCAAGTAGAAACGGAAGATCACTAAACAGTCACTTAAAACCATATGAAGAAATAAAGATCTCTAGTGAAGGTAAATACATGAGAAAATAGAAAAGTTAGTATTAATGTAATTTTGGTTTGTAATTCCACTTTTTACTTCCTACAGGATTCAAAATACAAACGCACAAATAAACTGTAAATATGTTATTGGAGGGGGGCATCTGGATGGCTCAGTCAGGTGAGCACCTGACTTCAGCTCAGGTCGTGATCTTGTGGTTTGTGTGTTTGAGCCCAACATCAGGCTCACTGCTGTCAATACAGAGCCTGCTTCGGATCCGCTGTCCCCCCTCGCCCATTTGCATGTGCGCGCTCTCTCTCTCAAAAACAAAATAAACATTAAAAAGAAATAAGTATGTTATCTGGCATACAATGTATAAAGATGTAATCTGTGGCAACATAAAAGGAAAGAGAAAAGAGATATTATACGAGAAGAGTTTTTGAGGTTGATACCAATTCAAAATAGATGGCTTTAAACTAAGGATGTTAAATATAATCCCCATGGTAACCACAAAGAACGTATCTTAAAAATATACACAAAAGGAAATGAGAAGAGAATCACAAGAGAAGAGAATCACAAAAGGAAATGAGAAGAGAAAAGAAAGAAAGAAAGAAAGAAAGAAAGAAAGAAAGAAAGAAAGAATCAACTAAACAGAATCAGGCAGTGAGGAAGAAAATGAGGGATAACAAAGCTATAAGACATAAAGAAAAATAGCAAAATAGCAGAAGTCTTTCCTTACCAATAATTACTTCAAATGTAAATGGATTAAACTCTCCTATCAAAATACTTAAGACATTTGAATTTTTTCTTTAAAAAATATTAATATTTACTCAGCAATTTTCCTGTATCAGGCAAAGGCAATCCACACAACAACCCCATGAGGTCAATTCAATAATATCCACGTTTATAAAAGAGGATCCTGAGGTTGAGAGATTAAATAGCCTGATCACATGTGGAGGTGGCTGTCACCTCCCCTGTCCAAGCTATGACACTGTTCTGGTAGCCTGGTGGACATACATTGATGAGCGCCTGCATTACTAAGACTTTGCTCTCCTCAATCTTTCCTTTCTTCCTGGAGAGGTTTGTGGAGAGAAACACACAGAGGGGAATAACAAGCAACCTCTGAGATGTGGTTCTTGGATGAAGACCCCGGAAAGTTAGCCTCCACAGAACAGAGAAGGGATCTAAGACTGACCTAGTACCTACTGGACACCAGGAGCTGAGAGATACTCAACCAGTCTTCTCAACAATAAAGTCTTTTTACTTTTGTTATTCATTTTGCATGTTTCATTGAGTCCCTTTTACTAAATGTCCCTATTTTCCACAATTTTATCTTTTACAGCAAAATGGCCTTACAGTCAATTAGTTTTGTGGTGAAAATGTTTGCAGCAAAAGCACTGGACCCTGGCAAAAATACAGTATTGTTAAAACATCACCTATACACCCAAAGCATTACTAACAGTAACTGTCCAACTTACTTGCTTAGGGTTTTTTGTAACCCATCTGTTCAAGTAAAAATCAGAAGATGTATTTCAAACTGCCAATTATTATGCCAAAATACCATGAGAAAATGGCATCTGACAGCAGTCTTTCGTAATACGGTTGTGACACTAATGTCACACTCCCTGACATAATCAGTTCATTTTTCAGAACCAAGACCAAAAAAAAAAAAAAAAAGTAACAACTGTGCCAAAACAATTCAGTGCCTCCCCCACCCCATTGACTGCAAATGTTTTCAGAATAATTTAACTATCTAACTAAACCCAAAAGATATGCCTGACAGTAAATATTCCAAGAGGGAAATGTTGGGCTACTCTTTAAAGTGATAAGACCAATCTTACAAGCTAGGTAATTATGAAGGTGTTCTGTGAGTGTCCTTCCTCCAAACTGCAAAGGGAGTCATTCCACACCTGGTCTCTCCACCTCAGGCTTCATTTATTTTATGTATGTATGTATGTATGTATGTATGTATGTATTTAAGTTCAAGTTAGTTAAGGTACAGTGTAGTACTGGTTTCCGGAGTAGACCCCAGCGATTCATCACTTACATACGACACCCAGTGCTCATCCCAACAAGTGCCCTCATTAGTGCCCATCCCCCCTCCCCTCCAGCAACCCTCAGTTTGTTCTGTTTTTTCAAGTTTATTTATTTTGGGGGGGGGGGGGGAAGGGCTGAGAGGGAGGGAGAGAGATCATCCCAAGCAGGCTCCGTGCTGTCAGCGCAGAGCCCGACATGCTACTCAAACCCAAGAACCTCAAGATCATGACCTGAGTTGAAATCAAGAGTGGGACACCCAAGTGACTGAGCCACCCAGGCACCCCTGTTCTCTGTATTTAAGAGTGTCTTTTGGTTTGCTTCCCTAGTTTTATTTTTCCTTCCCTTCCCCTATATTCATCTTCTTGTTTCTTAAATTCCACATGAGTGAAATCATATAATATTTGTCTTTCTCTGACTTATTTCACTTAGCATAATACATTCTAGGTTCCATCACTCTGTTGCAAATGGTGAGATTTCATTCTTTTTGATCACAGGCTTCATTTTAGAAAGGTGCCGGGGCACCTGGGTGGCTTAATCCATTAAGCGCCTGACTTTCATTTCAGCTCGGGTCATGATCTCGATGAGCTCAAATCTCTTGTGGGTTTGAGCCCCATGTCAGGCTCTCCCTCTCTCTTTCCCCTTCCCCACCCCCCTTCTCTCAAAAATAAACACTAAAAAGAAACTTAGAAAAGTGTCTGCCACTGAATTTGAAACAAATGCTTTGGTAGCTTAAAGATTCTAAACAGGTATTATTTGTAAAAAGTTACTAAGATTCACTCAAGGTAGCACCAACAACCAACTGTTGTTATCAACTGCCGTATGACTGTGCTGGGGGGGGGGGGGGCTCCCTCCCCACTCCCCACTACCGACATTTGGGGTTGGATCATTATCTGTTGTAGGGGGACTGTCTATCCTGAGCATTGTAAGATTTTTAGCAACGTCCCTGGCCAGAAGCACCGGCAGTTGCACCAACCTAACGTGTCTCCAGATATCACCAAATATCCCTGGGAGCAGGGAGGAGACCCTGGTAAGAACCACTGTCGTATTGATGCCTTTCAGTGGATAAGATACACGATTCTGTCACAAATGACAAACTGCAGCAAAATGCCTACAACCCCTATGGAATTCTCAACAGAGCGTCCAACATACACTCTAAAAACTGGTGCCGCACAGAGGAAAGGCCGCTTTCTAGAAAAGTGCTTCCCAATCTCCCCCTGTGGGCGCTTCCCGGGATGACAGCAGTAGCACCTTATCGTGGCGCTCAAACTGCTTCAAATCACAGAAATGGCGGTGCGCGCCTTAAACAAGCAAGCCCTAGTGTATGGTTTCCTCAGCATGTTCACAAAATCCTCATCAAGAACTGGGCCCAGAAGTGTGGGAGCTGACTTGCTATATTATGTTATTTAAGATACTGTAAACCGCTCCAAAACCCAAACCTAAAAGAAAACATGAGCTATGCAGAAATGTTAAACAGATAAGAATACTATCCAAGATGTTAATTGCTTTCATTAAAAGCTCCCTTATTTTAGAAACCGTCTTTTCTACATTTTCAAAAAAAAAACCCTTTCTCCTCAGCAAAGCAAGAATTGTTGCATTTTCACAATGGAAAAATCTGCTGTTACTATAACAGCCTCATCTTCTGGACTATTTCCCCTAATTATGCATGAAGTTATGCTGAGCTTCTGCAACTGTGGATCTAGATGGGAGCCACTGGTAATTGGGGGAATCACGTCTGACCGGAACCCCAGCACTAGATAGGGGATCAGCACTTGAGAACGTTCACATAACAGCAACACCCCAAATCAGCACTCAATGTGCACACGTATTCTGGATACACATCAAGTGAGGACAGCTCTGTGCCATTTCCAGGGGACGCACACACATGCAGGACCCAGTCCCCACACCATGGGAGGCCACTTGAGCGGATGAGTCACAGCACAAGATGATGAGGAGGGAACATTTTTGCTTCCATCAGCGTGACAGTGCAAGGGGGCTCTGTCTGGCCTGCTGGTCCTGAGAAGAGGCTCCATGACCGACTACCAAGGGATCCTAGGCACCAATGCCGGCCTGGAAAGCACTCAGGTGACACTAGAGACCTGTGGGGGAGCCCAGCTTCAGGTCTTCACTGCCTCCCAGAAAGAAACCATAGCCCAAATCTCAAAGTATATGTAGTTCCTTACACTTCAATAAAAAAGCAGTTTTAGGGGCGCCTGGGTGGCTCAATCCATTAAGCATCCGACTCTTGATTTCGGCTCAGGTCACAATCTCATGGTCACGGAATCAAGCCCCATGTTGGGCAGCATGGAGCCTGCTTGGGATTCTCTCGCTCTCCCTCCACCCTTCCTTTGCTCATGCTCGCTCACTCTCGCACATTTCTCTCAAACGTTTTTTTTTTAAAAAGCAGTTTAAAAAAATTAAAAAGCAGGGTTTTCTTTTTAAAGATTATTTGTTTTGAGAGAGAGACAAGGGCAGAGAGAGAATCCCAAGCAGACTCCACACCGTCAGCCCAGAGCCTGATGTAGGGCTCAATCTTACACACCATGAGATCATAACCTGAGCCGAAATCAAGAGTCAGATGCTCAACCGAGCCACCCAGGCGCCCCCAAAAAACACTTCTAAAAAGAAAAACAGTGCATTGTAATTGCAAAGTTCTTCAACTAGACAGAGAAGCCATCCTTAATTTCCAAAAACAACAGTATAGCCAATGGCATTAATGAACAAGTATCCTTCAAATCAGGTCACAAACAGGACACAACTTTTATGTAGCTCCCTTCACCGACTTTGCACCCAAGGCAAAGACACTTTTCCTCCCCGCCCCCCACCCCCACCCCGGGGTCAGGAAAGGTGTGTGGTTGATGCTTACATTTTGGAACGGAACAGAACCAGAACGGAGGTTTCACGAGGAAAGGTATCCCCAATGCACCTCTCCTGGCCTAGCCTGCTGGACAACACCAACCACACCCCAAGGGCCTGTTTTTATGCTTAGGTGCTAGGAGGGAGGGTGCAACTTCTCCCCGTTGAAGGAACTTCAAACTTCACTCGCTGCTCTAAGAGGCCCTTGAGCGATTTACCGTAGGCGTGTACACGTGTGTGGCGCACTGAAGACTGCTGGCCTCTGGGAACATTTCTACCCTCCTGTCACATTTTCTGGCACATGAGGTCCTCCTCATGGGCCCCTGTACACCAGGACACTGTGATGGACAAAAGACAGGAAGCCCCTGATGTAGTAGCAGGGGCACTGACACAGGGCTACCTGTGTCACACGTCAGACAGTTGTTATCCCATGTTACACACGAGAACTAAAATTCAAACAGGTTAGGTGGCAAGGCTGGAACGTAGCCCCCATGTGCCCAGTCCAGAGCCCACCCTCACCGTCTCCTGATGCAGTCAGTCAATATAATAAGACACATACGACCGCAGCAGGTTCCAGGTCCTGCCACACAGGATTGTGTCTCAAGATGTGTTACCAATGCAAATTATCTTAAATCCAAACCGTCTTAAACCACTAATTACACATCAAAATAAACTGAGTTTTTCCATCGGAAGCACTACCAAATGCTAGGTTAAGTAGAAGTTAACCCAGTTGTTGAGTTATTTTTAACTTAGTAAATTAACAACTACTTTAAAATAGCTGCCCTGTATTCCCAATATCTACAAATCAGTGACAAAGTGTATCTCAATTTGGCAAAAGAAAGCACATTATAGCTTTTAAAGAAAAGCACATAGTGGTCACTTAAAGCAATTAACTTGTACACTGAGCACTTTTCAAAGTGCAACACTCTGCCCTCTGCTACATATGTATACACCACCGCACGTCACCCGCTGCTGGGTCCAGGAGTCCAGCCATCTTGGACCCCTGCTCTCAGCTTTTTTACAGAAACCGGTCAGTCTCGGGTCACAAAATGAAGGAATCTCAGCCAACCCTGCAGCCCTGGACCAAGAAAACACGACGGACCTCACCAGTGGGCCTGCTCTGGTCTTCAAACACGACATCCTCGTTGGATCTTCTTCCGGGAACCCTATCCTCCTTCACACCTGGTCTGTGTCCGCTCACCGGGCCAACCAGGCCTCGCTGCATCTCTCAGGGGTTCTTTCACCCACTTGCCCTAGTGACCCACAGGGTCTCACTCCTCCTAAGCCTGCTCTTAACCTCCACTCTCCTTACAATAGCCCCCGGCGCACAAACTTCTTACACCCTCACCCCCCCTCACTCCCCAGCCCCACACCTCCAAGAGGTCCTGATGGCCAAGCCCATGGCTCCCCAATCGCTGTCCTTTTCCTGGGGCCAACCCCTCTCTTGGTGCTCCACTTAGTCCCTTCTTTTGGATACTGATATTCTCTGGGAACCTTGGTTCCGCCCCACTCCATTTCTGAGCACAACCAAGTCACTGTGAGTTCCTTTGGTTTTTTGCTTGGGGTATTCACCTGGAAAGCTCCAGAAGCCACTCTCTGCTCACCCCTCTCCAGTCCTAACGCTCAAGAATGCCATCTCTGATTTAGCGAGAAAATCCTGAAACGTGACATTACCAAACTTAAACTGCAAGTTAAAACACACCACATAAGAAAGAGGGGTAGAGCTGTATCACTAACGGATTGGCAGCTAATTTAGCACAGGAGCAGGATCACTTTCCCAAATAAACGCGATTATAGTGTCACATGTTAAACAGTTTAGGGCTATAGCAGATTCAACTTCTTCTATGTCCATACAGCTATTAGATATTCTAGGACTTTCCTGATCAAAAATATGTCAAATTCACTTGATGTTTCAAAGTACTTTAACAACTGTTAAAGACTTATTTTTATTTGTAAATTATGTGCAGTTTGCTACCCTAGCAACAATAAGAGCAACAACACAGCCAGACATTCCTGCCCAGCAAATCTTCCTAGATTTGCTGCCCACTCAGACCAGGTCCCTGGACAAATAAGGACCCTGTCCTCAAAGAGGGCATTCTTCATTCTGTCACTGACCACCTTGAAAATGCTCCCCCACCAGGCCCAAGGTTCCTTCCAGCCTAAATTCCACCTTCTTCAGCACCAGGCTGCTGGCCCAGGGACAGCCACAAGGCCACCTCCACCCGCTCACTTTCAGGGGCTTCCCCTCCCCCACACGTAGCCCAGGGCCC
Organism: Panthera leo; assembly: GCF_018350215.1. Lineage (NCBI taxonomy): Eukaryota > Metazoa > Chordata > Mammalia > Carnivora > Felidae > Panthera > Panthera leo. The sequence goes on along the minus strand of NC_056692.1, from coordinate 60,784,445 downwards.
TTCCACGGATCCCACCCCAAAGAACTCCCCAGTATCAATAACACCTGCACCTCCAGAGAGTGAGATGCTCCCAGAGAGGAAAAAGTTTGCATTTCTGTACCCACAGCCCCACATACTTGGCTGACAATCAAGGATTTGTCGAAATCGCCTGTTTGCTGGAAAACCACACACCCTGGCATGTGTGTGCACTCCACACACACTCAAGGGTCCCCACTGGGCTCACCAACCATCATGGAAAAACCATGTGTGTTCAGATCTTACCCAAACTGTTTAAAATACTCACAAGAGCCAATACACTGGATCACGGTCCTCGTTTGTCTCTGTTCCTCCTAAAGTAACACACTATTTGACATTTTAATAAAATGATGAACCATACTTTAAGACTAAATTACTTATGCACTCTCCCAAATTCTCTGCATGTAAATTTTCAACACTAACTACAAAATGCAAATTCACTCTAAAATTGGAATTGGACTAAAATCACGGTCATTCAAATAAGACACCAACCATGGATTGTGATTTTTTTTTCATATATTTTTTTTAACTCGGTAGTGATTTTCAATTCAGTAGGCAAGTCTGAAATAAGCAATAAGAATATTTCAATCTCTGCATAATTTCTCTAAATTACACATTTTTTTTAAACTTATACAACTTGATTTTTTAACTTAAAAAGAACTTGTAACATAAAACTAAGTTTAGGTTCAAGAAAAAGATTCTTAAAACAATTTATCTGCATTTAACTAGCACCAACTGTCTTTACACAGTCTGTTGCATTAACCTGTATCTGTTACCACTCTACACCAAAAATGCAGGAACGATCTCTACAAAAAGGGCGGTGCTACAAGGTCCCACAAGTTATTCACTTATTCCACGTTGTGAAAACGCCAAAATCCCTTCTGTGAAACAATTCCTGGGCCATAAGAAGGGCAGGGCTCCTGGAAGCTGGGATGCAGCTCAGGGGCTCGGCCTCCACTGCACAACCTCTCTTACTCACTCCTCCTTCTGGGCACACTGTACCCCTCCGAAAGTCTGATTTCTGCTCCCTTGCCAAAGGTCAACTTATTTCCATATTTATTTAACATGCCAATGCAAACAGGTTTGGCTGAAAATAAGAGAATTTTCCTTATAAACCTCAAAACCCTCGGAATAAAGACAGAAAATCCTTTGTTGTGACATCAAGTTACTTGTAAACAACAAACTGTCGGAGTAAAAGACAGCTGTCATGGGGCGCCTGCGTGGCTCAGTTGGTTAAGCGGCCGACGTCAGCTCAGGTCATGATCTTGTAGTTGACGAGTTCGAGCCCCGCGTCGGGCTCTGTGCTGACAGCTCAGAGCCTGGAACCTGCTTCCTGCTGCGATTCTGTCTCCCTCTCTCTCTGCACCGCCCCCCCTCTGCAGTCTGCCCCCCCCCTCAAAAAATAAACATTAAAAAAATAAAAAAAGACAGCTGTCAGGCCCTACCACTGGTTTCAGGCAGTCTGCAGTGTGCACACGCGCGTGCACACACGCACAGCCATCTCTGAAACACGCCCATCGGCTAAGCAACAGCACAGCACACACGGACCAAAGTCAAGGAAATCAGCGTCTCTAGCAACTGGAAGCAGTTAAAAATTCTCAGTTTGTGGACAAAGGCTCTATTTGCAACGATCTAGAAAGGAGCCCCTGAGGAATAATTAGCATTTCCTAGAGAGCAAGCTTGTTTTCCAAGCAAAGTAAATGATAACTTCATAAAACCAGAGAACCGACCTACGTCGTTTTGTAGCCAGGCTGACAACTCCCCACCAAGCTCACCTAACACCCCACGTGACCTTGTAATAGTTTCTAAATAATCAACTAACTTAAAAACAAAGTCATATTAAAAGTATCCAGTTTTCCCCAAATTTTAAGGCGCAGAGCACAGATTTAAAATGTATCGTGCTTGAAAAGTTTCCAATTTACCGGGTTACTAGTGGGGGGGGAGGGGGGGGCGGGGGCAAAGAGTCCTTGCAGCTCAAAACAGACTCCCGAAGTATGTCGCTACTGAAAACCTGCAGAACAAAAAGGAAGTATGAACGAGACGCCGCCGTAAGACGCAGATTTTAAGTTAAGAAAACACATGTTACACCAACTAGACTTGACCGTCGGTACCGAGAATTACCTGCACGTCGGCAACGAAAAACTCCCCAGAACGCACCAGGGACTCCCGAAAGGGGGCACCGGCCCACGTGCACCGCCGCCCGAGCCTCCGCTCTGGGAAGGTGAGGCCGGGGTCTCGGGCAGGGTGGCGGTCCGCTACCGCTCCGGGGGTCCGCGCTCGGGGGCAGGAGGCCGTGCGGGTGGGGGCGGGGGTGGGGGCGGGGTCGTGCGTGGTGGGTCGCGGCCCGGGTCCCGGCCGTGGGAGCGGGTCTGGGTCGAGATCTGGGCCCTCCCGGTGGACAGGACCGACAAGGCCAGGGGCGCCGGATCGGGGGTCCCGCCCCCCCCCCTCCCGCGCCCCCGGCCCACTCACACGCGCGGCAGCTGCAGCGGCGGCGCCCCGCGCCTCTGGAACACGCCGTCCACGAACACGCCGTTCTTGCCGAGGCAGCGCAGGTAGAAGTCGCCGCCGGTGTCGGGCCCGGGCTGCGCGGACGGCTCCGGGGCCGCCCCGCCATGGCCGCCGCCGCCCGGGGGCGTGAAGATCTCGAGGTGGCGCCGCGAGATGAAGCTCGAGTGGCCCATGCTCACGTCCACCGAGCCCTGCGACGAGTTGCGCCCGATGGTCACCGAGCGCTTCTTCATCAGGTACTCGAACTCGCGGCCCTCGAGGCGCGCCACGGCCCAGCCGCCCGGCGGGGACCCGCCGCCCGCGCCCCCGCCGCCCCCGGCCCCGCCGCCCGCGGGAGGCCCGCCCGCGCCCGGGAGCGCCGCGGCCGCCGCCATGGGCCTGCGAGGGCCCGGGCCGCCTTCCGCCGCCGCCGCCGCCGCCGCCACGGAGCTGAGGGCCGCGCGAGGCCGCCGGCCGGCGAGCGACGAGCGGCGGCGAGGGGCGGGACACGCGCGGCGCGCTGCGAGCCGGCGGGCGCCGCTGACTGGCGGCCGCGCCGGCCTATGGGGGCGGCGCACAGCAGTGGGGCTACCGGCGGCCAGCCAATCGCGAGGCACGCCGGCCGAGCGCCCCGCACGTCCGGCCGCGGCGCCCGGCGCAGGCGCGGCTCCCAGCGGCCTGGAAAACCCGGGGCAGAGCGTGGCTGGCGCGGAGTCGCGGGACAGCTCGGGCCCGGGTCGAGGTCCGCGCGGGCTGGGCGGCCGGGGGGGGGGGGGGGGGGGGGGGAGCGCGTGACGTCTGCCGCGAGGGGCTGCGGCTCGGGCTCCGGCCGCGGGGTGGGTGGGGCGCGCACGGCCCGCGCTGGCATCCCGGCTGGCAGAGCTGGGAACCGCCTCCACGGCTGGAGGTCCGCGGGAGACCACCGACGGCTAAGTCAGCTCTGGGGTGCTGGGACGCGCCGCGCGGGGGGCCGGGGGCGCACGGGGCCGGGGCTGGGGAGGCCGCAGGGGGGCGGAGGGGCGGGGGCACAGGGGGCTGGGGCCGGGTGACCAGGAGCGCGGGAGGTCGGACACCTGTGCCTGAGAAGGTGCTGGAAGTGCCCGCAGGAGACATTGGGACACCCCTCATTCCAGCGGAACTCTGACTTGTCTTGTGATCTGTGTCCGCAGTCTAGCTTGAACTTTTCGAGCTGTGAGTATGGCAGAATGTGCTAGACAGGGAAAAGGAAGTTTCATTAAATATTTATGTAGTGGTGGTCTTCAGGCAAGTGTGGAAATGTAAGTGGGGGAGCTTCTCATTTAGAAACAAAATACAGGGGTACCTGACTGGCTTGACCTCCGGGTTGTAAATTCCGATCCCATGTTCTGTGTAGAGATTACTTAAAAATAAAATCTTTTTGGGGGCCCCTGGGTGGCTAAGTCAGTTGAGCATCCCATTCTTGATTTTGGCTCAGGTTATGATCCCAGGGTCATGAGATACAGCCCCTCCTCCAGCTCTGTGCTCACAGCGCTGAGCCTTCCTGGGATTCCCTCTCTCTCTCTCTCTCTCTCTCTCTCTCTCTCTCTCTCTCAAATAAATAAACTTAAAAGCAAATAAACAAGGGGCGCCTGGGTGGTACAGTTTGTTGGGCGTCCAACTTTGGTTCTGGTCATGATCTCATGGCTTGTGAGTTTGAGCCCCTCATCAGGCTCTGTGCTGACAGCATGGAGCCTGCTTGGGATTCTGGGTCTTTCTCTCTCTCTCTCTCTGCCCATCCCCCAACTCATGCTCTGTCTCTCTTTCTCTCAAAAATAAATAAAACATTAAAAAAAAACATTAAAAATTAATAAAATCTTTTTAAAAATAAAAGCATAATAGTCGATTGAAAGAAAGGGCATATGATCAAGTATAACAAGTGTTTCCAAACCACTGATGACAGTGACTATGGACTGCGTTGTCTGCTCTTGTGTCCTGGAGCTTTGTCCCCTGCCTTGTGCTTAGAGCACACACTTCAGGGCATCACCCCTCTACTTGCCTTCCAGAAGTTTCACAGTAATCAACTTATTGATGGTGTTTGGAGTGTGTGTGTATGCTGCTAACTTCTACAAGGCTAACTGGAAGCTGCTCACATGTTATCAGCACCAGGTATCCATCATGCAGGGAACCCAGATTTGCAGATATAAAGAGGATGAGCCTGTAGCATTGCACTGACGTGTTTCAATTATACCCTTGCAGTGTAGACGCAAAGATAGGCAATGCCAAGCCCTGTACAAGTAGAAATGGTGAGAACCACATGGTTCTAGAAGAAAGCTCACCAAGTGCTGGGACAGTCGGAAAAGGCTCCAGATCAGAGACAGGGCTTGCACTGGGCTTTCCGCCCATCACAAATGCTTGGTAAGTGTCCACTGTATACAGGCACGAGCCAGAGTTTCGCAGACAGCAGTGAGCAAACCGGCAGCCGTGCCCCGTCGCCATGTGTGAAAGGAGAACCAAAAGGAAGTCAGCACGCAAGACCCCTCGTGACTGAGGGAAAAGCAGCACCAGAAGAGCTCGCAAGGTAGGTGGCCCGCTGCTCTTTGCATCAAGGAGCTAAAGGCAGAGGTATGGAAGACAGACACCCAGACCCGGCTTTTACAAAGATTTGTTCTTCCATTCAGAAGTGGACTGAGCATCTACAGTCTGCCAGACACAGGTGGAGAAAGAGAGCAGAGGCTTACGGAGGAACCGCCATCCCCACGTGATCATCACAGCACAGCCAAAGAGCAGCACGTTCCGTAAAGCAGAGGGGCCAAGAGACGAGCCAGAAGGCCGGAGGAGGAGGAGACCTCTGACCTGCAGGATCTGTACCAGGGACCACAGCAATCTCTGGGTGGAGAGCAAGGGCACAGCCCTGAGGAGGCAGAAGGGGGTGTCAGAGGCAGGAGAAGGCATTTCGGAAGGCCTGCTGCGCTGCTGGGCTCCTTGCTAAGGGAAATGGGAACCTCCAGGGCAGTTCAAGCAAGGAGTGATATGATCCAATTTAACTTAAAAAGATCAACCTTTTTGCTGTGGGACAAAATTGAAAACAGGGAGACCCATTTGTGTCTCTTGCAGTGAGTCAGGCTACGGTAAAGATAGCTGGACCCGTGGTCCTCAAACCTTTTGCACGGTGTCTAATAAACTAATTTTGTGAAAATTTATAAGCCCCCACATTTAAGATAATAGCAAAATTTTACATTATGTTAAAAAGTTAAATTTTTATTTTGAGAGAGAGCACGTGTGCGTGCACACGTGCAAGTGGGGGAGGGGGAGAGAGAGACTGAGCCACCCGGGCTCCCCAGAGACACTCTTAAACAGGCTCTGTGCTCACTGCAAAGGCCAGTGCAAGGCTCAATCCCAGGACCCTGGGATCATGACCTGGGCTGAGATCAAGAGTCGGATGTTCAACCAACTGAGCCACCCAGGCACTGCCCCCATTATGTCTAAATAATTGCAATGCATATAATTTCCCAGATAGAAATATTGACTTTTAAAATAGATCATGACATCATTCCTTAAATGTATGAAATGGATCCCGAATGCCATTTTGATTTGAAACCCACTAGCATATGTTTTTATAAACATACAAACAGTCTTCTGGGGTAACCAGAGTTTAATTAAATCCTTTACTCCTAAACTCATTTCCGTTCAAATTCTCCCACAAATTTTATCCTAAATAACAATGTTTATGCTTGAGTATTTATTGATGAACTTATGATTTACCCCTGGAGAGAGACACACACATATGTGCACATTAATTTGCAATTCCTGCAGATGTAAGCCTCATATTAAAACATTTCTCTTGGATTGAATTACTACGGCAGCCATTATTAACATATGGTTGGTGAAAGTAATATTAATATCTATATGCAGGTTTCGATTAAGACTAAAAAATTGAGTATATCGGAGGTTTGTCTCCTAATAGTATGTGGGCCTTTTTTCCTTGGACCTAGCTCATACATCCGGTGACGAGAACTGGAGTGGGGCAGGGTGCAGAACCAATATTATCACTCGTCATAAATGCATACACATAAGTGAACAAAACAAGAGGAAGTTTTATTACAGCAAAACCTAACACTGTTCTGGGAACCTCTTCTGGTTGCAGGTGCGACGGGAGAGCTGACCAGAGACTGCAGAGGCCTTGCAGGACTGGGAGGTGCTGGAACTTGGTGCAACCCAGGCAGCAGCTGAGACGCCAGAAGGGCCACGCCCCAGGAGTCAGGGCAGCACACGAGGAGTAAGGGACAAAGTTAAATTACCTGAAGTGAAGAGCTCATTGAATTTTCTGGACAACAGACAGGGCACAGCTGAAGAGAGGGTTTTTCAACTCAATGTTCCATCAGGAGAAAGCACCTGAAAACTCAGAAAAAAAAAATCAAAATGAGAAAAAGATAACAGAGAGCAATGTTAGAGATGTATGAACAGGATCGAATGGTCTGATGTACAACAGTCGAAAGTTGTACTTCCAGAAGGAAGGAGAAAGAAAATGGAGTAGAAATATTTGAAGGGAGAATGTGTAAGAATTTTACACAGCGGGGCGCCTGGTTAGCTCAGTCGGTTGAGTGTCCGACTCTTGATCTCATCTCAGGATGTGACCTCATGGTTTGTGAGATTGAGCCCTGCGTGAGGCTCCACGCTGGGAGTGGAGCCTGCTGGGGGTTCTCTCTCTGTCCCTTCTCTTCGCTTGTGCTCTCTCTCAAAATAAACAAAGAATTTTACAAATTGATAAGAATACACCAACCACAGATCCAAAAAGTTTGGTAAACCCCAAAGAGAACAAATTCAAAGAAAAACATGTGGAGGCATATCACAGTCCAGCTTCTGAAAACCAAAGATAAAAATAAATGTCCTAACAGGAGAGGCGCCTGGGTGGCTCAGTCAGTTAAACGCCTGACCTCGGCTCAGGTCATGATCTCACGGTTTGTGAGTTCAAGCCCCGTGTTGGGCTCTGTGCTGACAGCTCGGAGCCTAGAGCCTGCTTTGGATTCTGTGTCCCTCTCTCTCTCTCTGCCCCTTTCCCACTTATGCTCTGTCTCTGTCTCTCTCTCTCAAAAATAGACGTTAAAAAAAAAGTTCTAAAAGGAGACAAAATTGAAAAGACACATCACATTCAGGGAAACTAAATGAGAATGACTTATCACAAGCAGTGGTGCCAGAAGACAGAGACGGCATCTGCAAAATGCTGAATGTCAGACGGTCCTCCAGACCAGTATTCAATACCTAACAAAAATATCCTTCAAAAAGTAAAGACGTAATTAATTTTAACACACGTAAAAAAAGGTATTTTCAGATCAACAAAAGCTGAAGAATGTCACCAGAAGAGGCCTTCAGAAAAGTAATGACGTTTTTCAGGCCACAGGAAGGTGACGGCAGTGGAATCCCAGACCTGCACGAGGGCACGAAGACCTGGGCAGACGATGGAGTGGGTGACTGTAAAAACATTTAAAATAACTTCTTTAAAAAATTATGGAACAAATGCTTGAAGCAAATTTTAAAGTCGCACGTTCCGGGCTTTAGAGCAATGCTGTGCAATACAGTTTCTGATGCGTTCAGTCATGGTGCCTGCCCGGCACAGGAGCCGCCGCCCCGGGGGGAGCTCGTGGGCACTTCCAGTGTGGCTAGTGGAACTGAGGAGCTGAACTTTAAGGCTGCATTTGGTTATAATTAATGTATTGTATGTTTAAATAGCCACATGTGGCTAGTGGCTACCAGATCAGACAATGCAACCCACAGAAATAAAAAATACGATCACAAGAGAAGAAAAGATGAGGGAAGTCGGTGTTATTTCACTGTTTCGAGGTTCTTACCTGGTTAATCAAGTGGTGTATGATTCCAAAGTGAGCCGTGGTAAGTGAAGGGTACTTACTGTAATTTATAGCTCAACCACTAATAGAAGTATAAATCTATATATTATATATGGTATATAATACCTATAGGTAAAAAAATATAAGGAGATAAGATGGAATTTAAAAAATTCGTGAATAGTCCAATAGGCCAGGAAGAAGACAAAAAGCTCAGATGGGACAAATACAGAACAAGGTTGTGGCTTTAAACCCAACTGTGTCAGTTACTATATTAAATGTAAATGTGTGGAACAGTACAATTAGAAGCCAGAAACTTTAGACTGAGTAGAAAGGAAAAGAGAAAAACCACCCGACCTACGAGTTTACAAAACACTCTTGCAGCCTAAAGACGAAGACGAGCTGAAGGTACGAGGATGGATAAAGCAGTGTCACGCAAACACCTGGCACCAGACCAGCCGCCTCAGGTAAGGGCTGTCACAGGAGACTGGTCCACGGGGTCAACTGTGGGTTGACAGGGTCAACTCAGCAATAAAATGCAAGAATCCTAAGTGCATATCATCACAGTCTCCAGGACTCCTGGCTGGCTCAGTGGAGCGTGTGACTCTTGATCTCTGGGTTGTGGGTTCAGGCCCCACGTTGGGTGTAGAGATTGCTTAAAAAGATGAAATCCTTGGGGAGCCTGGGTGGCTCAGTCAGTTAAGTATCCAACTTTGGCTCTGGTCATGACCTCACAGTTCGTGAGTTCGAGGCCCGCATCGGGCTCTGTGCTGATAGCTCGGAGCCTGGAGCCTGCTTTGGATCCTGTGTCTCCCTCGCTCTCTGCCCCTCCGCCCTCACGCTCTGTCTCTCTCTCTCAAAAATAAACATTAATTTTTTTTTTAAAGGATGAAATCTTTAAAATAACAAACCTAACATCCAAAGGTTCAAAGCAAAAATTGACAGATCTGAAATGAGATAGAAAAGAACCTACAAATATAGTTCAAGATGTTAACAGTTGGCTATGCAGTTACCAGAACGAGCAGGCAGAAAAGTCTAGAAGGCAAAGAACAACGAGGCCTGGACCTTCCAGTGTTTATGTCAGGCAGGCCTGGCTGGAGAGAGTGTTGTCAGAACCCTGTGCTAGTTGACAAACCGCTTGTGCGGCGTTTTCTGCGTGCCAGGTACGGCTTTAAGGACTCTGTGGGTATTGACTCAGGCTGCCCTGTGATAGAGCTCTACTGGACAGACGCTCCAACGGCCTGTATCACACCCGGGCAGCGAGGGCACAGTGACCTGCCCACTCCAGGCCAGCCTATACTGCCCTACGCGGTAAGCAAAACTGAGGCTTCCTCTATATGCCACTCAGTAAAAAGGGTGCCAATTCTTAATGTTATCCCTGTGAATTTTTATAGTCTCTAAGAAACATAAATCGGAAGAAAATCCGCCACTGCCGCTGGTTTCATTTAACAAGATAATACAATGCGATTGCAAATCCTGTGGTCCTAAGAATGTCACCCCGTGCATCAGCATTTTCCCCTAAACTGAAACACCTTCAGAGGCTCGGCATTATGCACCAGGCGAAAGCCAGACCCAGCAACCTGTGTTTCCTGCAAACAGACGTTCTCCCTGTCCAGCTCCGGCCCAGATTTCCGTTTCCTCGCACTGCTCCCGGGTGGTGTGGGTGACCTGTGCCCACCCCAGCTGTCGGGCTCTGCCTACGGCTTGCCTGTGCCATACTCCCCTCCAAACAGCCCCCTTCCCCGCCTATTCCCGCCTCAGCCCTTGTTCATACGGCTCTCCCGCCGCAGCCAGGTACCCTCCTCCCCATCGATCCAATTCCCTCTTGACACAGTACAGTTGGCACTTGAACAACTCGAGGGGCAGGGTCGGGGCACCGACTCCCTTGACACCCCCAAAACTTTACTAATAGCCTGCTGTTGACGAGAAGCCTTACCGATAACATAAATAGTTGATTAACAATATGTTCCTTGTTCTATGTTTTATATACTGCATTCTTACCAAAGAAAAGGAAGCTAGAATAAAAACAAATGTTAGTCAAATCCTAAGAAAAACATTGATGGTAGTGTTCTTTTCGGAAAAAAAAATCCACCTGTAAGGGGACCTACGCGTTTCAAACCTATGTTGTCCAAGGGTCCACTGCGTTTCCTCATTGTGGCCATTCTGTGCGCACAGGCCGGGGGGGGGGGGGGGGGGGGGGGGGGGGGGGGGGGGGGGGGGGGGGGGGGGGGGGGGGCGGCCCAGGACTAACCTGTGTGTGTGTCACGCTTGTTTGACATTTAATAACTTCTAGCCTGATGATGTTTCTTGCTGCCTTCCTTTCATTGTTACTTAGTTTCTGTGCTGTTAGGTCTTACCTCCCCAGCTGCTGGGGCCTCCAGTTAACGCCTCTGAGTGTTTCAGTGCCAGTGGTAGATTGTCAGTATGTGTCCGTCTCGCGAAATCCTGTAACTGTGTTGACTCGGCTGCCCAGCGCTCATATTGCGTTCAACTCATCGTGGCTGTGGGTACACAGAGGAGACAAATATTCTAAATGTTCTTATTTTGGCCAAGCTTTCAAAGAAAATATAAGCTATACTCATGAAAATACAGCCCTGCTGATAAAACTGTAAATTTAAAAAGTATGGGGTGCCTGGGTGGCTCAGTCAGTTGAGCGTCGGACTTCAGCTCAGGTCATGATCTCACAGTCTGTGGGTTCGAGCCCCGCGTCGGGCTCTGTGCTGACAGCTCAGAGCCTGGAGCCCACTTCGAATTCTGTGTCTCCCCCTCTCTCTGCCCCTCCCCCGACTCATTCTCTCTCTCCCTCTCTCTCTCTCTCTAAAATGAATAAACATTAAAAAAATTAAAAAAATAAAAAGTATTATGGATGTAAATACTATATTAAGTAAATAATAAATTTCACAATTTCTGGTTTTCTTCTTTATAGAAACACAAATACTACAGTGTAAAAAACCATACATAAACCATCTGCTACCCAGCCTTCTGAGAAGAATGAGCTGTTCTGGTTGATTAAACGTCCTGGGCTCTGGGGCAGGAGGAGGCTGTCGGGGTGTCCCTCTGCCAACATCTCCATAGCACCAGGCGAGGAGTAGGCATTTTGTATATTTGTCACATCCCTGAAAGGAATTGAGGTCTACTTGATAAATCCAAATTGATATGATTATGAAGTTTCACACAGTTGTAAACAATCACAACCACCTGACATCAAAACCTTTCTGATGGTTTCAGGGGTCCCCCGCTGCCCGTGAGTATAACCACCAGTACCATTTGGTCAGTGTCGTGGTAGATACACAGAAGTACCTATCAGCATAGAGCTCACCCCAGTTGGTATAAGTAACTATATTGGTATATAGATCACTAAACAAAAGCAACAGATTCTTGAATATTGATTTGCTGAACTTGTGCCCTGTTTGATCTATAGAGTATCATCCCAATCAAAACCTCATCTGGTTTTTCTTATAAAAGTTGACAAGATGATGTTTTTTAATTTTATTTTTCATTTTTTAAAATGTACATCCAAAGTAGTTAGCATATAGTGAAACAATGATTTCAGGAGTAGATTCCTTAATGCCCCTTGCCCATTTAGCCCATCCCCCCCCCCCCACAACAAGATGATTTTTTTTATGTTTATTTTTGAGAGAGACAGCACGAGTGGGGGAGGGGCAGAGACAGAGAGACACAGAATCCGAAGCAGGCTCCAGGCTCCGAGCTGTCGGCACACGGCCCGACGCGGGGCTCGAACCCACAAACTATCAGATCGTGACCTGAGCCGAAGCTGGACACTCAACCGCCTGAGCCCACCCCCCGCAGTGCCCCTGAAGAGAATTTAAAAGAACTCCTGAACCTCCATAATCTAAAAAAACCCCTAAATTTCTAAAAATAGGCAAGAGACTGGAGCACTGCCTCACAGAGAAGATACACACGCGGCAGCAAGCAGGCGAACAGTGTGCAGCGTCATTAGTCACCAGGCAAGTGCAACCCGAAACCGCAGAATGGCTACCATTAGTCACGACCCACCTTCCCAAGTGCAGAGGACACGTGAAGCAGGTAGAAGTCACACACTGGGGGGGGTACGGAGTGGGGCCACCACTTTGGGAAACAGAGTGGCAGTTTCTTGTATGCAGTTACACGCACACGCACGCACACGCACGCACCCACACGCGCTTACCACGTGGTCCAGCCCGTCCACCTTCGGAACTCACCCAAGAAGGCCTATGCCTGCGGAGTGGCTCGTACGACAGTGTCCACAGCAGCTTTGTTCATAAAAATCAAAAGCAGAAACAACCCAAGTGCCGTCAGCAAGGAAGCGAAGAGACAAATCCCGTGCATCCAGGCGCTAGAGGGGCCGCGGGGAGGCAGAGCCGCCTCCTGGGCTCAAGTCCCCCCGCCCCGGGGAGGGGGGCCGCGCCGGCTCTCACACGTGCCTTCTGGGCTTCCTCCCAAGCATTTCGCTGAAAGTGCTTTGAGTTGCTACCAAAAGACACTTAGAACCTAGCAGAGTTTCAGGTGTTCGTGCCCTCTGACCCCGTAACTGCAGGTCTGGAACCGGCAGAGCAGCGCACGGGCCTCTATTCCTGCCCCGCGTGAAGACGGAAAGCTTACCCGACTTCAGCGTACACCAGCAGTGGCCAGTTGAGTGTCCACTCAGAAAGGAGCAAAGGGCGCATCCGCTGAGGTGCAGCGACAGGAGAGGTGGGTGCCGAGTGCGGTGCGTGTGGGGAGGACAGGCTGGCTCACCACCTGGTAACCGAGAAAGGTCCGAACAACATCCACCAACCGCCCACAGGAGCTGCTCCCATTTCCCAGGCCTCGGTCCTTTTCCATTACAAAAATAGTAAGTATGTCTTCCTTTGTAATCTCAGTTTAAGATTAATTAAGTTTGGAAAACATTATTGGATCGCTTAAGAGGTAAAAATTCGTGGGACACCTGGGTGGCTCGGTCAGTTAAGCATCAGACTCTTGATTTTGGCTCAGGTCATGATCCCATAGTTCGTGGGTTTGAGCCCCGAGTCAGGCTCAGTGCTGACAGTGTGGAGCCCACGTGGGATTCTTCCTCTCCCTCTCCCTCTGCCCCTCCCCTCCCTCGTTCTTTCTCTCTGTCTCTCTCTCAAAAATAAACATTAAAAAAGGTAAAATTTGGTAAAATGTTTTAAATCCCATCTGATTTTAGAAAAGGGTGAGTTTTATAGATGAATAATATACCTTCTTAATTGAATTTCATTCTAAACAAATGAGAGCGGCAGAGATAAATCTTAAAATACCAGTTTTTAAAAGAAAATACCAAGAAAATAATTAAATTTACTGATATTAACTGGACCCGAAAGCGTGTGTTTCTAAGACCTCCTTCATCAAAACCTCTTTTCAGCAGACATCCCTCAGGAGCTCTGGAGATGGGGAGACACGTGTTCCGACCCCAGGTACTCCAGGGGCAGGAAGGGGGTCAGTGGGTGTGTCCGGATGTGCAGGCTGCATGCGTGTCATAGAAGCCATCACATAGGCAGCTACGTGTATTTAGCTGCTGGGTTAAGGCAATGCTCCCAGACAGGAAGCCCTCAGAAGGTGACCAGGGGTGGCCAGGCCCTACACCAGCTTCCGATGTTCTCAACCACGTTCATCTGAGTTCAAGAAGAAAAGAGAAGATGGCCTGGGTGAGGGTGGGCATGAAACCATGAGCCATGTGGCCCTCCTAGTGACCGGTGTCCCATGGCTGGCCACACACAGACCAGCTGCCCTTAGCATCAGGGTCCAGCTATGTCTCCTCCTCCAGGCGACCTTTCTGAATCTCCGTGACAACGTTGGTGTCCCCAAAGGCACCCATGGAAAACATGCAAAACGTAGACTGTAGGACAGACATGAACTCAACAGCGGAAGGCAGGTTCTGAACAGAGGGGCCTCTGCTGCATCAACTCAGCCATCCCGGAGCTCCCCGTGGCCTCTCGGCATCCTGGACGTTGCTGGTCCTCCCATCTACTGACAGGAGGGGCCTCCGGGCTGGCTTTGCCTCCTGCGCTACCGCACCCAGGCACTTGTTCATTCGCACGTCACTCAGCAGGCTGGGCCCTGTGCCGGATGCCAAGGGCCCACTGAGAGCAGAGGGGACGTGGGCTGCCTTTGTCAGGCCAACGGGGGCAGGAGGCCTAGATGCAAGGCATCAGCACACCTCATCTGGAGCAGCAGCCCAAGTTCCCTCACCCACAGCCAGCCCCTTCCCCGAGACCCTCCCCACACGCATGCCCAGCCACCCCCACGCAGGAGCCTGCTCCCATCAGCCACCCTGACACCTGCCACACAGTGACAACTGTTCCTTCATTGGAGCCGCCTCATTCCCAGCTCACAGAGGGACAATCAGTGTGCACATGCATTCTCCTTTTTTAGGAGACCTTAAAAGGTTACTTATTCTGAGAGAGTGGGGGAGGGACAGAGAGAGAGAGCGAGAGAGAGAGAGAGAGAGGGAGAATCCCAAGCAGGCTCCATGCTCAGCACAGCGCCCAAGCAGGGCTTGGTCCCAAGACAGGGAGATCACTACCTGAGCCACCCAGGCGTGCTGTGCACATGCGTTCTCCTGTGGGACTCAGCCCAGGTGGATTTCCTGATTGTCCTCAGCACTTGCCTGATGCAGAGTAAGTTTGAGAAAGTGACATAATGAGTAAACAGTAACTCCAGTTGGTTGCCGCTCGTTGGCCCATGCAGAAGCCTTCCTGAGCTCAGGAGGGTCGGGATGAAACCCCGCCTCATCCTGGAGGCCCTTGATCTGGGGGTGGGACGTGGGCGAGAACAGGTGCATGAGAGCAAGGCTGTGCTTTGAGGCCTCCTGATGGTAAACATCAAAGCTGTCCTGGGGCATGCGGCCTGGACCCGATGGCCTGTCTAAGTATCTAGCTAACAGAAATAATCCAAAAGCTTTCTCTTTGAAGTCCATTTCAATTCAACAATATCTGTGGAAAGCTACACCCATAGGAGACACTGCTTCATTTAGGAAACAAAATACAAGAAAACAGAGATTCTGGCTCTAGTGAATGGGTAACGAAGAGACAAATGCCACAATTTCTGGTACTGGAGAGTGAGTTACAGACACGCGAGGAGAGGCTAGAAGAAGCTGCTGACTCTGGACCAGAGGCGGGTCTCATTCCAACCTTCATGTGGACAAAAAGACAAGCATGAAAATGACTTCTTTTATTTATTTTTTTATTTTTTTTAAGCATTTATTTATTTTTGAGACAGAGAGAGACAGAGCATGAACGGGGGAGGGGCAGAGAGAGAGGGAGACACAGAATCGGAAGCAGGCTCCAGGCTCTGAGCCGTCAGCCCAGAGCCCGACGCGGGGCTCGAACTCACGGACCGCGAGATCATGACCTGAGCCGAAGTCGGACGCTCAACCGACTGAGCCACCCAGGCGCCCCGAAAAGTGACTTCTCCTGAAAAGTGACTTCTTTTAAAGTAGGCTTCATTGGGACGCCTGGGTGGCTCAGTCGGTTAAGCATCCGACTTTGGCTCAGGTCATGATCTCACGGTCCGTGAGTTCGAGCCCCGCGTCGGGCTCTGGGCTGACGGCTCAGAGCCTGGAGCCTGCTTCCGATTCTGTGTCTCCCTCTCTCTCTGCCCCTCCCCCGTTCATGCTCTGTCTCTCTCTGTCTCAAAAATAAATAAACATTAAAAAAAAATTTTTTTAAATAAAATAAAGTAGGCTTCATGACCAGCGTGGAGCCCAACGCAGGGCTTAAACTCACGACCCTGACATCAAGACCTGAGCAGAGATCATGAATTGAATGCTTAGGTGACTGAGCCACCCAGGCGCCCTGTTAGACACAGAAACAATCAGAGATGAGCCCAAATCCCCAGGTTCATGCGCACTTGTGTGTTTCCTAGCCCTGCACCCCGAGATGGCGCAGGCACAGAGACGTCCCCCGGGTCAGTCCCTGAACCCCGAGACAGCGCAGGCACAGGGACACCATCTACACCGTGTAGTAGCAGCAAACACCGCACTCCCAGAAAAGAACCAAAACTCCTCGGGGAAATGTGAAGGAACCACCAAACTGTTTTCCAAAGTGGCCACAACATTCTAGGTTCCCACCAGCCACATGTGAGGGTTCCTGTTGCCCCCACCTTCCCAATGCGTGGCGAGGGCAGTCTTTTCGTGGGTGTGCTGCATTTCCCCCATGTCTAAGGACGCTGGGCATCTCGTCCTGGGCCGACTGGCCATGAGCAGACCAAGGGTCACTGGTGGTGTTTTCAGGACCAGAGAGATGTGCGTGTGTATGTGCTGAGGGGGCCTTAGAGGAGAGGGGAAAGTTGGAAGCGTGAATGGGTCCGGGTCCCTGCCTCCCACAGCGGGGAGGAGCGGGTCTCCCGGAGCAGAGATTGCCAGGTCCAGTCTAAGGCTCTGGCTGCTAGTGCAGCTGTGAGCAACGCTAGGCCACGGTGGCCGTCCGCTTCTGCCTCGGACAGTGCCAGAGGCTGCCCCGGGCGCTTCATACACACTGTCTCATTAAACCCCCAGCCACCATGGGTTGACCGTCGAGACTCTCACTCAAGATGGTGGGGAGCAAAAAGCCTGGCACGCGGGCAGGTCCTGGGCTCAGCTGGGATGCCCACTCCAGGGCCACCCCCAGGAAGCAGGGTGGAAGAAAGGTGAACACAGCCCCGCCCGGGGGCCCGGAGCGGAGACTGTGGGGGATGCCGCTTGGGGTCCGCAGCACGCTCCACCTAGCCGTGCTCCGGCCAGCTGCCTGGGTGCTCACCTGGCCAGAGGTTGCCCCAAGGGGGTCCGGTCCTCCAGCCCCCGACTCCAGGTGCCTGTGGAGTGAGGGATGTCCCAACTGAGCGCAGGACCCATCCCGGGAAAGCAGGTGGGACGGGAGCACTCTCGTGTAGGGACACACTCTGCACAAGTAGCCCACACTGTTCCAGCAGGTATCTTCCCCTCTTAGTTTCTCAGGAAGCCTGCGCTCCGGGGACACCCCCGCAGCCGCAGCAGTGAGCGCACCGGGCCCAACCCAAAGTCTTCGTAGCCAGACACTGCAGGCCAAGTCTTAGCAAATCTGAAGCATCTTGTCCAGACAAAGTCTGGAAGTTTCAGAAGAAATGACACTTGAACTGGTAACGATGCGGCAAAAGGGCCTGAAGAAATACGTGGCCGGTGACAGAACGCCACCCATGCACGTTAGTCCCTGAATGTGGCCCGCGGGTATTCCATCACACCGTCACGGAGCTCAGCACTGCATGGAGGAAATTTTACTTTGTAGTACCTTTTTAAAAGTTTATTTATTTACTTGGGGTGGGGAGGGGCAGAGAGAGGGAGAGAGAGAATCCCAAGCAGGTGCAGAGCACCATGCAGGGCTCAGTCTCATGACCCTGGGATCATGACCTGAGCTGAAATCTAGAATCTTACATTCAACCTAGTGAGCCACCCAGGCGCCCCTGGGGCAATTTAAAAATGCATCTGAGGGGGCACCTGGATGGCTCAGTCAATTAGAAGTCTGACTCTTGATCTCAGCTCAGGTCTTGATCTCAGGGTTGTGAGTTCAAGCCCCATATTTGGCTTTGCACTGGGTGTGGCACTTACTTAAAAATGCACTTGAGCTGCATTGTGTTTGCCGTAAGTTCAGATTAACGTTGCGTACTTTAGAATTACTGATCATAGAAAAATCAAACACAACCAGAAGGAAATATGTTACTGAAAGGAAAAACTGAAGCAAAAAGTCTGGTAGAAACTTCAAAAACTCAAAAGTGTATCACAGTGTCAACCAAACACTAGTGGTCGATATCATGAAGGCCAAGAATCTTGATAACTAAGAAAATATGGATAATGGAAGCGACAACAGTGAAATGAAGAATACTGTGAGAGCAGGACGCCCCTCAACAGGAAGCAAAAAAGCAGAAGGAACGTGGTGGTGACCGACTGCACGGAAACTACGACACACCCAGCCAGCAGGGCGCCAGGGTGGGCCTAGACCGCTGACTTTGAACTCTCTTGACTTCGTGGAGTACCATGATGCTGCATTATACCTGTTACGATAAGCTATCATTCCCCCCAAGCCTGTTTAATGAAAAATCCATTTGTTTCAAATCATGATTCCATTTACAGAGATCCAGTAAATGTACAATGGGCAAAGATGCTTCTCAAAACATTTGAAAGAACTTTTTTTAATTAGTTGCCCCGCATTTTTAAAAAAGATTTTAAGTAATCTCTACACCCAACATGGGCCTCGAACTTACAACCCCGAGATCAAGAGTCACATGCTCCACTGACTGAGCCAGCCAGGCACCCCCGAAAGATCTTTTTTTTTTTTTTTTCAATTTTAACATTTATTTATTTTTTTTTTTTTTAATTTTTTTTTTTCAACGTTTTTTATTTATTTTTGGGACAGAGAGAGACAGAGCATGAATGGGGGAGGGGCAGAGAGAGAGGGAGACACAGAATCTGAAACAGGCTCCAGGCTCCGAGCCATCAGCCCAGAGCCTGACGCGGGGCTCGAACTCACGGACCGCGAGATCGTGACCTGGCTGAAGTCGGACGCTTAACCGACTGCGCCACCCAGGCGCCCCAACATTTATTTATTTTTAAGAAAGAGAGACAGAACATGAGCGGAGGAGGGGCAGAGAGAGAGAGGGAGCTGCAGAATCGGAAGCAGGTCCCAGGCTCTGAGCTGTCAACACAGAGCCTGATGCGGGGCTCGAACTCAAGAGCTGTGAGATCATGGCCTGAACTGATGTTGGACACTTAACCAAATGAACTGAAATTAATGCCTCTTCAATTTAAAAAACATTTTTTAATTAAATTTTTATTAAAAACATTTTTTTGAGGGGGTGCCTGGGTGGCTCAGTTGGTTGAGCGTCCGATTGAGGCTCGGGTCGTGATCTCGCTGTTCCTGAGTTCAGGCCCCACATAGGGCTCTGTGCTGACAGCTCGGAGCCTGGGGCCTGCTTGGGATTCTGTGTCTCCCTCTCTCTCTTCTGCTCTCTCTTTCTCTCTCAAAAATAAATAAAAACATTAAAAAAATTAAAAAATATACTCTGTCTCTCAGACACAAGTCGGGGAGGGGCAGAGAGAGAGGGAGACACAGAATCCGAAGCAGGCTCCAGGCTCCAAGCTGTCAGCACAGAGCCCGACACGGGGCTCGAACTCACAAACCACAAGATCACCACCTGAGCTGAAGCCAACTGAGCTACCCAGGAGCCCCGAAAAATCTATTTTTTAACAGGAAAACTGCTACATGATGTTGACTAGCTTGTTCCAAGACTAAAGGTTGCCTATATTGTTTTGCTTGTAATTGGCTTTCAAGACAGACATCACTTACATCAGACAGACTCACAAAAATCATGAAGACTGCACAGAGTATGTGGACTGTGTTTACTTGGGTCACATACAAACCACAGAAAGAGTGAGCTTAAAAAAAATGTTTTTAATGTTTATTTATTTTTGAGACAGAGAGAGACAGAGCATGAATGGGGGAGGGTCACAGAGAGAGGGAGACACAGAACCCGAAGCAGGCTCCAGGCTCTGAGCTGTCAGCACAGAGCCCGACGCGGGGCTTGAACTCATGGACCATGAGATCATGACCTGAGCTGAAGTCGGACGCTTAACCGACTGAACCACCCAGGTGCCCCAAGAGTGAGCTTTTTATTTTTTTATTTTTATTTATTTTTTTATTTTTTTAACGTTTATTTATTTTTGAGACAGAGAGAGACAGAGCATGAATGGGGAGGGGCAGAGAGAGAGGGAGACACAGAACGGGAAGCAGGCTCCAGGCTCTGAGCTGTCAGCACAGAGCCCGACGCGGGGCTCGAACTCACGGACCGCAAGATCATGACCTGAGCTGAAGTCGGCCGCTTAACCGACTGAGCCACCCAGGTGCCCCAAGAGTGAGCTTTTTAAAGGACAGTGGAAACAATGTCTGTGACCCAATTAATGAGCATGAATGAATCAAACGTGGGAAATGGTTTCCATCGCTTCCTAATGAAACACTGCAGTCAACGATGCCACTCTGAGGGCATTGCAGATTTGAGACTAGTGTCTGCAGTCACATACCCGAAGCACCTGAAATCCCTCAGATCATACGTGTTTTGGCCAAATCCAAAAGCAATGCTGGAATGCACGTGGCGTTACCAATAAGAATGCACAGCTGACATACTGCTCAGCCGTGAAAAAGAATGAAATCTTGCCATCTGCGATGACGTCGACGTCGACGTCTGGAGCTAGAACGTGTTATGCCAAGTGAAGTAAGTCAATCAGAGAAAGACAAACACCATCATGATTTCACTCACGTTGATTTAAGAAACAAAACAGATGAACATATGGGAAGGGAGGGGGGGAAGAGAAGAAAGGGAAACAAACCATAAGAGACTCTTAAACACAGAGAACAAACTGAGAGTTGCTGGAGGGGAGGTGGGTGAGGGGAATGGGCTAAATGGGGGACGGGCCTTAAGGAGGGCATTTGTTCTTTTTTTTAAATTAAAAAAAATTTTTTTTAATGTTTACTTATTTTTGAGAGAGACAGAGCACGAGCGGGAGAGGAGCAAAGAGAGAGGGAGACACAGAAGCTGAAGCAGGCTCCAGGCTCTGAGCTGTCAGCACAGAGCCCCACGTGGGGCTCGAACCCAAGAACCGCGAGATCATGACCTGAGCCGAAGTCAGATGCTTACCGGGCTGAGCACCCCCCAGGCACCTCAGGAGGGCACTTGTTCTGAGGAGCACTGGGTGTTGCATGCAAGTGACGAATCACTGAATTCTACTCCTGAAACCAACATTGCAGGTAAGTTAACTGACTAAAAATTTTAAAAAGAAAAAAAGAAAAAAAAGAATGCACAGCTGACAATCTTTTCTCTATTAATAATAATTAAAAAAAAAATTTTTTTAACGTTTATTTATTTTTAAGACAGAGACAGAGCATGAACAGGGGAGGGGCAGAGAGAGAGGGAGACACAGAATCTGAAACAGGCTCCAGGCTCTGAGCTGTCAGCACAGAGCCCGACGCGGGGCTCGAACCCACGGACCGTGAGATCATGACCTGAGCCGAAGTCGGACGCTTAACCGACCGAGCCACCCAGGCGCCCCAATAATAATTTTTAAAAAACAAAATTTGATCAACTGCCCTATGGTCAAAACTGAATTATCTTTCTATCCACTCTATAAAAAATAGTGTTTGGGGCACCTGGGTGGCTCAGTCAGTTGAGAGTGAGAGTCAGGATTTCGGCTCAGGTCACGATCTCTGACCTGAGAGATCCACCCCTGCGTCGGGCTCTGCACTGAGCGCGCAGCCTAAGATTCTCATAAATAAATCGATAGATAAGTAAAGTGTTAGCAAATCTTTGCCTCGTCAACAGGGAAAGTCTGCATCAAAAATTTTAGGAGAAAACGCGTGAGCGGCGCGTCACGCGGCTAATCAGTGAGCTGTTTTATTAATTGTATGAAGTCTGTGGTATTCATCGGCTCTGTACAACGTGAGGTTTGTTGTTACTACTGTTCTTACTCTAATCAACGCTCACCTTCACTCCGAATTTTCCATTTTTCATACAAAGGGAGCTCCGAAGGGCAGGCGCCACCCATCCTGCGCTGGCCCCGCCTCCCGGACCCTGACCTGCCGGGGGCGCCCCGGTGGCT
The DNA here is from genome assembly GCF_018350215.1 of Panthera leo. NCBI lineage: Eukaryota > Metazoa > Chordata > Mammalia > Carnivora > Felidae > Panthera > Panthera leo. Next base: position 60,762,542 of record NC_056692.1, on the reverse strand, counting down.
GAGTCGGGGAGAGTAAGTCGCCACCGCCCCGCGAGGGTAGGAGCCCCGAGGAGCCCGCGCCCCTTCCCACCGCCTTGGCCGCGCCCCTGCCCCGCCGCCCAACCCCGCGCCCCTGCCCCCGGCGCCCCGCCCGGGTCCCCACCCCCCATCTCCCCGCCCCTCCGACGGGCCCCGGGGAACGCGCGCGCACGCGGCCTCACCGCCCTCCGCAATCCGCACCGTGAGGTGCGCACGCGTGAACGTACGCGCGCCCTCCAGGGTGGGGCGGCGGCGCGAGGGCGCCGCGAGGTTACGCAGGACACGTGACCCGCTGCCCACGTGACTGCCGACTGCCGGGCGGTGCGCCGAGCCTGCGGCAGAGCTGAGTCCTGAGAGTGGTTCTCGCCGTGTCTGCTGTCCTCTCCGCACGCAGACGCGGGCTGTGACGGGCTCGGGATGCACTTGCCCAGCGGGTGGACGTGGCTTATCGCTGACGACCGGGACGTGCTCCTCGTCGGCAACTGGGCGATGTCTGACGTCAGCCGCTTTGCTCCTGTGCCCTCGCGTGCGAGACCGTCCCGAGGAGACGGGCTCGGATGCTCCTTTCCAGGGCCACTGCCTCTACGTGGTGAGGCACTGAAGGGACAACAGTGTCCCGTGGGCAACGGCCCGCTGCCTGCCGCTAACTGTGGGGCGCGCGGTTTGACCCTAAGCGCTGCTGCCCAGGCTGCAGGGACGGTGGGTCCTGAACGGGAAACACGAGTCCCGGTCCGGAATTAGGATCTCTTCTGACATGGCCTCGCACGTCTCCTGCAGGGAAAGCATCAGTGAGGTCACCTGCCTTTCGGGTGGCTGGTGGTCTCCTCCTACCCCCCCCCCCCCGCCACTACCAGTAGTGGGCTTTACATTTGGCCACTAAAACGTATAAACAGGAGTCAGAGGGCAGGCGTGGTAGGGAAAGAAGGAGTCCGTGTTGTTGCGCCTACTTCCTTGTCCCCGGGCCATTTTGGTTCGGAGTTAATCAGGCTTCACTAGGATAGCTGGAGAAAGGGTCTGACGGACATCTCTGTAAATTAGCTTGCCACCTGATTGGGCCTTTCCTACAGTGGAGACCTTTTGATGAGTTTTCACGTGGAAGGAGAATCTGCAAATTCTGGGCGTCTTCCGGGAAGTCCATCCACACACCTCATCAGAAGGCTCTTTTGGCACCGATCCTCCAACGTGGTTTTGTTGTCGGGTCCCTGACCTGGGGCATTGATTAGATGTGTTGCCCAGAGGGGTTGCCACTGTTTTCTCCCAGCGGCCACTTTTTCGTCTCTGATCTGTCTGCCTGGATTTAATAAACATAGGCAATATTCTTAACACTCTTGTGGAGACGCGGCCTACAGTACAGCCCTGTGGGTGCACGTCAGGGGTCCTCGTCCCCTTTGGCAACCACCAGCCAGTCTTGATATTTCGAGCCAGGGCTGCCCCCTGTGCCCTGCTGGGTGTGTCACTGATGCTGCAGAAGTCCCTGCCAGCTGGCTTTGCCCAGGCCCCCACTTCAGGTCCTCCTTCACCTTCACCCTCCCTTCAACGCCCTTGGCAGTAGTGGTCGCACATCTGAGGTTGTATTTGTTCCCTACAGTTCTGGATGTCTTGCCTTTGCCCTCCAGATCCACATCTTTCTCTTCTGTGAGACCAACGGGGAGCTGGAGGGCAAGAGAGCCAAAGGGCTGTAGCCAATGGGAGGGACTGGCAAGGAGATTACAGGGGAGGGAAGAAAGGCTGGGCGGGTACTCCTCAGCACCTTCCTGCCTGCACGTGGCCTGACCCTCCACTGAGGCCACCGCTCCGGTGTGGAGCTTGATCCAGTTCAGCGCTCCTAGGAACTGCTCCCTAGCCTGGGTATTCCGGGTGCCCGGTGCAGTGGCTGGGGTGGGGCGCTGAGTACTCCTTTTAGCCTCCTTTAATCCTTGTCCTTAAACTCTCTGCAGCCATGTCCTTCGAGCATCCTGGCTGACACTCATAGTTTGACCTCAGCGGTTTCAGTGTCTGTGTCTCTTTCCCAATGCTTCTGTTGGCTTTCGAGAGGAGACCGCCATGTACAACAGCAAGTTCTATAGATGCTTTTTACTTGAAAAGCTTCAGCATAAAAGTTGTTTTTTCCAAAAGGCATGTTCTTGGGAGAACAGTTCATACCTATTTGAAAGTGCAGGGTTTTATTATTTTTTTTCAAATTATATAACTGGACAGCAAGAGGTCATAACAAAGCAGTTTTGTATTGGAGAAACAACTTTATTGGTCACAGAAAAGAAGTAGACCAAGAGAAGAAATAGAATTAAAAGAACAGTTTATTCATAATCATGCAAATTAGGAGTCCTTTTAAAATGATGAGGAAAAACATTGTTTTTGTTCCTTTCCAAAATCCAACCACCGTCACCGCAGCACAGAACCTGCTGCCACTGCCCAGGGACACGGACATTCTGGGCTATGAAGGTTGTGTTTCTTGACTTTTTGGTTTTTTGTTTTTAACAGCAGAAAAGGACATGAATTCCGAGATTTCTTTCCACGGGAAACTGAAGGAGGGAAAGCAGAAATCCACTTGTATTTGTAAATGGGCACTTGCCTTGCCCTCTTCCGGCCCCTGTAGGAGCCTGCCATTCTCATCCCCTGGCCTGGAGGGGCTGTGACCATCAGACCTGTCACACTCGGGGCCTGGGCAGCAGAGTGGCTCATTGGATGCGTGTTGGGCCCATAACCCAGGGCTCTATGGAGCGAAACCATCCGCGGCTACAGGCTCATCTTTTTTTTCCCAGGCAGCAGCCTGCAGACCTCACTCTCCGTGTCCCCTTCTGTCTCCCTATCAGGGTGTGCAGGGCCCACAGCAGCAGCCGGCTCCACAGTATGGTGGTCAGCACTCTGGACTCTGGACCCAGCGATCCGAGTTCAAATCTCGGTGGGACCTACGCAATTCTTTTTTGTCCCCCTTCCCTTGATCCCCACTTTGGTGTCTCTTCCCTCAGTGCCCTCAGACCAAGGGTAGCCTGACGGCAGCCCTGGTGTCCTATGGTTCCATGGTGTAATAGTCAGCACTCTGGACTCTGAATCCAGCGATCCGAGTTCAAATCTTGGTGGAACCTGCCTCACCTGTGGCCCTTCTGTGTCCTCCTAGTGCCAGGTAGTGGGCAATGCAGCCCTCCGCAGGAAAGCCTGGTGCTTCCCAGACCAGGGTCTCCACTTTGGAGCTCACGTGGAGACCCCTGGCTGCAGTCTCCATTTGACGCCACTGGCCCCTCCTCGGTCACCGGTCACCTTTTCCTTGTATGTCCACCAGGACACCCCTAGTCCCTAGCCCCTAGGACTAGTCCCTAGTCACCCCTTTCCTTGTATGTCCACTAGCACCCCTAGCGCTGCTGCCTGTGGCTCAGAGGACATGGTCTGGTGCAGGGGCGAGTCTGCCCTCAGGGTGCACAGAGGCCTGGGGCTCTTATTGCTTCCGCTTGGGCACATACCTTTCCAGGGAGCCTCCAGGTCCAGACCTCTGAGTGGGGTTGTGTGGGTGGCCCAGCAGGGCTCCTGCCCATCCCCCGACCCCCGCAGAGGGAGGAACATGTTAGAGATTTCCTGATCTCTGCCCTTTTTAACGTGTACTTCCTCTCTCTAGCTTGGCTTTTAAAAAGGGAGACCAAAAGGGGCTCATACTGTCACTGCCAGGAAACGTGAATTCTTTTCATTATTAGAGCAGATCCATACAAATCCTGAGTTAAGGGCCGGGGGCCTACCTCTGTGTCTGTTCCCACGTGACCTTGGCAAGACCCTGTCCTCTTGAGGGGAGCGGGAGGAGCTGGTCCTTGGGTCCATCACAACTCTGCTGCACAGATGGGATTTCAGTCCTGCTCCTGCCAGCTGCAGAGCCCTGGGGCTCAGCCTTCTCCTCATTCCTGTTCCCCCCTGGTCTTTGTGCAAATGGGCTCATGTCTGGTTTGGGGCCCAGGCAAGCACCCCAGAAGAGCCCAGCCCCCACATTTGCTCGTGGATTATGACAGGGGCCTACTGTGAGGACTCCTTGGTGATGTGCCTGTAGAGATTTCCCTATTTGTGCATAAAAAATCTGTTTTAACTGCTCTGTTTCCGATGGGGAACAAAGGCAATGGCTGAGGGAAAGGAGGTGATGTTGTAAATACCAAGTGTCCAGAAGCCAGAGGCTCAGGTTTGGGCCAGCGGCTGAGGTCAGAGAACACCATCAGGTCCGCAGCACAGGGGCCGGCACACAGGCAGTGCCCCTGCTCCACGCCCTAGGCCAGCATCAAACTGATGGTGTAGACAATGGCTGAGTTCCGATCCGCAGTCCAGCAGAGTTGAGGAAGAAAAACCAGGGTCTACAACGGCTGGGACTGGCCCACGGGCCAAGGCCAGGCGGAAGTGCAATGGAAAAATCTGGGCTCTGCAGGGCACTGGAGAGCAGAGCTATTCAAGACGGCCACCATGTATACAAAGCTGCCGGACACGGTCATGGTCCACAGGAGGTGCTAGCAGCACCACGGCTCCAGTGACAGCATTCTGTAGAGCGGGTCCTGGGTGCAACGTGAATCTGGACTTACTCTGCCCTCCTCCTCATGGTGGGCACCACTGCCCACCAGACACACTGTGCACCAGCCCAGCTTGACTGTGGGGCCTCCCCCTCTTCTCTGCACGTAGGGCTGGAGTTAGGACAAAGGTGGCCATAACCCCAAGATGTGCTGCAGATGAGACCCCACACCTCGTGTGATCACACCTGGTCTGTCATCCTGGGCCCTGGCCACTGGGGGGCTTTGCTGCAGCTGGAAGAGACTGCTTTTGAAAAAAAAAAGTTTTTAATGTTTACCTATTTTTGAGAGAGAGAGAGAGACAGAGTGTGAGTGAGGAGGGGCAGAAAAGAGGGAGACACAGAATCTGGAGCGGGCTCCAGGCTCCGAGCTGTCAGCACAGAGCCCAACGTGGGGCTCGATCTCATGAACCGTGAGATCATGACCTGAGCCGAAGTCAGATGCTTAACCGACTGAGCCACCCAGGCGCCCCTGGAAGAGACCGCTTTTGAAGCGAGAGGAGCAGCCCCCACACCTGACTCGTGGCTTTCTACGCCCCGAGAGCAAGGACAGCGCTCCTACTCTGGGCCATGGTGAGGCGAGGGGGCACGCGGCCCAGCGGGAAGGGGCATCTTCTCGACACACTCTCCACACTCAGACACATTCAACTGTTTATTCCGCAGTCAGCTACCATGGAGGATGACACCGGTCGTGACCAGATGGAAAGGAAAAATGTACGATTTCACGCCCTAGCCGGCTATCAAGCCGGACAGGATACGGAACACGATGAAGGAAATGGAGCCCACCAGGGCGTGACGGCACGGAGGACTCAAGAGGATCAACCTCACTCGTGTTTACCAAATCCAAGTGCTTCGAAAAACCAAAATCAGGCCACTCGCAGATGTCTTTCTTTTGGAGGACGAGCCCAGATGTGGAGCGCCACGGTTCTGGAGGTTTCTGGCTGCTTGCTAGCCCTTGTTTGTATTGCGGGGAAACCACGTTCTATCCCTTCTTTAAGGCGCTCACAGGAGCGGCGCGGGCCGCAGGATGACAGTCACTCAAACAGCAAAGGTCGGGGGAGGCTGTCCCCTGCTAACCCCGCTGGGGAGGGACTGAGGCGAAAGCCTCCCGATCACACACCCTGGCCCGAGCGGGGCAGCCAGTCTGTCCTCCGTCCTTCCGTCCCCCTTGCCAGGCCTCCCCGACCTCGAGGGGAGTTCTCCTTAAAGGCTGAATGTAAAAGTGCAAGTCTGGGGCCCCCTGGTTAGAGGTCTGGTCCCAGGAGGCAGTTGCTACCGCTCTCTGACAACTGCAGCGGCGAGGAACGTGGCCCACTGCTACCAGAAAATCCGGAAATCCAGCTCTGTACACGAGCCCCCCGATTCCGAAAGGATGCAGTTTGTTCACGTTCTGGCAAAAATGTTTTCAGGAGTAACGTAAGTGGGTAAAGAGCGAGCCAAGTCGGGCAGACCGGGGACCGTGGCTCCACCACCCCCGCAGCCTGCCCGCCTCTCATCTGTTTTCCACGTCACATCGCTCTGAGGCACATGAATCTGAACTTCTGGGGTCTTAGCTCTTCGCAGGACACTTTTTAGATTTTTTTTTTAAGCCTAAAAGATAGTAGTCTGTCTCTATTTTTGTTCTTTGGGATATTTTTCGGTCTTAAGATAAAAGGGTACTGGAATAGGGGCAATCCTTCTCTCTTGTTAAAATATGCCAGTTGAACACACGTTACAAAGATAGCACCACGTCAAACCGAGTGAGGGAGCCGCCTACACACGGGGAGAGAGCTCCGGAAAGCACAGTAATGACTGAGAAGCGGAGCGGTTCTCCTCCAGCGTCTCCCTCCCTGGGCGGTGGTGGGGCCCGCTTCCCAGCCTTGCCCACCTTCACCACTTGATGTCTCGGCTGGCGGCAGGGAGCCCCGGGCCCCGGTACACGGTGTGCAGGGCCTCCCGGACCCTGGGGGAGTCGGCCCCGTCCAGCCACTCCCGGTACAGCTCCTGCACGTGGGCGCTGGTCTCGGGGGGCCGCACGGGGACGTCCGCGTACTTGCCCTCCATCTGCCGCAGCAGCGCCTTGTCTGCGCGCCCATCCTCCGCCTGGGCTTGGCCCCTGCCGTTCAAACACCCTGGAAGACAAGCAGGGAGCCTATGCTTTTTCTCCTCTGCGTCGAAGGGAGTGGCTCCGGGGCAGAGGAGAAACGACACCGCGTGCGGCGTCCCGTGGCCAGAGTCTGGAGCTGGACTCGACGTGCGGCCCCCAGCTCCCAAGGACAGCAGCTTACAGGCTCACAGCCCCGGATGCTTCCTAGTCTTACCTACTTATGCTCT